>NW_023270447.1:83485399-83646671 GCF_011800145.1 Mirounga leonina
CCCCCGCCGCCCGCCGGCCGCCCGCGCGCGCCGGACCAGGGCTCTCCGTCCGGCCGCCGCCGGGCCGTCCGCGGCCGCCGCACGCGAGGAATTCGGCCGCCGGCCTCTCACGTGGGAACGACTCTCACTCCCGCGGCTCCTCCTCCCGCTCCTTCCGGGCTGGCGAGGGCCGGCCGCTCGCCCCGCCCCGCCCCCGGCCCCGCCCCGGCCCCGCCCCCGGCCCCCCCCCCCGCCCCCCCGCGGCGCCCGGACTCGCCCCACGGCCTCGGGGAGAGCTTCGTGGCCCCATCCCGGGACGCTCGGCGCATCCCCAGCATGGTCTTTTCTGGAGAGACTGCGGGTCAGAAAGATGGCCAGTGGCGCAGGGATCGGAAGGGACAGGCCTGGCACCCAGGTCTTTGAAAGCCCCAAGTGAGTGCATCTGGGGGGACGGCCGCCAGGTACCCCAATTTGCATATGTCTCCACTCTTCTGACACCCTTGTGACAGCGCTGCTGAAGAGCTGAAGTCCCCAAAACTGGCCAGGAGAGGGCAGAAAGAATGGCCCGGGAAAGGGGTGGTAGCCCTGGGACATTTCCTATGCTCCTCTGTACTGTGTGACCAGGCTTTCTTTAAGTATCATACTGAGCACATTCACTGTGCGGGGTGGGGGGTGGGGGGCGGTTGGCGAGGGGCGGGGAACCGACATGGTCCCACATCCCTAAGGAGACTGTGATCTGGTGGGGGGCCCTATGTCTGCATCTCACTTCCTTGAGCCTCAGTTTCCCCATCTATAAAATGAGGCATCAGTAATTTCCACCCCTTCTATCATCAGAGATGCTTCTGAATGCCCCTCTGCCACAGCCATGTGTCAGGTGAGGTGATTCCCAGGGAAGGCCAGGACCTGGATCCCGGGAGTGGGTGGGGGGCCAGTTAGTTAGCCAGCCAAGCCCAGTGTGAGGTGGCACCTTGGGTCTGCAAACCCAAACCTGCCCGCTGCAGTGGGTGCTCCCGTGGCTGGCGGTGCTCACCGTAAAATGAATTTGCAGCCCCAAGCCCCCTTTGATCTGGGATTATGATGCTCTTTAGAAGGACTAATTACCTCCCCTCAGCCCCAGGAAGCAAGTCTGGTTTCCCTCCTAAGACACAGGGAGCTGAAGCAACATAGCCAGGTGAGAACTCACACCGTCTCAGGGAGGTCCCCAGCCTCCCCTTCCAGGCAGCACACACCCAGGCCTGGCTCTGTAACCCCTGGTTCCCATGGGGCCCAGGCCTGAGCTCTGGGAATGTCTGGGTCACTGGCATACAGCTCTCCACCAAGCTGTGGGAAACAACCGACTTCCCTCCACCTAGCCCCAAGTATCTCAAACTGTTCACAGGTGACTTTCCTATCTGTGGGCGAGGAGCCCTGCCTCTTTGAAAGCACTGGGGTCTGGCCACCATCCATAATGGCCTTGCCAGCTTCCACCCCCCGCATCTTCCTCACCCTCCCAATAATGGGGAAACTGGCCCAGTTGTAGAGGGCCGCAGGGCTGCCCCAGACCCCTTACCCCTGTCTGAAACCCCAACTGCCCAGTGGAAAGCTGACCAGTAACACCAAAGGAAAGCTGACCAGTAACACCAATCAGGGAAGAAAACCACCCACATGGTTAAACACCCACACCATGCTAAGGGGAGGAAGCTGAGCTCACACCAAGTGATAGGAGATGCTGGAAATCCCTCAATTCTTTTGCCTTTTCTGGGATAATAGGCACAAGAGAACAAAAGAAAGATTGCTCTGAGCCAGCCTGGGGGGAGAAGCTGGGAATGCCCTTGCATTCTGGAGACACCCAGTACAGGAGTGTCTGTTCCAGATGTCTTCAGGGACCCAACTGAGGACGTAAATGAGTGAGGTGGGCAGTACTGGGCTCACCGTGGGTTTGTTTCTTAAGGGCATTTAGGTTGTATTCTTTGGCTTAGACACACTTTGCATAATAAGCAGGTAAGAAGGTGCTTCCACAAAGAAACATGCTCTTTCCCACATTTCTTGAGGTACATGGAGCTCTTAGTCTATCTTCCCACTTTTGATAGAGACATGCAATTGTCTCTGAATTCCATGACAAGAAAACAGCAACACAAGCATGCATATGTAGCATTTGCCTCTTGGATTTGGTGTTAGGGAGACTTTAGGGAGTGGTGAGGACTGTGGCAAATAAGCAGAAGATGGCTGTCATGCAGGAATGTGGCTCTAGTGTCACCAGAGGGTTTTTGGTTTTTTTTAAGAGCTACTAGGAATATGGATTTTTAGGTGTAATCTAAGTTCAAAATGTTGACAACTCTTTAACACGAAGAAGAAAGGGGAGAGGGCAAAGAAGAGGAAGGAGAAAGAACAATGAACAGGTCTAGAAGTTTCTATCTAGCCCATTGGCCACCAGTACTCACTTCACTGCAACATCTTATTGGTCCCCCTGCAACCTCTCAGAAGTCTGCGCTCTCTGCTTACATTTCAGTAATCCAAGCCATTTCTCAAGCCCGCAGCCCTGGGGGATTTCTGCCGCTGTCCTTACTCAGCACAGTTTTGGCCTGGTGGTGTGTGTGCATGCATGTGCATGTATGTGAGTGTGAGTGTGTGTGTGTGTGTGAGAGAGAGAGAGAGAGACAGTGCTCCCCACTCTCAGGACCAGGACTTCAGATGGCAGCTGGACCCACCTTCCATCACTTTCTGGGGGTTCTCAAACTGCCCAGGCCTCCACCAGTCAGTGTTGGCCTCTCAGTCCCTGCTCCCAACTCTGCAAGCAGGCAAACCTCCGAGAGCAGCAGCTGCCTGCAGCCTTCCAGAAAAAACCATCCGCCTTGGGTGGGAGGTATTTCTTCCTTGTGGTATGCTTCTCATTACAAGGATACCCTGGACCCAGGAGATAGTTCTGCACAGTTTGGCAACAGGAGATCCCGGAGCCAGTGACAACCCATTTTCTGCCCCGAGCACTTGGGCAGGCCCTCCGGGAATGATAACTCAGGGTGGTTTGATTGGAAGCTCCAAGACAGGGCCAGCTTCTGAGCGTGCAACCTGGGTAGGAGGGCCCTGCTCTTGGGTTAATGCTCTGCTGTCATCGCCTTGAAATTCTTAATTGTTTTTGAAGTAGGAGCTTCACACTTTCATTTTGCATTGGGATCTGCAAATTATGTAGCTGGTTCTCCTCCCAGAAGATCTTCCCAGCCTTTCTGGGGATGCTGGGAATTGATGTTGGAGACAGCTGGGCCTGAGATTTGGCTCATTCTGTCCTTCTCCAGGGTACGTTGTGTCTGGCCTCTGCAAGGCAGCAGGAAGGGAGGATTTGGGGGGTTGGGCAAGGCAGCAGGTAACTGTCCCCATCCATTCCTCCAGACAACTAATTAAGGAGCAATGGCAGAGTGGGAAATTGGGTAGGGGGATGGCAGTCAGCCAGAGGGTGGGAGGATGCTCTGGTCCTGAGCTCTGAGGCCAGACAGTGTCCCCATGACCCTGAACTCAGGATGCCAACAGGGTATCACCAAGAAAACACAAAGGACGCTGGGGACAAGGGTGCTAGGGATCAGTGCAGTTCCCATTCACAGTATCCCTTGGCTTCCAGGGAAACTTCCTTTAGAATCCTGGAGAAAATGAAAAGATAATTTGACAAAACCCTGAAACATTGTATTAAAGGACCCCGCTATATTTGATATGTGCTCAAAGTGGAATATTTGAACCCACTGGCATTTTTCAGGTATTTTTTTCCCTTGGCTATGCTTTTAGTATTCATAGAAGAGATTTTACTAAGATCTTCCAGCCAACATTACCGTAGGCTCTCCAAACATCTGAAACTAAGTCAAAGGAGCAACTCTAGATTCCTAGGAATCTGCACAGTTTTGTCTGTAACACCTTCGGGAACTCCTGCGACACTTCCCGGGAGTCTGGAGACCCCGGTAGCAATGCCAGGTCCCCATTAGCTCGTGTGTGACTGTGGGAAAGGGCCTTTCAGTCTAAGCCCCTCACTGGCAAAGGCAAAATGAAGGGTCGGGTTAGTGGAGGTGAAAGCATTTTTCTAGTTCTGTCCAGCATGGCTGAGTTGGTCTTTCCTGTCCTTCTTATGGTGGCTGTGTGTGTATGTTTTGTGTGTGTCACTAGCCTGACAACAAGTGTATTCATTATCTATTGCTGCATAACAAATCATCCCCAAAACTTAGCAGCTTGGAACGTCCAGTGTTTATTATCTCTTGGTTTCTGTGGGTCAGGAATCCAGGCATGGCTGGGCTAGGGGCCTGGGGCTCAAGGTCTCCAACAGGTTGCCATCAAGGTGTCTACTGGAGTTACAGTCAACTCAAGGCTCTTCTTTGGGAAAGATCTACTTCCGAGCTCACTCATGTGGCTCTGGCAAGATTCAGTTCCTCCTGGGCTGTTGGACTGAAATCCTCAGCTCCCTGTTGGCTGCTGGCCGGAGGCTGCCCTCAATTCCTTGCCATAATAGAGCTAGAAATCTACTCACAAAATGGCAGCTTGCTTCCCGAACAAGGCTCTGAGAAAGAGCAGGACAGGGTATGTGCAAGATGGACGCCACAGTCTCTTTGTAACCTGATCTCAGAAATGACATCCATCACCTTTTTCCTGTTCATCAGAAGTGAGTCACTAGGTCCTGCCCTCACTCGATGGGAGGGGTTATAGGAAGGTGTGAATACCAGGAGGCAGGGATCATTGGGGGCCATGTTGGAGGCTCCCCACCGCAGGAGGCTAGGGACACACGACTCAAATCCTGGCTCTGGCACACACTAGTGTATGATCTCGGACAAATGATTTTGCCTCTGGAAGCCTCAGGTTCTTCATCTGTAAGATGGAGAGGATTGTGGCTACTACCTCGGAGGGCTGTGGTGGGGGGTTTCAATGACAAAACACACATGTAGAGCTCTGAATGGTGCCTGGCACAGGGTAAACCCTCGAAAAACGGGCTTGGGGGACATTGCTGGAGGAGGCCGGAGGGATGTGCCCATTGCTTCTAAGTCAGACGGGCATTACCTGCTATCTCCATGGAGATCTGCAGATTTGTGACTTGGAAGGCCTTTGGCAGGCCCTGGGATGCCTTTGTGACCAAGGCCACCAGCAGGGATGGTGCTGGTCTTCCCTTGGTCATCCCAGTAGGACTCAGGGGCACAGGTGCAGCAGGAGGATTAGACAGGATTTTCCTCCAAACCTATTTAGACCTTTGCCCTATGGGGACAGAGGATTTTACCCCAGCTCCATCCTGCCATCTGGCCTGATGAGGCCTTCCTGGCTGGACACTTTTGTGCGCCTGTCATGGGCTCACTGGTACCCTTTGATGATCTTCCCGGGGCCCCAAAAGACCTGGCAAAGATCCTGATCCCCTCTGGAGGCTTCCAAAGGGCCTGCCCTGGAGGCCAAGGCTTAGCTCAGTCCTCGGGCAAAGCCGGGCATTGAAGCATTTTTACAGAGTGCAGCTGGCCTCCACGTCCTGCCTATCGGACTGACTCGGGTCCCAAGCTAGATTCTCAACTGCAACAAAAGGAAAAAGCCCTCATCCAGGGACCACATCTCCCCCCATCTACCCTAAGCCTCTTTCTGGGGAGTTGGTGTCAAGGAAGGAGGCTTCTGCAGGAAGTTAAAATGTTGCAGCTTATTCAGAATAAAAACAATAACATCAAAATATCATGACTTACAATAATAATACCGGCGAACATTGACATAGCACTTACTCTATGTGTTCTAAGAACTTTATACATCCATTTATCCCTCCCAACAACCCTAAGAATTTCAAGTATACTATACACATTATTATCATCCCTATTTACAGATAAGAAGACAGACACAGAGAAGGCAAGTCACTTATCCAAAGGCGCATAGCCAGTGAGTGAGGCAAGCAGAGCTCAAGCTTATGTAGTCTGGCTGCACACTCCATGCTTATAGCCATGAGGCTACTTTGGCAACAGGTGTTATCCGCTGAGCACTCACTTTGCCCCAGGGACTGCTCTTTCTAGCTCATTCAACCCTCCAAGCCACCCTATCTCCATGTCCCAGATGAGAAAACTGAGGTTTATGGAGACAAAGGGTCTTACTCAAGATGATGTGGCTGGTGAATGCAGGGTTGGGAGTCTAAACCTCAGAAGTGAGGGGTGTTATCTGGGGAAATGCCTCCCATGTCAGAGTTAGAGAAAATACCTGCCTGTGGGCCTGGTGGAATAGACTGATCTTTCTCACCTTAAGACAGGACTCAGGGAATGCTCTGGCAAGGTAGCTAGCTGGGTGGGGTGGGTCCTCTGCTGCCCCCGGTGGCCACTGGCAGTACTTCACCTCCAACTGGTTCAACAGGAAGTTTGAACCAGGGGTTGGTGGCTCCTGGGAATGGGGCTGGCGTCCACCACCACAATTTTCAGACCCTGTGTTTCCACTTCCTATGTGTGACTCAAGAGGCACAGAGGGCCATGGGCCAGTCAGTGCCTGAGATAAGAATAACATGTACCGTTTACTGAGCACTTCTGCCTTTGTGCCGGGAACTCTTCTGCTAGGTACTTGTTACTTACATGGGTTGGTTTTTTAAAAATTTAAATTCAATTAATTAACATATCGTGTATTATTAGTTTCAGAGGTAGAGTTTAGTGATTCATCAGTTGCATATAACACCCAGTGTTCATTACATCAAGTGCCCTCCTCAATGCCCATCCCCCAGTTACCCCATCTCCCCCAACCTTCCTCCCCTCTAGCAACCCTCAGTTTGTTCCCTATGATTAAGAGTCTCTTATAGTTTGTCTCTCTCTCTGATTCATCTTATTTTATTTTTCCCTCCCTTCCCCTATGATCCTCTGTTTTGTTTTTTAAATTCCACATAGCAGTGAAACCATATAATTGTCTTTCTGATTGACTTATTTTGCTTAGCATAATACCCTCTAGTTCCATCCACGTTGTTGCAAATGGTAAGATTTCATTTTTTGATGGCTGAGTAATATTCCATTGTATATATAGACCACATCTTCTTTATTCATTCATCTGTTGATGGGCATCTGGGCTCTTTCCATAGTTTAGCTATTATTGTGGACATTGCTGCTATAAACATTGGGGTGCAGGTGCCCCTTCAAATCACTATGTTTGTATCCTTTGGGTAAATACCTTGTTACTTAAATGTTATTTAATTTACCAATGCACAGAGATAGAACCCTCATTGTTAAGGGTTATTAATAATATTGGATAAAGCACTTTACTCATATTAGCTCAGTTCAATCCCCACAAAACTATATAAATACTACCCTTATCCTCACTTTATCAGTGAGGAAACCAAGAAACAGAGAGGGTTAGTAGGTTGCCTGAAGTCACACAGTACTATATGGTGGAGGCAGGATTCAGATGCAGGATTCTGGCTCTAGAGAGTCTGCTCTCATAACTTTTATTCTGTTACTGTTATTATTATTATTGTTTCACAGTTGAAGAATCCAAGGCTTAGAGGGGAAAAAGGATTTGTCTAAGATCACATGGCTGGTCAATTTAGACCTAGTACTTCAACCAAGCCTGTCTTCCTTTATCCATCCATTGACTCAACAAGTACTGATTATGCACCACCAACCAGGTGCCAGGCACAACACTGGGCTCCGGAGGTGACCCTGTGTGATCGAGCCTGCCGTGGGCCCCTGCGGTGACACCATCCCTCTCCCCACTTCATGTCCATGGTGCCCATCCAGGGACGTGGGAGGTAAAACTGATTGGACCGGGGAGGGGCTCTTGTGAGGGGCTGTGGCATGGAGTTCTGCACCTTTCTTGCAGGAGCTGCCCTGTACTGAGCAAGTCAGGCCACTGGGGGCCTCAGTTTCCCCACCTGTGAAATGGGGGTAAGAAAACTTGCCAATTCCCCTAGACTGTTCTGTGAAGAGCAAAGGAGACCCTAGATGGGAAAGCCCATGGAGCTGCAGAGGGCAGATGGAAGACAGCTGGGCTCTGGGGCTGGTTTAGTAAAGAAGCCATTTGCTCTTGTGCTTATTTTATTTGGTCAGTTCGCACTCGGCGTCTGCCCCGAGTCCACTCCTGTCCTACATGCCGTGGGAAGAGGCAACAGGACCCCAGCGTGTAGGAAGCTGACACTCCACTTGGATGTTAAGATGAGAAAGGAGGACTACTGGCCAGTCTCTATGCCACAGATGCCATATTCACTGGGGCTAGGATGGGCCTCTGTCACCCACCTCCCCAAGGAAACAAAAGGATCCCAAAGACAAGCCTAGTGAACCACTTCAAGATTTTCGCATGCAGGGCAGGTGCTGAGGCCAGAGATGTTGGCCTGTCCTGCCCCTTTAAGGCTTAAAGTGCCCATCTCTCCTAGAGTGACTTAGCCTCCGGGTGGCTAAAAGCAAGTTTGAACCATGGGGTAAGAGCCCTGTGCAAAGGCTGGGCCTTTCACGTCAGTATCTCTATGCTACCGAAGAAGAGGAATTAGGCATCCCAGCACTGAGGGATAGTTGTTCAAAGACAAAGCTGGCTTCTCCTAAGAAAAACTGAAGCCCAGAGAAGCTCAAACATTTGCCCGGTATACACAGCAAGTCAGGGGCTTAGGCAGACTGATTTCACTCAGTCCTAGAGCAGTGATTCTCCAAGTGTGACCCCTGGACCAGCTGCATCAGCACCATCCCTGAGCATTTATGAGAAATGCAAATTCTCTACCCCACCCCGACCTCTTGAGTCACAAGCTCAAGGGTGGGGCCTGATAGTCCATGTCTAAACACCCCTCCAGATGACCCTGATGATGATAAACTTGAGGGCCACTGCCGTGCCCAGAGGAATGACTGCTAGATCTTCATGTCCTTCTGAGGGGGGAGGAACGAGGCGGTGGAGCATAGCAAGGTCACTTTCTCGGTGACTGTGGCGTCATAGTTACATAAGCACCCCTCCCCCACCCTGATGGATTTTGCACCCAGACTCCAGGGCCCTCCCTTGTCAGGAAGCCACCTGCCTGGGCTCCAGGAGGCCTGTCCGCACACGCCCGAGGCTGTTTTACCTGCTTGTCCGCCTGCCTGCCCGCCCACCAGAACCCAAACACGTCAGCCCGAGCAACTCCTGGCTTCTCCAACTCTGGACGCAGAGCAGGCCTGGCCTCCATTACCAGCATGCAAGAAGATTTGGGGTTTCTGTGGCTGTAAGTGCCCCCAGCAAGCCCGGGAACAGGCCTGACTTTGCCCCAAGCTTCTCCGGTGTGGGCCAAGCCCAGGGAGGAACGCAGAATGTTCTTCACTCTGGACATCAAGAAGTAACTTTAGGCCCTGGTCTCGGGTTCTCTGGGCAGAAATCTGCAATGGCCTCTAGTCCCAATGGGACTAATCAGAATTTGTTCTAAATTCTTCTTTTCCCAGAACTGCCCTTTAAATATCTTTGGAACTGGTTTCAGGAGGCAGATACATAGGAAAGACTGGCATCTTACCCTGAACTCTCTCAACAAAGCAAACAAGTAAAAATGTGCTTTGCTAACTGTGAAAGAAGCTGCATTCTTTTTTGTTTTCAAAGACCTGAGCTTTGAAAGTGGAACGTTTCTCCCAGATCAGGGGCCCAGTGGAGGGATTCACAGGTATTCCTGGGGTTGCGGACAAGTCCATGAGCTGCTGCATGGGCTTCTTCCCACCTCCCCTGCACATTCAAAGAAGGGACAGGTCTTGAACTTGAAATATGCCCACAGTGCCAGGCACACAGCAAGCGCATAATCAATTTTGTGGATTCATGAAAAGTTCCCGAGTTCTAGCTCAGGGCTTCCCAGCTGCCCTGTGCCAAACTTAATATGCCCCTTCTATCACTCCAGTCCCTTCCCATTTCACCTAAGAAAAGTGTCCCATGTCCTAGTAAATAACAATAGGTTCCATTTACTATGGGGCCCGGGTATGATGGACCCTCTAGAGGCACCATTGCATTTAATCCTGCAATTTCCCTGTAAGAAAGGGAGACTGTTATTATACCCATTTTAAAGCAGAGTAAGCTGAGGGTAAGAGAAAGGAGCAGAGACTGCACACTGGTGGCCCTAGAGTCTAATGTGGCCTAGGAATGTATTTTCTTTTCCTAGCACTCTAAAAAACATTTAAAACACCAGTTGCCAACATTTTATTTTATTTTATTTATTTGACAGAGAGAGAGAGCACAAGCAGGGGGAGCGGCAGGCAGAGGGAGAGGGAGAAGCAGACTCCCCGCTGAGCAGGGAGCCCGATGCAGGGCTCGATCCCAGGACCCCTAGGATCATGACCTGAGCTGAAGGCAGACGCTTAACCCACTGAGCCAACCAGGCATCCCGAGTTGCCAACATTTTAAAATGAGGGTAATTTACACCCCAAAACTGAGACATTTAGCTTTACTTCAGAAAAATCAGGAAGTCTGGTAATAGTGAACCTCTATTCCACCCCATATGGTAACAGTGTGCCCCCCCATTCCCCCTGCCTGCTTCATCCCCACTGCTCCCTACCCTCTTACCCCAGGCTCCCTCACTCATGTAAGTGCTCCAGGCATGGAGTTTACAACCACTAGTCTTAGGCCACAGTTAAGGACAGGCAAAGTCAGTGCTTATCCTGAGTCCATCTGTCTGTCTGTCAGTCTGTCTCATATACCTCACTAGTGCCCGCTCCCGGGAGCTCCTGATGTGGCAGATCAGATGGGGGCAGGAGATGCTGGTGTTTGTTCCACTGGCTGGGTGACCTTGGGCAGACCCTTTACCCTCCCTGGGTCTCCCTCCCACTGATACAATTAGGAGGCCGGAGAAGCCTATAGCCAAAGCTCCTCGAAGCCACAGAGCCGGCCGGGAAGCTGTCCTAGGGATTACAGATAGGCCAGGGGTGGACTTGCCCACCTGAGCCATCCTGTAGATCTGAGTACCTTCTGGCAGGGGGGCCCTTGTCATTAACCCAGAGCTTTGCCATCAGCACCAGCAGGGGCCAACGGTCTGACCCCTCCCAGGGACAGGAGGGTGGTTCCACCCTTGAGCAGCGTCCAGCAGCAATAAGCTAATTGCACAGAGCAGAAAGCCAATCAGAGACGACCCAGACTCTCTGCTCTGAGATGCAGGATGCCTGAGCTGGGAGGTACAGCCATTTTGTCCCTGCCTAGGTCAGCGTGAGGACAAAGATGCCCCCCGGGCACTGGGCGAGCCAGTCAGGGCTCCGCACTGCCAAGGGGAAATGCTCATTCAAGTCCCAAGAACAGAGAGCATTCATTCAACCCCCCCTCTCTTTCTTCATTCTACAAACATTGGACAGGGGGGCAACTGAAGCCCAGAGAGTGGGGAGTGATTGTTAAGGTTACACAGTACAACAATGCCAGTGTCAGGTGAGACCTCAGGCTTCTCGAGCCCCTTTATGGAGTACTTCCCATATTCTCTCTCCCTCAGGAATCTAGAACCCTCCAACTTCTTGAAACTGGACTTCAGAGGGGGTGGAGTGGCCAATGCGGGCTGCAGGGAGTGTGTGTGGTCCAGAGATCTAGCATGGGGCTGGTGCATGGTGCCTAAGACACACAGCATGGCAGAGAGAGTAGGGACCTGCAGGCTCAGGGGTGGCGTGAGCCGCCTCAAGCTTCTAGAATGGAAGCTCCGTCTACAGGAAATTTGGCAAAACTGGCAGCCAGCAGCCCACATTTGGCTCACAGACGTATTTTGTTTTTTCCCACAGCGTCTTAAAAAAAAATCACATTAGCTGCCAACGTTTAAAAATCAGGGGATTTCACATAAAAGACGGGATTTCTGGTTTCTTTTGCAGAGTCTCGAGATCTGGTCAAAGCTGGACCACATTTCCACCCGGCAGTGACTGGCGGGAGCTAGGTACACTCCGTCTCGCTCATCATGCTCAGACACCTTTCCTTGTCCGTGTGACGTCCCCACACATGGGCTTGGGGATTTCAAAGGCCTCTCTTTTGCTGCCTGTGCTGAAGTCATCCCTCGCTCATCCTGGTCAGCAATGTTTCTCAACCTGAGGGTAGTTTTGCCCCCCAAGGGACATTTGTGTGGAGACATTTTTGGTTGGCACAATTGGGGAGGGAGGTTGCTTCTGGCATCTAGTGGGTAGAGGCCGGCCGGGGATGCTGCTAGGCATCCTACAGTGCACAAGGTGCACAAAGAGTTATTCAGCCTCAAATGTGAGGTCAGGAATCCCTGAGCAGAGTCATGAGACACCAAGAGCCCCAGGCCAGGAACAGGATCCTGAGACAAAGGGTCACCCATGGTGGTCATGTGCACCAAGTCCTTTTCTGTAATCATGAAAGGCCTGGAGCACTCCCTTGGTGGAGCTAAGGGGAAAGGACACACTGTGGCAACCACCTGTGATTCAGGGTCGGAAATGAATGTCAGAAGGGGTCAAGCAGAGAAAGAGAGATCCACAAGCCATGGACAACCCAGAGCCCTCCTGGAAACCAGGAGCTAACCGGCCGGAATGGGGCTAGGGCCAGGTATTTGTTCACCATGCGTTTATGAAGCACTGACTGCATGCTGAGCACTGCGTTAGAAAAGTGGGAGAAAACGAGGATGTGTGAAGCACAGCCCCGGCCCTCCAGGGTGGCCCGCCGAGGAGGGAGGGGAATGCGGAGGAAGGGGCTCCTCCAGCCAGGGACCTCCACAGGGGCGCAGGTGTTCCTTAGCCCCTGTTTTGGAAGGTGCAATCAGGAAAGGCAGAGATGGGGAGGTGGGATTCTGGGCAGAGGAAGGAGCCCAGGCAAAGGTGTGGTGGCAGTAACAGGCTCAGAGGCACAAATCTGCAATGAGATGTTTTCTGTTACTTGGGAGGGAAACTGGCTGGAATGTGAGGGCCTGATGTTGGAGGAGGTTGGGGTGGGGCAGAGTGTAAGGAGTCTCCAAGTCAAGCTAAGTGGGAGACAGAGGGCAGAACCCATGGAGGGGATGCTTGCAAAGGTAGTGGGATAGAACTGTGACCCTGGAAAAGTCACTTTTAAATTCTTAGAGCCTTGGTCTCCTCATCTGTTCAGTGGGGATAATAAGAGTAATAACAACCATCACCTCAAGAACTTACCATGTGCCAAGGTACCCAACTGTATGTGATGTATGTAATCCTCACAGCAACCCTATGAAGTACCTGCTATTATGAGTTTCATTTTCTAGAAGGGGAAACTTCAAGGTACCGGCCAGCAAATGAGCTCTAGCTTCTCTATGGATGCTCCCAGTAGGTAACGAGGTAGGATGTGAACCTAGGCAGTCTAGCTCAAGCGGACATGCTAGCTTAGCCCTTCTGCTACCCCGTCTCTCCAGAATCTTCTGAGAGAGCTGTCTTTAAGAACAAATGAAATAAGCAGGTAAGGTGCCCAGCGGGATGCTGGTAGAGTAAGGCAGCAGCTGGGACATTTCACACAGAGGCCCGGCCCAGGTTGATGGAGCCAAGTTCAGGCCATGGCACCGGTGAAAATGGCACCAGAGATGTTCTGTAGGGGGGCACGTGGGCTCTGGGGAGACGTGGGGGTACAGGAATGGCACCCCCCAGTTCAGGTGAGAAACAGCTGAGCCAAGTGTCTGGAAATGCCTCCTCTATCCCTTTCAACCCAGCTCAGAGGACACTTCTTTCTGGAAGCACTCAGGACATGCCCGGGCAGAGTAATCACGCCTTCTTTCTTTTTAAGGAATTTTTTTTTTTTTTGAGAGAGAGAGAGAGACAGAGCACAAGCAGGGGGAGTGGCAGGCAGAGGAGAGGGAGAAGCAGACTCCCCGCTGAGCAGGGAGCCCAATGTGGGGCTCGATCCCAGGACCCCGAGATCATGACCTGAACTGAAGGCAGACACTGAACGGACTGAGCCACCCAGATGCCCCAAATACCTTCTTCTTTGTACCCAGCACATTTTTTCAAACTCAATTCGGCCTGGTAGGGTATTAGGGGGCATCATCCCACAGTGCTTCTCAGTCTTTACTGGGCATATGCATCTCCTGGGGACCTTGTGAAAATGCAGATTCTGGGGTGGGGTCTGAGGTTCTGCTTTTCCAAGGACAAGCTCCCAGGAGATGCATATGCTGTTGGTTTCCAGGGACCACACACTGTTGAGTGCCATACTCTGAGCGGAAAAGTCTTAGGGCATTTCCTGGAGGTCATTCTTTCCATGGACAGGATGCCCTCCAGGGGAGGGGTTTCATTTTACTCATCTTGGCCTTGGTAAATCCCAGCACTGGGGGACAAGGGGAGGGAAGAGTGTTGACCCATCAGTAGGCAGACTGTCAAGTTGCATATTTCAATCTGACCTACATCTACTGGGCTTCAGAGGCGCTCCCTCCCCTCAGATCTTCAGAAGAGGGAGGCATATCCCGTGATTCTGCAACCCAGGGCAGCCTGGGATTATTCCATTGCCACCTAACCTCAATCTAGGGTCACCAGGTTGTCCTCTAGAAAAATATGAGATCACTAGTAAGACTGAAAACCATGATTTTTAATTTTAAGAATTAACTTGCCTGTTTCAGCTGATCGTTCGCACTTAAAAAAAAAAAATCAGTGGTTCTGTTTTGCAACATTGAAAAAAACATAGAAGCAAGCATGCCCGTTTAAACGTTTTCATTCTATGGGCAGATGTCAAAATAGCTGGACACTACAATATGAATTCGGGACACCTGGGCGGCATGAGGCTACCTCTCCCAGGTCACCAGCTACGCCATAACTCACTTCTTTCCCCCCCTACCCCCAGCTTTATTGCGATAAAATTCGCATATAGCACGGTGTGAGGTTAAGGCGTACCATGTGATGATTTGAAACATGTATATATTGTGAAATGTTTACCATGCTAAGGTCAGCTAACACATCCTTCACTTCACTTAATTACCATTTTGTGGTGGTGGTGGTGGTGGTGAGAACATGGAAAATCTACTTGCTCAGCAACTGCACGGATAGAATACGATATTGTTAATGACCGCCATCATGCTGTGCATTAGATCCTCAGAACTTATTCCTCTTATACTTGGAAGTTTGTACCCTTTAACCAATAGCTCCCCATTTCCTCCATGCCTCAGCCCTTGGTACCCACCATTCTACTCTCTATTTCTGTGAGTCTGACTTTTTTTCAGATTCCACATATGAGTGATACCATAGGGTATTTGTCTTTCTCTGAAGGCTTATTTCATTTAGCATAATGTCTTCCATGTTGTGGCAAATGTCAGAATTTCATTATTTTTTATGGCTGCGTAATATTCCACAGTGTGTGTGTGTGTGTGTGTGTGTGTATCACATTTTTCTTATTCACTCAACTGTTGATGGACACTTAGGTTGTTTTCATGTCTTGGTTCTTGCAAATAATGCTGCAGTGAACACGGGTGTGCTGGTCTCTTTTTGAGTTAGGGTTTTCGTTATTTCGATATTCAGTATTTCGATAAATACCCAGAAGTGCAATTGCTGGATCATATGGTAATTTTATACTGAATTTTTTTGAGGAACCTCCATACTACTTTCCAGAGTGGCTGCACCAGTTTGCAATCCCACCAAGCAGTGCATGAGGATTCCCTTTTCTCCACATGCTCACCAACATTTGTTATTTCTTGTCTTTTTGATTCTAGCCTTTCTCACAAGTGTGAAGTAAGAATGTGTGGCGTTGATTTCCATTTCCCTGATGAGGAGTGATCTTGAGCACCTCTTCATGTACTTGGTCATTTGTATGTCTTCTTTGGAAAAATGTCTATTTAGTTCCTCTGCCCATTTCTAAAATGGATTTTTTTATATTGAATTGTCTGAGTTCCTTACATATTTTGGATCTTAGCCCCTTATCGGCTATATGGTTTGCAAATGTTTTCTCCCACTGTGTAGGTCGCCTTTTCATTTTTTTTAAATTTTATTTTATTATGCTATGTTAGTCACCATACAAGTACATCATTAGTTTTTGATGTAGATTCATTTTGTTGGCGGTTTCTTTTGCTGTGCAGAAGCATTTTAGTTGAGTTTGATTTAGTCCCATGTGTTGATTTTTGCTTTTCTTACTTGTGCTTTTGGTATCATACAGAAAAAAATCATCTCCAAGACCAACATCACGGAGCATTCCCCCTATGTTTTCTTCTAGGGGTTTTATGATTTCGGGTCTTACATTTGCATCCTTAACCCATTTTGAGTTAATTTTTGTGAGTGGTGTTAAGATAGGAGTCCAGTGTCATTCTTTTCCATGTGAATATTCACTTTTCCCAGTATCAGTTATCGAAGAGACCATCTTTCCCCACTGAGTATCCTTGGCTCCCTTGTCAAATATTAGTTAACTGTATATGCACGCGTTTATTTCTGGACTCTCAATTCCGTTCCGTTGGTCCACATGTCTGTTTTTATTCACAGCTCACTTCTGAAGCTAACTATCCCTTACTACGTGGCACGTGCCTGCATGTCCCACTCCTGTCCCCCCGCTGCCAACTAAGTCAAGGAATGAAAACAAATTTTAACATCCACTTTTAGCGAACTGATTAGGAAAGTCAGCCTGCTCAGGGAAGAGAGAGTAAGAAAGAGAAAAAAAAAACAAACAACAAAAATCCCATATACTTCGAGGGTAGTCATATCCCATTAAATTGTCCACTGTTCATATCCACATTCCCCTGGGTAGTTAATGGCAAGCTGGATTCACGTGGTGTGTCATTTTCTTATTAAGGATTTGCATGAAGTATTTGGTTTATCCTTACTGTTAATATTTGGTTAGCAAACCCTTGGAGGATTTCCTGGACACAGGCCCACGGGACCTTTCTAGCTGCAATGCTACTTGGTCCCATGTTGCAGGTGGCAATAAGATGAGCCAGCAGGGATTTTTCTGCTCAAAGTGCATTTTCTGCCCCGTGGGGAAGAGGAATCTTTGGAGGCAGTGGCACCAACAGGAAGATGCACACATCTCGGGCTGGGTGGAAAATAACTTCATTTGCATCTGGAGAGACCCGAGCAGAGACTCGACAGACCTGTCCATGCTGTTGCCTGAAGTGGGTGCAGACTTCCCAAACCCTGCAAACCCACGTCCACGTGGCCTTTGTTTTTGGAACTGGGTTGCAAAGCTGTCCTCCCAGCTGGAACTCTGCATCACGGCAACCCATTATTAAGAACCTACCACGCACCGGGCTTTTAGATGCATTTATCTCCTCAGTCGAAAACCCAGACCGTAGAAGGCAATTCCCCTGTCCCTCTTCTGAGGACCCATGGAGGGGGGAAGTCATTTCCACAAGGCCACACAGCTCAGAAGTGGCTGCACTGAGGCTGGAACCTGGGTCTGCTGACTCAAGGCTGGGCCCCTCACAATCTTGCTGCTTAACCAGTCCAATGAGCTCATCACCCAACTAACCAACCAGTTGACCCGCCAGCCCTCCACTAGCATATGTGTTCACTGGATGCCAGGCACTGGAAAAGAGGGGAGATTAAGACAAGAATCCTGCCCTACCTGTATGACCTTTAGCAGATTGCTTAACACCCCCAGGACTTTAGTTTCCCCATCTGTAAAATGGAATGATAATGCTGCCTCCCTCATTGGGTTAAGTACCTGTAAAGCATTTAGCACAGCATCTGCCACAGAGTAAGCATTCAAGAAATGTTACCTCCTAATATTAGATTAATGGGATCGTGAGTTTTTAACTTACATTTTGTTTCCGGTGTAATGTTTCAAAATTGATTTTCAAACAAAGCAACTTTTTACCAAGCCTGGACCCAGGGATGGTGGAGAGGGCGGTGAGCTTGTTTCTCAGCCCAGCAAATTGATTCACACGTCACCCTGGTACATCTCTATCTTTAGCCACAAAGGACAATAAAGCAGGACTCAGCCTTCCACTTTCATCCTCCCTCTGCCCATCTGGGGAACGCGCCGGGGAAGAGCAGTCCTGAACTCTGATCCCCCGAGTGCCCAGGGTGAAGTCTGCTCCCTACCGGGAGCTTCTCCCACTGTGGCTGTTCTTGGGGTGTGACCTGGATGGACCCACCCACTAGCAGGTCCTCCTGGCTTCACCTCCAAATGTATCTTGAATCCAATGGCTTCTTGCCACGCCACCTGCTGCAGTCCTGGGCCGAGCCACCACCCTCTCTCTCTGGGACCACGGCAAAAGCCTCTCCGTGGCCTCCCTGCCACGATCTTGCTCCTTTTCTTTCTTTCTTTTTATTTTTTTTACTTTTTTTCCTCTTCCTCCTTTTCTATCCAGACTCCACCCAAAAGCCAGACTTATAGCCCATCGGGCCTTGTGACCCCCTGCCTAGAACTTTCCACTGATTTCCGGTTGTTCTTTGGACAAACTTGGAACTCTCGACTGTTGCATAAATGGCACGGTCTATCCCCTGCCTGGTCCCCCCCAAGCCCCATCCTTCCCCGCTTTGACTTCATTCACAAACCTCCATAGGCCTCATTCTCTTATGACTAAGCCAAGCTGCTTCCCACCTCAGGCCCTTGGCATGTGCTGCACCTCCTGCCTAGAGGGCTCTTGCCCTGTCCCATCTATGCCCAGGTCCTTCTCCCTGTTCAGGTCTCAGTCAGATACCAGCTCTCAAGAGGGGCTTGCCCCTGCTCCCCACCTGAAGCAGCCCCTCCCTTCGGTTTGGCCCCAAACGGATTACCACACTTTCTCTCCCTCATAGCATGTATGCACCTCAAGATCATTTATTCAATGCTCCTTGATTGTCTTTCTCTACCATACAATAAGCCTGTTGAGAACACAGGCCATCTGTGTCTTGTCACCACCGAATCCTGACCCTTCAAACAGTGCCTGGCACACAGCAGATGCTGATCATTTGTTCAGTGAGTAAATTTGTGGACAGTTTGCGCAGCGTACCCCATCGGGCATTGTCTCTAACCCCGGAATCATGGCTCTCTGGGTAAGGAGACTTTCTTCCCTGGACTAACCGTGCCAGCAACCCTCTCCCTCCAGTGACTTCCCATTTCCAGACAACGGAACTAGCCAGACAGACCTCGGCACGGTAGTAGCTGTACCCACCTGCTAGGCCCTCCCTAGGAGCCAGACTCCGTGCCTAAGCTCTTCCCAGGCATGCAACCCTCCCAATGACCCTCTGAGGTAGTTACTACTCTTGTACCCATTTTGCAGATGGTGAAGTGGAGGCACCCACTGGCTTCAACTCATGCCAAGTGGCAGAGCTGACTGCACAGCTGGCGCTCTCAGCTCCCCCCATGAGCATCTGCGAAGTGCAGGATCTCTCCCCGGGGAGCTCAAAGCAGAGCTCCAGGGTGGGTGATGATGGCCCCCTAAGAAGCGGTTCTGGGGTGGGGTGCAGAAGACTCCATCCTCTCAGTGGCCACCACATCTTTGCAGACCCCACACCGGGGTGCAGCTGCTGGGGCGAGCAAACAACCGAGAGCCCCAGGGGTGTGCAGGTCAGCAGGCTCCACCTCCCCAGTCATCCCAGTCCTTCCTGGAAAACTTGGCCCGGATCCCATGGGCCTGCTGTGAAAGCAGCCACAGGCCTGGAGCAGTGGAAGAAGAATGAGGGAGAAAGGACATTACTTTGGAGGATGGAGGGGGCGGGCAGGAAGGCAGGATTACGGCTGGCTTTTGTTGGCAGAGGGGAGAAGGCGGTATATAACCTGCCACGCTAAATGGCCGGGGCAGAAGTCCAGGGTCACAAAGGGAGAGTGAAATGAGGACATTGCTTCTTAAGACGGCTGCTCATATCCCCCGAGGGTGCAGAGGAGTTGCGGAGTCTTGGTTACCTTCCAGGGACCCAGAGGAAGAGGAGGGGTGGGAAAGAGAGGGGATGGGGGAAGGAAGGAGACAAGAGAGGAGGTGAGGGAGGAGTGGAGAGCAGGGAGAAGAGGGGAGAGGGATGCAGAGGAGAGGGGAGACTCAAAGCCTGTGTTTGTGATCCTGGTCAAGATACTGCACCTCTCTCTCAAATTTCTTGGGACACTGACACTTACCCTATGGAAAGAAAGTCATGTTTGTAGTTCAAGAGTCTAACAGAGGCTTGACATATCACAAGTGCTTGATAACCATTCATTCCCTTCTCTTTGCCTCCCCAACCTCACATTTGGAAAAAGGAGATTGAGTCCAGGACTGAAAATAACTTCTTTCCTGCAAATCCCATTCCTCATGGCCCAGACCCAAGTTCCCAGGCCTCAGCTACTGGCAGCAGGTACCCCAAAACCCAGGCGGAAGGCTTTGACCTATATCAGGTCAGAGGCCGGCATTCATCTGGAGGCTCGCTGAGGTCAAGGGACTCTACGAAAGGGCTACCAGGGCCGAGAGGGGACACATCACCAGGGGTAGCCACAGTCCCACGTCTCCAGGTGCCCTGACCCTCAGCTGGCAAGCTGCCTCCCTGGTCCCACCTGCAAACCTTACCTAGTGGAACATTCCATGTTCCTTGTTGTTGGGATCCTGAGCCCCTCATTCAGCACACATTCTCAGGGGCCCCTCTGATGACGCTGTCCACCCAGAGTTGGGAGACCTGAGTCTCCAAGAAGGAAACTGACAAGCTGTAAATGACACATCAACCTAGTAAGGGGCTGGGGATAGAACCAGCACCTCCTCATCTGCAGAGCAGGGCTCCTTTCACTGCCTTCGGAGGGAAGCAGGTGTTCTCAGCCCCAAATCCAAACTCATTGTCAGCTGAAGTCTTTTTGAATCACTCCTAGGAGCGAGGGGGAGTCTGAGAGATGCAATCAGGATGCGGAAGCATTGGAAGTTCTGGGATATTTTGATGGTTCTTAGGGGCAAGGATACAGGGTCATTCGTCCAACCAATAGTCATGGAGTAGTCAGTATGTGCAGTGCACTCGGTGCTGGGGTACCAGTCCCTACCCTCTTCGGGTCTTTTGACACTGGGATCACTCTGCAAGCTGTGTCATGGCCAGCCTATAACACCATCGCTTTCTTTTTCCCTTCTATGCAAGGGACTTAGTCATATAAGTGGCTTGCCCAGCTGCATGCACGCGCGCTGTTCCCCGCAAGCGAGAGGTTCTGACTTTGGCCTGAAATGTCTTGCTCCTTTTACCAAATCACCAAGGCCTTGTCTGCTCTCCCTTGTCCTGCTCTGACGTCCTGACGCCATCTGGTTTTCAGCTGCCTGTCCCCAGCTCCAACCTGCTGACCAGTGCTGACGAGGGATTCTTTGCTTTGGCTTCCGGGCCCTGGACTGCATCTTACTCTAGCTGCATGGGCACTCCTGAGAAAGGGCCCAGTTCTGCCCTTGTGAGGGACCATCAGCAAGTCTGAGGCCCACCCTGATCCCTGACTTGTGCCAGCTCCAGCTTCTGCCTCTCATTCTGCTCAGGAAAACTCAAGTGTTCAAGTTAGATGGGTTCAACGGATTCTAACGCTCTGTAGAATAACAGCCCCATTTTCCTTCCTGTAGCAATTATGGCGTGACTTTGCTTTCAGAGATGTAGCAAGAATGGCATAAAGGGATGCATGTGGGTGGACGACCCTGGGGAAGGGGACTGAGAGGTCAGTTCATGTGAGTGATGGATTCTTGCTTTTACCTGTGCTCACCTGAAGTCCTGCCTCAGTCCTGGGTACCATTTATTAAGCCCCGTGTCAAGTGTTTACATACGTAATCTCCTCTAGTTCTCTCTTAACAACCCAATGGAGTAGGAGCGATTCACATCGCCATGGACTGGACATTGTGGGTGTCTTCTCAACACCTTTGCGGCCCCCAAGGTGAAGCCGCCACGCAGTTTGTATGATATAACCCTGGCCAGCTCCAGGGAGGAGCCCTGGTTAGTTTAAGCAAGTGGTTGTCACAGTGTGTTCTGGGGACTACTGGGGTCCCTGGGACCCTTCCCAGAAGTCTGTGAGGCCTCCACTTCCCAAACCACATATCTGCATGAGGCTGGACTATCTTCATAAACTACAACCCACACAACATATTGCAACAGGCTGAGTGCAGAAGCAGCACAGGTATGAGAAACCTGCTGTCTTCCGTGGAGCCAGATTTTAAAGAGAATTTGCCAAAGTTTCAGTAACTTTTTTTTTTGCTTTGGAAAGTATAGTTATTATTCATAAAATGTGTTATTTATATTAACACATGTAATGGGTTTATTGTTATTTTAAAAATGAATAAATATTTAATCTTTTTCAGTTTTAATTTCTACCTGGTGACATGGATAAGTAGAATCCATAGAAACAATAGCTTGTAGGAGACCTCCCTAACTTTTAAACGCGTACCGGCGCGGGGTCCTGAGAACGAAAGTCTGAGAACTGCCGCCTGGGCCAATCATGATATTCTGATAACTCTTGCCAGTGATTGGTTCAGGAGTTCAGGCCTAAGCCAATCAGCATGTGGTCTTCCCTTGGTGACAGCTATTGGTTGGAGAATGGGCACGTGACCCAGTTTGGACCAATGAGAGGGGCGGAATGGTTTGCTATTCGCGGTCAGGGAAGTTTGTCCCGATTCTCTGGATGATAGGAGCAATGTCTTGTCTTTCTCTGATGTTATTGTGAGCAGATGTGGCATCAGAACTGAAGCAGCCAGTTGACATCCAGCTGAGGAGGGAGCTGAACCCAGAGAAGGGCAGAGCCAAGAGAAATCACCAAAAATGGAGACGGAGCTTTGGATCAAGTTGACCTACATCTTCAAGTGCAGTGTCATGACTTAATAAACATCTTTATTTTTGTTATGCCAGTTGGATTGGGATGTTGAGTTCTTACAGACGAAAGCATTTAAACTGCTAAACCCTCTTTTACATATGAGCAAGCGGAGGCCCGGAGGGGTTAAGGGAGTGCCAGTAAGTGGAAGGGCCGGGACCCAAACCCACGTCTCTTTGTAAACCTTTATTTTCCCACCACACTACATAACTTTCAAGGTTAAGTTCCTGCTTTTCTCTGTCTAGAGTCCAGATCACAAGAAAATGTCATCGGGTGGGGCCACAGGAAGCTGGGCAGTCTCAGATACTCAGGAGTGCCTCCCAAAGGCCCCCTCTTGGCCTCATTAATGACAAGCTCCCTGTCCCACCTCTGGGAGTTTTGAGGTTGTCCCTGGATCTCCTTGGTACAACCCGAGCTTGCCTCCCACCATCAGAATTCCATTCTTGGCTGACCCGATGTGACCTAATGACAGTGTGCCTGTTAGAGCTATTGGTTGCAAGCAACAGAAACTGGTTATCGCTAATTCAAGCAGAAAAGGAGTGTTTGTCTGGCCAGCTCACACATCTGGAGGGTGGAAGAGGCAACCTTGGAGTGTGTGAAACCAGGATTAATGGCCCAAATCAAGCTGGCCAGGCTCTAATGTTGGGCACAGACACTCTATCTTGCCTACTGCCACTATCCATGATGGCCCCACGGGTGCTGCCACCAGAATCTTGGGAAACTGAATCGAACAATTTGCATTTCTTGCCTCTTCTTTGGATCACTGGCTTCCAGTTCTAAGGGTGAACTAGAACCATCTGATTGGTGGAAACTAGGTACATGTCAAATCCTGAGCTGCAAGGGAGGCTGGCAAGACAAATAGCCAGTATTTTCAACTTGATGGAGGGGAGCAGATTCTTCCTTAAAGTACTTGGGGCTTCTTCAAGCACAGAAAGGAAGTTTGCATGCCATGTGGACCAAATGAGTGACAGATGTCTACTGCAGAAGTGTACTCTGGAGAGCCAGTTGGGGCTCCCAAACAGTAGGCGTTGGGGGTAAGAGCTCCTGAGCACCTGGAAACAGGTTTTTCAGGGACACATGCATGGCTTTTGGCAGGGAAATTGGCTGCTGTCATGCAGCATAGTGGGTCCCTTGGCTCTCTAATTAGGAACAAAGGCAAACTCCCCAATAACTAGAGCCATGCATGGGCTCAGACCACCTGGGTTCAACACCTGGCTCCATCAACTGATTTCACCTCTCTGTGCCTCAGTTTCTTCACTGTAAAATGGAGACAACGAGGGCACCGGGGCGGTGCAGTCGGATGAGCAGCTGCCTTTGGCTCAGGTCATGATCCCAGGGTCCTGGGATCGAGCCCTGCATCGGGCTCCCTGCTCAGTGGGGAGTCTGCCTCTCCCTCTCCCTCTGCTGCTCCCCCTGCTTGTGCTCTCTCTTGTCAAATAAATAAATTTTTAAAAAATGGAGACAACTAGAGTATCTCATGGTAGGGTTGTTGTGCCAGTCAGAAATTTCAATATGCTTGGCACCTGGCCATTAACTGTGACCTGTGACATAACAGCGGAGGGTTCTGTCATGGTTGAGCAATGTGGAGCCTGTCTGAAGCCACCTACTACCCTCTGAGGGTCTCCCCCTTCTCTCCCACCGCACAGGATCTGCTTCTGTGATGGAGAAGTGAAAGCAAAGCCCTGTGTCTTCTAGAAAGCTTCCCTGACTACCCAGGTCCCAGTGGTCTCTCCCTGCTTTCAGTGCTGAGAGCATACACTCATTCATTCATTCACCCCATTAGTTTTTCCCTGGTGCCTCATTGCTCAGCACCCCAATACTTTACCACGTTCCTTGAACGCTGGTCTCCTTCCTCTTGTAGAAAGAAGCTGGCTTCTTTCTCATTTGCACTTGCTGTCCCTTGATTCCCTCCCTCCAGATCATTGGTACGCCAATGTTTTCTTGTCATTCAAGTGTTAGCTCAAATGCCATCTCCTCTGAGAAGCCCTTTGGACTGTGTAAACCAAAGCAGCTGCCCCTCTTTTTCCCCTTTACTTTCTCTTATTCTCTGGCCCCACGTGCTCTGAGCTGACCTAATGAGACTCCTAGGGTTGACTGAGACAGGGGCTGTGGCAGTGGTCCAGGCCAGGGAGCAGGGTGGCCCGGACCCGGGAAAGGACAGCTTTCTGACACCGGGCACCATGTCTTGGAGTACTTGGTGCAGAGTTACTATATGATGAGGGGCTAGAAAGACTTGGGACCCGAGGCCTACAGTGAACTTTGGGAGGGCCACCAGCCAAAGCCCTGCCCCCCAGGAAGACGAGCCTCTGGCTGGGTTATACATCAGCTGATGACAAGGGCATGGCATGGCCCTTCCTGGCTGTCATCCCCAGCTCCCAGAGCCCTGGGGTGCTCCAGAGGGAGACTGCTGAGGGATGGACTGTGGGGGCTTCAGCAGCTGCCATGGGGATGGGGTCACTGTTAATGAGAGGGCCTGCTGATCTGGTGGCTTTGCTAATTAGGCAGTGACACCTCCAGACCCAGCCAAGGAAAGTGAGTTGCTTATACTAATCAAGGGCAATCTGCACTTCCTGGCTAGCGGAGCTGCCCAGAGCCCAGAACGTGTGCCCAGCATGCAAGGCATGGCAGGGGAAAACTGGGGGTGGGAGCGTGGGGACCAATGCTGGAAAAAAACGAAGACAGCTCCATAGCTGCTCCCAAGATTCTGGGGCCACCCACCATCCCAGTATAGGGAGAAAGGCCCAGATGATGGCAGAGGCCACCAGGAAGGTAGGGAGAGGAAGGAGAAAGGGCCAATGCCGCAGGGACCGCTTACAGAACCCTACTCTGGAAGGTGGGGAGACGGATCAGGAGACTCCCTTTCCAAAACTCGGCCCAAGTGATGGCAGCAGAGTGGGCTGCCTCGTGGCATTTACCGGCCTAGACCCTGTGCCTAATGGGGAAGGCACCCTGGGGCAGAGGGCGGTCTCTGCTCCACGGAGTGGGAAAGCTGGCTGGACAAGCAAACCCGCCTCACCCCCAACAGGGCCAGAGAGTTGCCCTCTTCAGCCCAAGTCACAGATGTGGAATATTTCTCAGACCCTGGAGACATCTGTGCACAGATTCACTCACTCATTCGCTCATGCAGCACCTACTGTGTACCCCATTCCAGCCCCTGGAAATACAGAGATGAACGGTGCCAACCCTGTCTTCGAGAAGCTCAGAGTCTAGCAAGGGCCACACAGCAGCAAGTAAGAGACAGTGCAGTTATGTAAGCATGGGCTGCAGTGGGACATCTGGGAGGCCAAGAAGGCTCACGACACTGGAGCTGAGCTGGGAAGGGCATGTAGTAGCTGACGTCTACAGAGCAATATTACGTGCCATGCAATGCTCTACAACCTTGACACCACGGATGCGTCCAGTCTTCCCAGGGACCCTACACAGTGGTGACTGTGAAAACTTCCCCATTTCACAGATGAGCAAACCGAGGCATAAAGCGATTAAGAAACTTTCCTGGCATCGCTCAGGCAGTAAGAGGCAAGTCCAGGAGCAGGAGTGGCTCAGGTGATGGAGGAGGAGAAAGCATTCCTGAGAAGAGGGAACAGTGTTTGCCAAGCCAGTGACTGGTGCTGTCGCAGGAGGGGCCACAGTGAAGGCTGTGGGCTGGGGAGGAGAGTTGGGGGAGAGGAAAGGCAGGAAGTTTACGATTTGACTCACGCTCTGCTGATGCTCTGAGTGGCAGCACCCCGTGCTCTGGCGGGTCAGAGAAGGGTGCCTGGGGAAGAGTTAGCTTGAAACCTGCAGCCAGAGGACCATAACTGCTGATTAATTATACTCTTCATCAACTATTTAGCACCTCCCTTCATAGCTGGGGCTGGAGCTGGGCTCCGGCTGCCTCATCAATATTTCAGATGTGTCTTCTTTTCAGCTGAAAATGAGCTTGTCATTTGCACAACTTTTGAGACACCTCAGTAAGCAAGGCTGTCTGCTCCCAAGCTGGGGCGAGATTTTTACATTCAGAGGGTTCCTCCCTTGGGAAAGGGACTTTTCAGACAGCTCTGGCACCTTAAACTTGGGCATAAGTTCTGCCCCCACTTGGAGCTCCGACCCTCTCTGGCCTCCAGGTACAGGGGTCTTAGGCCAAGTGGCATAAAAAGCTCCAGGTGCAATGTGGTCAGAAACAGTTTTTCCAATTCTGTCTTTTCCCAGCCCGCCGCTGCCGTCTACTGTCGGAGAAGCACGAGGAGAAGGAGTGGGGTCAGGGAAAGTTAGAGGAAGGGAGGGCAGAGGTCTTTGGAGGCGCTCTGCACCCTCCCATGCCCAGTGAGGGCTTTGCTTCCAAGGGGAAGCCCCCAACCCATCCTCCTGCCAGATCAAAAGGTCTCTAACCTCTCTGTATAGCTCTTATCATGGGGGCCATTTCTCTCTCTATTTTTTAAAAGGATTATTTGCTTATGGTGACTTCCTCCTGTAGACTGTCAGCCTCACAAGGTAGGGAATAAGTCTAACTTTGTTCATTATTACATCCTAGCACATAGTATAGTGTCTGGCACGTAGTAGGTGCTCATAAATACTTGTGGAAAAGATGCATGAATGAGGAATGATCTTGGCAGATTGATGATGGCTTCCTTCCTCTTCCTCCCTCCCTCCCTTTCTTCCTTCCTGGAACTTTCTGTGTGGGTGCTGGGGATACAAGATGAGTCTGATAATTTGCCCTAGGCCCTGGCCATCAGATGGCCAGGCCTGCAGGAGACCCCACCGCCTAATGGCAGGAGCTTCCTAGGCTCATCTACCCCTACCTGAGGAGACTGGACAAATCTAACCCTCAGCATGGACACGGATGGTGGGCAATGATGCAGAGACCAAAGGTAGTTCAAAAGCCTGCTTTGGAGACACATCCTGGGAGTCCCTGCAACCCTCTGGAACCTCCCTTTCCACTCTGTCGCTCACAGAGCCTATAGGAAAAGCCTGCAGGTAGGCTCCTGTGGGCTGTCAGGGGAGAGTAGGATGCTGGAAATGTTGTGGGGGAAGCTAGCCTTCAAACAATCCAGGGATTGCAGGATATGGAGTGGGCATGGGAGGAGAGGGAGAGAGAGATGCCTCTAAAAGACAGAGGACTCTCTGGCCATAACGAGGGTGCAAGGAGGGCATCCAGATGCTGGGTCATCAGAGATGACCTACAGGCAAGCCCTAGGCAGGGATTGAACTCTCTTCTGCCAGGAGTGTTTTCTCCCTGGAGTTCTGGGAGGATTTAGTGCTTGTGGCAGGTGCTTGCCTGGGCTCCCAGGGGATCTCGAGACTCCATTTAGGCCATGAATGAGAGCACCGAGGAAGCACAGATGACAGCAGGGCCACCACGCGGCTGCCACCTTGAGAGAGCACTTACTTCTGGGTGTCTGCAGGGCTCGCAGACCCTTCACAGGGAAGCCAGAGGGCAAAGTCAGGAGCGAACACCAAACTCTCTTCACACTCCCCAGTAGCTTCTGATCACACTCACAGGCAGGGCCAGATCCAAGAGCAGGAGACACCATAAAACCTCACCCAGTTAGACCTCAATTACTGCAAATCCCAGGATGCTTCTTTCCTTCCCACCCTAACCAGGAAATTACTTTAGGGATTGCTTTCTTACTTTAAAAGAAGTATCTACTCATCAGAGAAGTGAAAAAAGGAAAAGGATAAATCACCTATAAAAATCACACTTTCCTTGCTGTTACTTTTATTGGCCATTTTTTCCTCAAACAGATGACAATATAGAATTTTCCCAGAAATCAAATAGCACTACACAGGCTATCCTGCATTTTAAAATTAATTAATTAATTAATTAATTAGGTTAAATTCAACAATATTCCATGGACATTTTCCCATGTAGGTACATACAATTTTAAACTGGTGGTTTTCAATACCACACATGCATCAGAAGCACTGCGAAGCTAGATAAAATACAGATTCCTGGGCTCCATCTGGAGACCCACAGGTGGATCTGCTGTGGGGTCTGGAAGTTTCTATATTAAAAGAGCCCCCAAGATGACTCTGATTCACAGAATCCTCATCTATACGATGCTTTTAAAAATTACCCTTCCCTGTATTTTTAGAAGGCGGCAGAGGGAAAAAGATTTCAATTTGACATCAGGAATTTTTAAAGCTTTAGCTTTTATAGGTACTAAGGATACAGATGTTTGGCTGCAAGTTATGTTTTACTGGATGTCTTTGCATTTTTACCTGATAATGAATAAAGTCCAACTCTCGGATCATGGATGGTACAGGGTCTGGGTCACAACCACAGTGGTAATTCAGCGAGTAATAGAAAAGATGTTTTTAATGGAAGAGATGTTTCTATTTATGTAGGAAGAAAAAAAAGGAAAAATTTTTGAAAAAGAAAAACATTTCAGCTTTTAGGGGATGTCATGGGTTTGGCAGATTCATTTCCTTTGTCCTTCACTTTCTGTGGCACAATGTCCTATTTGTGGGGACTGATGGCCACTCTGACTGTGGGACTGAGCACTATCTTTGAGTAATGGAGGGTTTCAATGACATTTGCAAGATAGACTTCTCCATCAGGAGAACTAGGCATCAGGAAGAATAGGCTTCACAGACAACTGGAAGATCTTTCCCTGGGGGCCATACAGAAAGGACTTCCTGCTCAATCTTCCATTAAAGAGAAATTTCAATTGCCCAGATCAGCCCGTTTCCAGAGTGGAGCATTCCAGCTGACCAAGCTGGGCTCCCTTACCCCAAACCCAAACTTGTCGAGCTGGAAAAGGAAAGGTGATTGTTTGGCAAGTTCTGAGAAGCCCCACAGGTTTCCAGGGCAAGCTTCCCCAAGTACCTTAAACTGGATTGATTCTAGAGTTTGGCTTTCACCTACAAGGTGCTTTTCACTGATATTACTACCGACGGTCTGATAGTCGCCGTATTTGTCATGTTAAGACTGAGGTCGACAAACTTTTTTTCGTAAAGGGCCAGACAGTAAATATTTGAGGCCATACGGACTCTATGGTCTCTATCCCAACTACTCAACTCAAACTATGGGGCAAAAGTAGCCTTAGACAATATGCAAATGAATGGGCATGGCAATATTCTAATAAGACTTTATTTATGGACAGTGACATTTAAATTTCATATAAATTTCACTTATGAAATATTATTCTTCTTTTGATTTTTTTCAACCATTTAAAAATATTCTTGTTCAGTGGGCTGTATAGAGGGGAGTGAAAGGGCTGGATTTGGCCCATGGGCAGGGGGAGGATGGGAGTACAGACTTTTCCAGAGTCAGAGCTGTCTCTAATAGGATAGCAATTCTGTCCGGGGAGACAATAAGTGCCAAGTCACTCTGTACAAAAACCAGACCTGGAAGCCATCTCAGTTTGGGCTTTCCCTCCAAAGCAGACCCTGAGGCAAGAATGTGGGTACAAGAAGTTTCTTTGGGATTTGGTCCCAGGTAGCAAGAAGGGAGGAACGGATGGGCTAATGCTCTGACAACGGGGTCAGTCCTTTGCGACCCTCCAAGAGACCGTATAGAACACACCCAGCATTGTCTCCATGGAAGGGTGAAGAAGCTGCCATTCTTACACCCCAATTTCTGGATGCCGTGGCCCGAGGTCGCTCCTGAGGTGTTATCTCTCCGGCACTTCGGACCCTGCTCCTGGCGGGTGGGTCAAGCATGCTTTGTGGCCATAGCATGTGCTCAGGCAGAGACCCAGGAAGTCCCTGGCATGGCCGGGAACCATCTGCACATGACCCCTGGGGAGGACAGTGGTGACAGGGGTGAGGACAGGGACACCCTCTACCCTTCAGGGATTCTCCAACCAGAAGGGCAGCTCACTAAAAGTTCTTACGTGATTCTATTATCCTAATGGATTGGTGACCACACGGACTCCTTTAAACAGACCCCAGTAATGCTTTGTATCATTTTCTGCCTCTCTCTGGACCTGACGCCCCTAAGCCAACCCACGCCACGTTGCCCAGGCTATCCCTCGGCTGGTGTCAGACTCCCGGATTCATCCTACACATTACATCTGGTCCCACTTCCCCTGGAAGCACCACTTCTCTCCACTCTGAGCTGGAGACTCTCTGGGGTTACCCTGCTCTGACCCCAGGGCCCTGACCTCCCAGCTCCTCTGCAGCACTCATTCACTCCCAGGGGACAGACCCAAGCCAGCCTTGGCCCATTTAAGTGCTGTGAAAGGGCATGGCCCCCGGGGCCAATTCTTTATCCAACACTTAATTAATCAATCGCCACTTACAATATGGTATCTACCCTTTTTTTTTAAAGCATCGACTATATGTCTAGCCTTGTGCTAAATGCTCTCTACTTGTTACCTATCACCCTTCCACACATCCTGGGAGGCAGCTTTTATCATTGCCACTCAGTAGACAGGATTAGGCAGGCCCTGAGGTCAAAAGGTCAGCAAATCCTAGAGCTGGGATTTGAACCCAGCTCTATTTCCAGAGACCCCGTTCTTCCCTTCAAAATCAACTCTTATGTCATATTTGATACACAGACAATAATATACATAGGTGGTTACCGGGGCTGGGGGAGGGGAGTTAGGGTTTCATGGGGATGGAGTTTCAGTTTTGCAAGATGAAAAGAGGTCTGGGGCGCCTGGGTGGCTCAGTTGGTTAAGCGACTGCCTTCGGCTCAGGTCACGATCCTGGGGTCCTGGGATCGAGTCCCGCATCGGGCTCCCTGCTCGGCAGGGAGTCTGCTTCTCCCTCTGACCCTCCCCCCTCTCATGTTCTCTCTCTCTCAAATAAATAAATAAAATCTTTGGGAAAAAAAAAAAAGAGGTCTGGAGAGGATGATGGAAATGGCTATGATGGTGACTTTCATGTTATGTGTATTTTACCACAATAAAAAAATTGAAAAAAATATGCAATATACATGCAGGTTGTGAATCCTAATAATGAAGTAAACATCTGTGAATCAGCATCACTGGAATGTTAACTATTTGCCTCCCCTTGTTCTAAATCCTTGCCTTCCCCACCAGGGGGGTCGGTGCTATGGGAGGGTTTGGGGATTATCAATCCTTTCTTTAAAAAAGATCTTCTTGAATCAATATGTATCCTTAACAACATATTGTTTAGTCGCACTTTTTTTTTTTTAGCTTTTCAAAAACGGTAGCACAATACATGTAGTCTTCTGTGACATGTTTTTTTCATTTAACATTATAATTCTAAGACTCCCCCATGTCGTTATGTATAGCGATAGCGCACCCATTTCAGTTTTATGCTATTCCATTAAGAGAATATATCGTAATTGCTCAATTTTTTTGTTTGCTTGTTTTTGTAATTATAAACTGTAAGCCTACTGAAGTAGACTACTGTTTTTCAGAAATATTCACGACTCCTCCCTGGGGGAGGATTATTATGTTTTCCTCCTGACGATGGAGGCTTTGACCTTGGGACTTTCTCTAGTCAATGAAATGTGAACAGAATTGGTGGGTGTCGGGGCGCCTGGGTGGCTCAGTTGGTTAAGCAACTGCCTTCAGCTCAGGTCATGGTCCCAGAGTCCTGGGATCGAGTCCCACATCGGGCTCCAAGCTCAGCGGGGAGCCTGCTTCTCCCTCTGACCCTCTCTCCTCTCATGCTGTTTCTCTCTCTCAAATAAATAAATAAATAAAATCTTTAAAAAAAAAAAAAGAATTGGTGGGTGTCACCTCTGAGCAAAAGCTTTCAGAGTCGGCACATGTTTGCCCCTTTCTCTTTTTTCCTGCCAGGGTCTTAGATAGAGGCTGTTCCACCAACCTGGGTCCTGGAGTGAAGACAACCTGGCTGTGCTGGACATGAGTATAAGTGAGAAATAAAGTCTTGTTTGAAAGCTATGGAGATTCTGGCATCATTTGTCACTGTGACATAACTGATCCTATCCTGACTAATACGTCACGCTCTTTCCACTGTAACCCAGTGATTTCTGTCGTAGCGGTCAGAGACGTGGCCATTTTTCTGTAAGACTGAACTAAGCAGTAATGCATAAAGCCATATTCAACAGGTTAAATGGGGTCTCACCCCCTTCTAGGGTGTGTATTGACAGTGACTCATTCAGTAACAACTCGAAAGTGCTTTGAAGATAATTAGCATTTGGGGGACTGATTGGCACCTCCTACCTGACTTCTGGGGTCCCTCACTTTCCTTCTCCTTCCCCCCGGGCCTTTGAGGTTAACACTCATGCACAGAGGGTGCGGGAAGGAGAGGGGGCCAATGTGGAGACTCTCCAGCCTTGGAGTCCCAGTGCTGGAGACACCAGCTGACACGCAAGAAGAAAGAGTCATGGAGCAAGTCTGGGCTGAGACTTTTGTGCTGGAGCCTTCTAGGCAGGGAGCCTTGCAAAGCACTTCCCCGGGCAAGGCGAGTTCACCAGAAACCTCACAAAGGTGCTCACGTGCTGCAAGATGACAGGAATGTCCCTGGATCAGTTAATTTCCTCTTCTCATTAAAGCCACAGCTATGAGGAAGGACAAATGCAGCTGTGTTGTACTTCCCTGTTCTCCATGATCACCCAGAGAGGCCGTCAGGAAAGAGGTTCATTCGGTGCCATTTTCATTCCTTGTCACTTTTCTCTTGTTGCTTTCTCTTTTTTCTTTATTCCCATGTCTGTGGAGGTCCCCTTAACTATTCCCATCCACACAGCCATCCGACTCACGCATCCACATACCCACACCACGAGGAAACTGTAATGAGAGTGAGCGCGCGGGGCCGGAGAGACTAATCCATCCTAATGATAAAGATCATTATGGACACCAAGAAGGTGGGGAAACAGCACATTTCACTGTAATTAGGCCCGAAAGCTCATTACTGGGAGCAGGGAAGGAAAGTGATCAAGTAGGTGCACCCTGAAAAATGTTTCCTCCGGTTTCTGCGAGAGAATGGCAGCAAGACCCACCACCACCACAAGGCCCATGGCTCTCCAACCGGAATTCCTTGGGGCAGTCCTGGGGGACAGGAATCACAGGGAGGGCTGTGAGTCTTTTTTCAAGAATTTAAAAAACGCTTAATGGAAATTATTATTTTACTCCCGATAACCCGGTGCAGGCAGACAAACTAAAAATGTCAAGTTTCTTTGTTTAGGGCTGGAATTCCATCAGCTCCATGGTCACACTAGCTCGCTTAGACCAATCAGAGCTCTCACTGGTTATTGACAACATTGTACGAATATCTGGGATCAAGCGGTGGTGACCCATAGTATACCTTGGATCAGGAAATTCCTACTGAACACAGTGACGGATTCCTCACAGGGAGGCTCATACTTCTGCAGAGCCAGCCATGTTTTTGCTCCATGGCATGCGGGAGAAGAACAAGTTATTTAATCAGTTTAGGGAAAAAAAAAATCTTTCAAAACCTGGGGTCCATGAGGAGTCAAATAATAAAAGGAGTCTTTGACAGGTAAGGGGAAGGGGAGAGAAGGTGGGGAAAGCAGAATTAGCATTTATTGGTCATTTACTAATACCAAGCGCTATGCTAATTGCAGTACATAAATGATCTCATTTAATCCTCACAACCCCATCTGGGGAGCGGTGGTGGTGGTGGTTCATATTCCAATTCATTTTGTAAGTTTTTATGAGCACCTACTAGGAACTAGGTATTGTTCTAAGTGTTGGAAATACAGCAGTAAACAAAAAAAAGTGTGTATAATAAACAAGTAAACATATACATGTGTTCAAGACGATAATATGTATATACCATGTGGGTGCATGTATGTCTATATATGTCTATGTATACATATATATACATGCTTAAACATATGTGTGTAATACATATGTATGTAACCAGTGGTTCTCAATCAAAGGTGATTTTGTCCCCTAGAGGACATTTGGGACTGTGGGGACTATTGATTGCCATAACTTGGGGACTGTGCTACTGATATCTGGTCAGTACAGGGATGCTGGCCAGAGATGCTGCTAGACATCCTACAATGCACAGGACAGTCCCCCATGACAAAGAATTATCTGGTCCCAAATGTCATGGTTCTGAAGTTAAGAAACCCTACACACACACGCACAACACATGCACACATGTGTGCACACACAGAATGGCTGAGAGAGGGTGGGTTTTGAGAGAAGATACTTGAATACCTTCCATGGCAAAATGCTGGGTTCTGGGGATAGAGCAGTGAAGAGACAAAAAGCTAAGAACATTCTAGTGCAAAAGACAGGCATTAAACCAAAAATCATGTGCATAGATATATGCTTATCATTTTGATGAATGCCATGAAGGAAAATAAGGGGCAGAGTGACAGTCTTTGGAGGACCTGGCTGAGATTGTTAGAATTGGAGACTATTTCGCTGCAGAAGCAGGGATACTCAAGAGGGATCCCAAACAACAGTAGGAGTCAACCAGATGGAGAGAAGGGGGACGAGCGTTCTACACAATGAGCTCAGCAGGTGCAAAGGTCCAGGGGCAGGCACTGGGAGCTCTGGAGAACCTGGCAGGAAGCCAGATGGCTGGGAGAGGTGTGCAACAGGAAGTCAGTAAGGGGCACCCTTCCCCAGGCTGGACACCTGGGTTAACCCAAGCAAGAGCTCGGTGATCCTTTCCAGATTAATAAAGGAGAACTTGGAGGTAATGTTATTTTCGTTGATTCTTGATATCTTGTTGAAGTGTTTTTGGAAAAGATGCCCATAATGACTGGATACCAATGGATAATAGCTCCCTGCCAGGCATTTTCCTGTGCACAGTAATATCCTGCTCTCTCTGGCCCACTCCCTCAGTGAGCACAGATTTATGCTGCATGTTAAATGGTGCTCAGTCTCAGTGGCTAAGGTCCCCTCTGCCCCACCCCCTGGGGCAGATGTCTTCCACTGCCATTGTTCAGGCTCTGAACCACACTTCTCCTTTGCAGGCTCTCAGATAACAACACTTCCTGCTCAGTTATGGAAACTGTTTAGGGAAAGGCAAGAGGTTGGTCTAGCCTCTGGCTACACACAGTGCAGATATCTGGACCAACAGCATGGGCTTCACCTGGAATTTGCTAGAAATACAGAATCTTGGGGCGCCTGGGTGGCTCAGTCATTAAGCGTCTGCCTTCGGCTCAGGTCATGATCCTGGGGTCCTAGGATCGAGCCCCGCATCGGGCTCCCTGCTCGGTGGGAAGCCTGCTTCTCCCTCTCCCACTCCCCCTGCTTGTGTTCCTGCTCTCGCTATGTCTCTCTCTGTCAAAAAAATAAATAAAATCTTTAAAAAAAAAAAAAAAAAGAAATACAGAATCTTGGCCCTACCTCCAGAGCTACTGAATCAGAATTTGCATTTTAATGAGAGCCCCAGCTGATCGCCATGCACATGGAGTTAAGACTCACTTCTCTAAAAGACCTCCAAAAATGCACTCCATTCTGGGCTTCTAGGACTCCAGAGACAAATATCCCCAATGTGGAGAACTTGACAGTATATATATTCAAACCAAAGCCATATGGTTCACACTGCTGTTATACATACAGTATTAAAGGCTAATTTCATTCTTTAATTCAGTGGCACAACAGAAAGGGATGTTTGGGTGTTGGGTTCTCTTTGGGCTTCGTTATTTACAGGCTACAAAACCCTGGGCGAATGATATCTCCTTAAGGCTCAGTTTCTTTATCTGTGAAATGGGGATGTGCGGAACAGACTGGGACTGGGGACCTGAGATGAAGAAGGGCTAATCACAAACAGGAAGGTTAGGGGAATGTTTCATGACTTAAGGAAAGCACGTGATTTCCAGTGGGTGGTATACGAATCAGTGATGTACTAATTTCAGAATTATAGCTCAGAGTTACAGTGGGACCCTTAACTGTCTCTATTAGAACTATTTTTCTGGTTCCTAACTAGGATACTTGTCTGTGTGCATGAGAGGGGGATGAGCAAGCTTGAAGGCTGGGGAGGGAGAGTGGTCTTGAATCCTTTGAAACTATAACCAACATTGTGTGCATGTACATTTTTTAAGGAAGTTATACCGATTCCACCCTGGGGGTAAAAGATGGGGGGCATGTGAAGATGCTGTCTCTGAGCTGCCTCTTTGGAAAGGGCACAGCTTTGGGGAAGATGATCCAGGCACAGCCAAGCCCTTTATTTATTGTCCTGGGGATGGGTCGTCACTTCCCTCAGAGTCCTAAGGAGCCCTGTGCCCCTGGACAAAAGTGCTTAAGAACCACTGCTAGAGGGGTGCCTGGGGGGCTCAGTCAGTTAAGCATCTGACTCTTGATTTTGGCTCAGGTCATGATCTCAGGGTCATGAGATTGAGCCCTGCGTTGGGCTCTGAGCTCAACAGGGAGTCTGCTTGAGTTTCTTTTTCTCTGCCCCTCCTCCCGCTCACACTCCCTCCCTCTCTAAAATAAATAAATCTTAAAAAAAAAAAAAAAAGTAACCACTGCTAGAGTTACCAATAATGTCAAGGAGCAGCTTTGTACAGAAATGTTTGGGCTTGGGGCGCCTGGGTGGCTCAGTCGTTAAGCGTCTGCCTTCGGCTCAGGTCATGGTCCCAGGGTCCTGGGATCGAGCCCCGCATCGGGCTCCCTGCTCGGCAGGAAGCCTGCTTCTCCCTCTCCCACTCCCCCTGCTTGTGTTCCCTCTCTCGCTGTATCTCTCTCTGTCAAATAAATAAAAATCTTTAAAAAAAAAAAAAAAGAAAAGAAATGTCTGGGCTTGAATTCCAGCCCCAACTTGTTCCCCAAATGACCTTTGACAAATCTCTTTGCCTTTCTGTGCTTTGGTTTCTTCAGCTGTAGAAAGGGAATGATAGCAGCACCCCCCTGGCAGGGCTGTCATGAGACTTCAGTGAAAATAACCCATGTAAAGTTCTCAGAGCAGCCTCCAGAAGATCAGGTGCTCAGTAAGTGCCAACTAATTTTTTAAAGTGTTCTATAATTGCTTTTATTTTTGCAATCATTCCAACTTGCCCTCCTGAGTGCAGGAAGATGAAGGGAGGTTTTTGGAAGAGCAAGGTTTTGATAGATGGTACTTTGAGAAGCTGAACTCTAAATGGCACTTTGTTATTACCCTGACCCCTCAGAATTGGTGTGTCACTTTGCATCACCTTACCCGTGTATCCAAAGCTCTGACCTGGCAGAAGTATTAGGTCTATAACAGTAGGTCCTCGTTTACCAAAACCAGCTGTGTGCCCAACCCTGAGCAAGGTGTTTTCCAGGCATCATTGCACACCCTAACAGCTCCCAAACAGGCCAGTCCCCCCTGCTACAGACAAGGAAACTGAGGCTTAGGGAAAACAAACATCTTGCCCCAGGTGAGAGGCAAACACACAGGAGTTTTAATTCAAATTCAGAACTGTCTCACCAAGCTGCCCTTCAGAGATTTCAAATGGGCTTCTTTTTTTTCTAGAAGAACTTGAAATTTTGCATTTAAATATGTTCTAGCCATAATTATTCAAAATGACCCTCAGAGTCACAGTAAAATTTGAGGTTCAGCCTTAATGACTCAAGAGGCATGTGTAGAGTGCCAGCCGCAATGGCAGCTCTCACTAGACCCTGAGGGACACACAGGAGGAGCAGAGATTAGTTTTTGCCCTGGAGGAGCTCATAATGTGTCTAGCGGGGGAGAGGAAGCTGCTACCAACACCTGCGGCCTCAGCAACTTAGGGCTTAGGACAATGCCTAGCACATAATCGGCAGTCAATAAACACTTATAGAGGAAGGAATACACGAACAATGGAAGACCAAAGCCAGGTGGCAAATAGTCGCCATGGTATTGATGGCAAAAGGCTGATATCCTGCCTTCTAGTCTTTCTTGAGCCTTAAGATCCTTGGATGATTTCTGTAGCCTTCGAAAGGGGTTCTGCCTCCTGGTTCTGTGAGCGTTTCACACGCCGGTTGTATATGCTGCCACCTATTTCTACACTCACCAGTCGTGACAAACATTGGGAAGTAGTTTGCTGGGAAGCTATCTGCCCAGCCACTGTGCTGGATTTTCTGGTATGACGGGAAACACCCTGCTTATCACAGGAGAATTCACTCTTGGGAATGTTCAGCTTAACTTGGTTGAGCGCAACGTGTGGAGGATTGGTCAAAAGTAACTCCAAGAGAACACAGCATTGGTGGCTAATGGGACAGTGCTGTTAGACAGTTATCACATGCTCTGAGGATAGTTTCATGCCACGGCATGACACAGAGGCCTTGAGAGCATAGGACCGACTGTGGTGTAATTCTTCCAAACCACTGTTTCCCCTGCACTAGACTGGGAGCTGTTCAAGAGTTAGAATTTGTCTCACTGTTGCCCAGCACTAGCTAGAGTCCAGTATAAATTATGTCCCATTCCCTTGAATCTGGTCTGCTTATGACTGCCGTGACCGGTGACATACAGAAGGAGAGATGCCATGTGACTTCTAAGTTAGGTCCTGAAAGGCCTGAAGCTCCAGTTGTTTCTCTTGGAAAACTCCCTCTTGGAACCCAGCTGCCATGCTCTAAGATGCCCAGGTGACACAGAGAGACCACAAGCAGGTGCTCTAATCATCATTCCCAGCAGAGCCCAGCCTTTCAGTCAAATCAGCCCACTTCTTTAGACTACTGAAGACGCCATCTTGGAAACGGACCCTCTGGCCCAGCAGGTCAAGCTCCCAGCTATCTGAGTCAGCCTCAGCTGAGCCCATAGAATCGTGGAACAGAAAGAAGCTACCCCGGCCCTGTTGGGTTTCCTGACCCGCAAAACTCCTGGGCAAAATACAATTATTAGTGTCTTACATCACTAAATTTGGGATGGTTTGTCATGCAGCCATGGGAACGAGAACAACTCTGGAGACAGACTGCGTGGGTTCAAACCCTAGTTCCACTAATTATTACAGACATTTCCCGGGCAAAGCCACTGGGCCCCTGCAGGCCTTGGCTTTCTTATCTACAGAATGGGTGTCCACAGAGACTCTGTCTCAGAGAGCTGTTGCAAGCACTAAATGGGGAAGTGTACGTGAAGCATTTAGCACATGTCTGGTGTAGAACTCTCTTATCAGCTCAGAATTTTGTGGGGTACCTCCCTTTTGTCATATCACTTTCCCCCACTCCCTGAATCTCCCTGAGCATGTGACAGAGCCTCATCCTAAAGCTGGCCTAGGCACTTCTATGTGCTTGCCTGCAGAGGTCAGGTGTCTGAGAAGCCCAGGGTAGAAACCCATCTCCACTGTGACTTGCTTTGCGGTCTTCCGCATGGAATTGAATCTTTCTGAGCCTTTTCATTGTTTATAACAAGGGGTTAGAAAGTTGTAAAGATTCAGGAGATAATGTACACAATGTACTTCATGTGATGGCTCCCACCTGGGGCTCATTCCATTGTGGTCACTGTGTCCATGATGACGTGAAGAGCCTGAGTGTATCTTAGAGACATCCACTCCATGGGGGAGGGTCTGTATTCCTCTACAGTCCCACACATCAGATTATATTCTCATCATCCATTTGGGAACCCTGTGGGTCCTCTCTGGGGTGGTTCTAGGGCCCAGCTCTGTGGCACGGATTTTTTTGGAGCGAGGCTTTGAGTGAATTTGAGCCAATAAGTCCACTTTCTGAATGACTGTTCCAGTGAGAGATCCAGGCTGTTTCTGACCCTGAAGCCAGTGCAGGCATCATCTGATGCTGATGGACTGTGATACTGACAGATCATATCTGGCTCTTTTCCTCTGGAAAGCCGGCAGAGTGATATTTATAAGGTTGATAACATCTTAGAATTATTTAGTCTTATAAGTAGCACTGAACAGCACCGGATATAAATATTCCCACTTGACTTCTCAATCATAATCTACATAAACTATTGATAAATGATTTTGTACTGGGTATTTCTTATGTGTTAGGAGCTTTACATATATTAATTCACTTAATTCCAACAACAGACGCACAAGAATGGGGTATTTTCTCCATTATTTGTTACATAGATGAGAAAATGGAAACTCTGAGAACCAGTGACCTGCCTGCGGTCGCCAGTCAGCTACTGACCCAGGTGGGGTTTGAAAGGAGACCTTCCAGGGGCGCCTGGGTGGCTCAGTTGGTTAAGCGACTGCCTTCGGCTCAGGTCATGATCCTGGAGTCCCGGGATCGAGTCCCGCATCGGGCTCCCTGCTCAGCGGGGAGCCTGCTTCTCCCTCTAACCCTGCCCCCTCTCATGTACTCTCTCTCTCTCATTCTCGCTCTCTCAAATAAATAAATAAATCTTAAAAAAAAAAAAAAAAAGAAAGGAGACCTTCTGATTCCAGAGCCCAGGTGCCAAGGTGGCATCGCACTTGTGACAGGGGTCCTTCCTGCTCTTGGCAGGTACGCGTGGGCATTTAAAGGAAGAGGAGAGGCTCTTCATTTTCTTAGCAAAGTTGAGCCGCAAGAAGATTACCTTTCAAGAAAACCAGGACAAGCTCCCTCAGAAACATGAAGCCAGGGCCAAGAGGCCACTCTGGTGGGGATGAGGTCATTTCAGGCACCAGGAACCAGCTCAATAACATCACGAATTTGCCAGTAAGTTCATTAACATTCAACTGACTCTCCTATCCTCTCTGGGATGCAGGAGGGAAAGGTGTCTCCCCAGCACCTGGCTAAGTGTGGTGGCCAACAGGCAATTCAGCCAGAAAGAAGGCCCAGAGCAAGGGAAGGGGCTACAAAGGGTGGATACACATGAGTGTCTGGAGGGCTCTGTAACAGTCCAGCTGATGCTCAAATGGCCTTTCTCCTTCTGAGCTCCTTGTCCTCCTTGCCTTCTGCTGGTAGAACTTGGCTGGATTTCACCATAAAATCTGGAGTTGGGTTATGGGGCGCCTGGGTGGCTCAGATCGGTTAAGCGGCTGCCTTCGGCTCAGGTCATGATCCCAGGGTCCTGGGATCAAGTCCCGCATCGGGCTCCCTGCTCTGTGGGGAGCCTGCTTCTCCCTCTCCATCTGCCTGCTTCTTTGCCTACTTGTGCTCTCTCTCTATCTCTCTGTCAAATAAATAAATAAAATCTTAAAAAAAAAAAATCTGGAGTTGGGAAAAACTTTGCTCTGGGGAGGTCTATGGCTATCCATCTTCTGGGCCGAGGCATTCATTTGACAGATGGGGAGACTGAGGCTTGGGGAGGGGAGTCTTAGACCAAAGAGTTATGCACAGAAATTCTTCTAGAGCAGTGGTCCTCAAGCAGGGGTTGGTGGGTTGGGAGGGCTTTGCTCCCAGGGGTCATTTGGCAATGTCTGGGGACATTTTTTTGGTTGGTTGTCACAACTAGAGGTATCTGGTGGGTAGAGGCTGGGGATGCTGCTCATCGTCTTACGGTACATAGAAGAGCCCTAACAAGGAATTATCTGACCTCAAAAAGTCAATAGTGCCTAGGCTGAGAAATCCAGGGCTGAATCGATGAGCCCAGGTCTGGGGGTGATAAAGACCTTGAGGTATTAGGCAGTTGGGGTCAGAATCCACCAGAAATTGTTGCTGCATTTTAGAGAGGAGAACGCTGAGGCTGACAAAGAGCTAATGCACTGTCCTCAGTCACAGAGCCCATCTGTGCCAGTGCTGAAGCTTGAAGCTCATCTGTGGGCTGGTCTGACTTCAAGTGCAGCCTTCTTATCTTTCCACTTTGCTACTTTGTATAAGAAATCCATCCCTCCCCCTCAATTACTGTGTAATCGTTCGCTTAATGCCTTTCTCTCCCCATGGGCCGTAGGGTCCAGCAAGACATCTGGGGCCTGGCACACGGCCTGGCATGGAGCAGCCACTAAAATGTTTGTTTGTTAATGAAAGTGTTTGTAGGATATTCATGATAACTGCAAATATCAGATAAGACGATAGGCTTTATTGAGCGTTTATTTCTTAAGTGCCATGTATTGTTCTCAGTTATATTGGTCAAAGTTTTTGTTCCCAGGAGCCTCATAAAGTAGGTGCTATTATTATCCCCATATTACAGACATGGAAACTGAAGTACACCGAGAGGAGAAATAAACTTGTCCTAGGGGACTTGGCTAGGGAGCGAAGGAGCCAGGATTTGAACCCAAGCCTTTGGAGCCTTTCCTCTGACCATGACTCTGCCTTTGGAGAACCACCTCTTCCCCATCCCATGGGCTGGGCTAGGTGAGCTGGCTCCATCTGCTTATCTTTCAGTCCAGGCATTGACCCATGGCTTAGGTCTATCATAGACTCCACCCTTCTGGCTATTGTGATTGGCTCAGGGATTGGCATGTGACTAAAGGTAAGCCCATCAGAGCCCTCCCTGGGACTTTTTCTGGAGCTCCTAGAAAATGGGCTTTCCGTTCCTTGGAGATCCCTAATGTAAGGATGATAATGGAGGCCATCTTCCTAGCTACAGGGAAGAAAGCTACCTCAATTGGAGAGAATGGGGACAATATGCAAAGGGAACAAAAGGAAGCAGAGCCACAAGATTGATGGTGGGGGGAAACTATGAAAGAGTTTAGGTGACACTGCTTCAGCTCCTGGATCCAGCCATGCCTGAAGGATCCACCCCAGTATTTTCAATTACCTGAGCCATAGCTAATGCATTTGGTGGTGGTGATGGTGGGCGGTGGGGTGGGGGTGGGGGGGTGGTGTTGCTTAAGACAGTTCAAGTTGAGTTTCTCTCACCTGAAACTCAAGAACATCTGACTAATACAAGTTGGTTTCAACTTGCCCAAAGACCCATTTATTTTCTTTAGTTCTGATTTCAGAGTAAATGGCTCTGCAGTATCCTAAGTGGTAGACAGGGTTTTTCCAAATCCAGACCCGCCTACTAGAAAAAAGGCCTAGAAGGGAATGATAACAGCTGACATTTATTAAGCTCTATGTGACAGGCATTGTTCTAAATGTGTTACATAGATGACTCATTAATCCTCACAAGCACACAATTTGTTGGGACATCATCATCATTATTACAATCTTATTTTATGAATGGGTAGACTGTAAGGTATACAGAGAGGGTAAGAAATGTGCTCAAGGTCACAGAGTTAGTAAGTGGCAGAACAAGACTTGAACCCAGACAGTTCACCTGCAGACCCCCACATCTTACTCTACCACACCATGTCAGCCTCCCCTGCAAAGTCCTGCAATGAAGCGGCGATCGTACGCCCTGGCTCCTGCCTGCACACCCAAGGCGTGTCCTCCCAACTATCTGTTCTTGGCTTTGTTGCCAAGAGCAGGTTTAGCCACCTGCCTAGGGCTCCCTCCCCAGCTTGCTTTATAACAAGCCCACAGCAGCCACAGTCGCTGATGCCATCCTGGCTGCTGGCTCCATCTGTGCAGGTAATAAACACAGCTATCACGAGATCAGAAATCAGACAGGTGACAACAGAGGTGGGGATGCGCAGATCGGACTGGGGACAGAGAACTGATAAGACCGAGGACTGCGTCAAGCCGCCTCCTCGCCTCTTTCTTGCCTTTGCTGCTAGCCTCGGAGGTGCCCTAATGAGGGGAGATCCTGACATCTGTGACGATCACAACCCCACTGGGTGCCCCTCTTCCTCCTCTTCTCAGCCAAACGGCTTTTCATCTCCTGTTCCCGGGAGGGACAGCTCTCCCCCCTCAAATTGTCACCTCGCAGGGCTTGAAGCAGGGCACATCCACTGTGAAAGTTTGTGGGCAACATACCTTCTTGAGCCTCTCTGTTAGTGGGACAGTCAGGCCTGGGCTGAAGCTCTTGCCTTCCAGGGAGGCAGTAAATTCCTGAGACTTCCCTTCAGACGGATCCCAGATAGGGTCGAGGACCACAGGAAGTGACGTGCTGATAAATGTTTAACAGTCAGCTCTGGAGGTGGGGAGGAGCCCTGATTTGTAGTGGCTGCCAATTGCCTCGGTATAAATACTCTCACCATCATCAGTTTCAAGCTACCCATGTGAGGCTCACCATATTCTCAAGAGGTTAATCCTTGGCTGTCATGAGCCTGGGACAGCTGACTCCACAGCCCCTTGGGTAGAAAGCCTGGTCCGAGCCTCATGCTTCCCAAATTACCTGATTTTCAATATTAGGAGAAGGGAGAGACTGCTTCATGGAAAATGGGCCTTTTTATTTAAAATGAAACAAAACAAAACAAAACCAAAAACTTAAGGACAATGCAAGACAGGCTGATTGACTGGGCTCCAGACCTCCCTGCTTCCCAATGAATGATAAGCAAATAAACCCATAAAAAGATAAATAGCACTTTCCATAAATTCTCTAGCTCTCCAACTACAGCTTACAAGCATATCTCAAAGCTTTTCTCACTTGGCTTTAAAGTGGAGGAGAATCACTAGGGATGCCTGCTTGCAGAGGAAGGTGGCTCTGCAAATCTGCTCTCCGCAAAAGGCAGGGATGTTTGGCAAAGCAGCAGAATGGCAAATGCAAATACAAAAACCAAGTGAATCCAGAATCTCAGAGCTAGCTTTTTGCTCAGTGCTTTCCCTCTCTCTCCCTTCTCAAGCCCCCCAAAGAGGAACAATTCAACCGAGAGCCTTATGGGTAATCAAAAGGAGACTAATCAAAGCAGAAGATGCCAAGATTCTCATCTTCTAACGGGCAGGGGTCACACTGACATTTCTGGGCTAACCCCGGAAAGTTGGGAAAATGGACAAGATTGGTCTTGACTGCTTTTGCTTCTGGCATCCAGGGCATCAGGCAACATCTGCTTAATCGCTGGGACAGGTGAGGGGGTGCTACAGTTGGCTGCATTAGTCAGGTTAACCTTCCATCCACTCATCTAGTCAGCCAGCTGGCAATTCATGCCAACAGTCCTCTGAACAGTCCAAGGTTACCAATGACCTTCACGCTGTTAAACCCAATGGTCAATTTTCCAGCTTCATCTTACTTAACCTCTCAGCGGCATCTAATAGTTAATCACTCTCTCTTCCTTGACACACCTTGCTTCTGGGACCCCGGACTCTGCTGGTTTCTTCCTAGCTCACAAGCTTCTGCTCCTTTTCAATAGCCTTTTGCTGGATCCTCTTTCTCCTTCTGACCTCCAAATGTTGGAGGGCCCGGAGCTCAATCCACAGGCCTCCTCTCTTCTCTCTCTGTATACACCTGCTTGGTATCATGGCTTTAAATAGCATCCCTATGCTGATGAGTCCCACATTTATATGACCAGCCCAGACCACTCTCTTGAATTCCAAACTCTTGGATGATTCACAGACATCTCAAGCGTGACATGCCCCAAACTGAACTCCCAATTTGCTCTCACCCCAAACTTTCTCAGCTCGTTCCTGCTCGTCTTCCTTCCAGCTCCTCAAGCTTACATCTCTGAAGTATCCTTGACTTCTCTGCTTTCTCCTACCTCATGTCCAATCCACCAGTAAGGTTGTCTTTTTGTTTGTTTTAGAGTGAGAGTCAGGGGGTGAGGAGGGGCAGAGGGAGAGGGGGAGAGAGAATCGTAAGCAGCCTCCACACCCAGCATGGAGCCCAATGTGGGGCTCGATCTTTACTACCCTGAGATCATGACTTGAGCCAAAATCAAGAGTTGGACGCTCAACCGACAGAGCCACCCAGGCACCCTGAATCCACTAGTAAGTTCTGTTGGCTCTACCTTTACCCTAGATCTTGAACCCCACTACTTTGCACCTGCTCCCTCTGGTTCCATCATCATCGCCTCTTGCCTGGATTAGTGCCACAGCCTCCTTATCTTTTGCCTGCTTCTGCTTTTCCTCCCGAACATCTATTTTCAATATAACCTAAACATATACCAGATTCCCCACCCCTCCTCTTCTCTAAACCTCCCACTGGCTTCCCACGTCACTCAGAGGGAACCCAAAGCTCCTAACAGTCTGGAAGGCCCCCGGCTTCCTCTGGCTTCCTCTCTGCTCCCATGTCCCCTGACACGTTGGTCCAGCACCCCAGCCTCCTCTTCTCTCAGCTTATCCCTCGCATCTGTGCGTGGCTCAATCTCTTACTTCTCTCGTACTTTCTCCAGTGTTGCTTTGCCAGAGGCCTTCCCCCAACCACCCTTGTGAACTAGCTACCCGCAGGGCACTGAGTCCCTCCTCCTGACTTTATTTTTCTCCACAGCACTATTGTTACTTAATATTATTTTAGTCATTTGTTTTCTTGTGTAACATTCGACTCTCCTCTCTAGAGTATAACCTTCATGAACGCATCTTCATTATTCTATCCTTAACTGGTAGGACAATGCCGAGTGCACAGTAGGTGAGAGAGCAATGAATGGCTGAGTCTGTCCACCCATCCATCCATCCATCCATCCATCCATGCAATAATTTCTTACTGGGAATCTGTATGGGTTCTTGGGAGGTTCAGTGTATTAACTCTTCACATATGGAAGGAGATGTCCAGAAATCAGCCTCTTTTGGGGGCTTAGGCCTCCCTGAGATCAGTAGTTACAATAATCATGAGCATGATATGGACATACATACAGCATCTGGTCCCATCCATGGATCTTTCAATTTAGGCATGCAATGACTATTCATTACTACACTTGACAAAGCAATTTCACATTCATGATTCCATTGAACACTTCATAACTGGACTGTACAATATGGCTCCTATTAGCCACATGTGAGCTTTAAATTCAAATTCAAATTCATTAAAATTAAATAGAATAAAAAAATTCAGTGCCTTAGTCACACTAGCCATATTTCAAGTGTTCAATAGCCGCATGTGGCCGGTGGCTGTCATACTGGACAGTGCAGATACAGAACACTCTTTTCACCGTAGAAAGTTCTTTTGGATAGTGCTATCATATAACCACCCTAGGAAGTAGTTTTTCCCTTTCTGTAGACTGGAAAATAAACCCAGAGAGGTCCTACAACCAGCATGAGACAGAGGCTTGCCTTGAAGTCTGGCTTTCTGACTCCAAGTCCGTTTTCCTTCCAAAGCGGGGTGATTTAAGAGCTGGGTCCCTGAAGGCTTGTGCCTTAATTAATTCAGCTTGCGATATGGCAATCAAGGTGTCTATCTGCAGGTGATGTGCATTATTCATGCCCCTTTCTTCTGGCAACAGCAACCCCTTTTTCCCCGGCCACCTCTCTTTCCTCTGCTCTCTGGTCATGAGCCTCAGGTGGGGTTGACCCCACTTTGATTCCAGGATGAGCGTGTGGCTCAACTCTGGTCAGACTACTGTCTCTCCCACACTAAGTGAATGAGTGAAGTCAAAGAATAATGCTACACAGCATCAGGACACACACACACACACACACACACACTGCTATTCATGTAGGTGGCTAGGTTCACTGCAGGTGACGTCTTTGGTTCAGACGGGGGTGGTGAGAGAAGATGCCCAGAGAATTCTTCCTTACTTCCTTGTCACAGATCCACTAAGAATGATGGCATGGCATGCCCTATGGAGATGATAATTTGCGATTGACTTCAGGGCTGTAAAACACCAGACCAAAGCTGTCTGCACAGTTCTCTCCAGTTCTCCTGCTCCAAGAGAAAGCAGGTCCTTCAGTCCCCTTGCCTCAGGGAGACTGGTGTTCGAAAGGAAAGCAGGGCTTACTAGAAGGCACACTTCCCTCTTTACCTTTGTTCCTCAGACAGGAAGCTGGAGGGAAGTAGGCCAGGGGAGGGCAAGGGGTGGTGCTTCAGGGGATGGAGATATGGAACATTCTAGAAGGAGGAGATTGGACAATTCTCCAAGCCTTAGAAGGAGAGGTCTGTAGGCCTGTTGATAGTGGGAACCCATGTCTGGTCTCTCCTGGCACGGTGACAAGGTGGCAGGGCTGAAGAGGGGAGTGGCCGCACACAGGCATGGCACATAGGGGCTGTGGGTCTGGACCCTGGACACTGGGGCTCCTCAGATCACCAAAGAAACACGTAGGCTCAGGCAAGAGTGCTGTCCACCTCTGGGGGTCAGGTGGGCCTGGACGAAGACCAGGTCAGCCGAGACCATGGTAGATGGAAGACTCCACCATTCTCTGGTCATCGGATGAACGTCCCGGATGACCGTGTGACCCCAGGCAGTTGTGGACGGACTCGCTGATCCGATGAGTCTTAATTTCTCACCACTCCTGGATGGCCTTGGTCCGAGTTCTTGCCCATGTGGTTGTGGAATAAGATTCATAGAGGTAGGGGTGCCTGGGTGGCTCAGTTGGTTAGGCGACTGCCTTCGGCTCAGGTCATGATCCTGGAGTCCCGGGATCGAGTCCCGCATCGGGCTCCCTGCTCGGCAGGGAGTCTGCTTCGTCCTCTGACCCTGCCCCCTCTCATGTACTCTCTCTCTCTCATTCTCTCTCTCTCAAATAAATAAATAAAATCTTAAAAAAAAAAAAAAAGATTCACAGAGGTAGTAATGAAAACAACATGACTACAGGACAGTCACCACCATGCAGCCCTCAGAGCCACCACCCGGGGTTGAGAGCGGACTAGATGACAACCGTGTGCCGAGCTCACACCTCCTTCCATACTTTAGCTCATTAGACACCACAGCAACTCACGAGAGAGTCACCACAGTTAGAGTCCCATTATACAGATGAAGAAATTGAAGACCAGAGAAGTTAAGCCATTTGATCAAAGCCACACAGCAAGTTAGGAGCAGAGCTGGGACCCAACCCACAAAGCCTATCTTAGCTCCAAAGCCTGTAGTCTTTGCTTCTGAGTAGAAGGGACTTAATTTTCCCAGAGTTGAGCCCACGGACCCAACCCTCGGGGAATCTGCCCAGCAGGATCTGAGGATCAAAGCCATGCGTTTCCAGGCCAGGCCCAACCCTGGATAGATTCTGGGCTTTTCCACAGAGATGAGACTCTGCAACCTCGTCTCAATGGGGGAAAATCTGAACTTGTGAGTTTTCTCACCCCTTTCTGGCTCAGCCCTGGAGACTTTGGGACTAATGGCAAAGTAACGTGGGGTGGGTGTTGGGTGTCTGCAGGAAGGAAATGGCAGAGGGCAGGGGACTGCCATAGCCCAGCAGCCACCACACGGAGCGAGGCTCTTAATAATGCTGGATTTTTCCAGCAAGTCTGCTTGCTAATTAAAGCTGCTCCTCACAGCCTCTGCCAAATGAAGGAGCCTCACCTGAAAGCCTGTAATTTGCCAACATGAAGGAGAACAGAAGCAAGAACTCAAACGTTACCCCCAGCCACGGCTTCGGGATATAGATTAGCAAGACACAGAGACCCGGCCCTGCTTCCGACTCCCGAAACCCAATCAGAATCACTATTTCTTGCCCTGCAATGGAGAGCAGAAGACCCTTTTCGTACGGAGCTGGAAACAGTCCAGGGGCTGTGACATTTGCTAACCCCACGACCGTGTTCTGCTTCACCGAAAACGCCATCGTAGGTAACGATATAAAAATTATAGAACTCATCAAAAGATATTGCAAAGCCCCAGCCACACGTCCTAATGACTCACAAAATGACTAGTCTCCGGGAGCAGCCAGTAATTTGAGCAGCGCTGTGCTGAATATATACACATAGCCCCGGCGCTGAGCTTCCACCACGAGTCCGGAGTCAGCCCCCGGAATTGTGTTGGCGCGGGGAAGGCCACAGGAGGTCGAGAGCTCACCCTGAGAGGTGAGAAAAAAAAAAATAGCAGAGCCAGAAAAAGCTTGAGACTGTCCAAAACGCAAGCGGTGATTTAAAGAAACAAATCGGAAGGGTCGATGCGGGCAGGAAGTGGGCATGAGTGGGAGGGCTTGCTGGAAGCTGGAATCCTAAAATGAGGCTTTGATCCCAAGCTGTGGCTGGAACAGGAATCAGCTGCCACGCTTTGTTGAGATGGGCGTTTCCACTCACGAGAACATTCCAAGATGCTGGCAGGGACTGGTGAAGGGGAACCTGGCTTCCTGTTCGGCATTTCACGGCCTCCAGCAACATCATGGGGCTTCTCGAGATGGAGTGGGAGAGAAGGAAGAACAGGAAGAGAAGCTAAGCAGACCAGATGCCCCCAAATTCAGTTTTCACTTCCTGGCCCCATTTCTGGAGGGATGTGCGGGAGTGAGGCCGGCAGCGAGGAGTCTACTGGATCCCCCAAACTACTCAAGGCTTGTCCGGGGGTTCCCAGGTCACATGACTCAAGGCTGCCCGGTTGAGAAGGGGACGGACGGAGCCCTGGGGTCCGTCATCCTGGGTTGGAACCCCAGGTCTGTTCTGTGCGGTCTTGGACAAGTTGCTTCAACTCTCTGAGCCTCGGTTTCCTCATCTATGAAATGGATCCACCCCAAGGAAATTGTTGGACTAGAGCCTCGCACTCAGGGAGTGCCCAACAGAGGTCGCAGCAATGAATAATGGCGGCGAAGCAAACATTTCTTGGGGGTGTCAGAACAGTTCCCCTCCGGTGGCCTCGAAGGAAGCTCTTGGCTGTGCTTCTGTGAAGTCGCCACTGTTCGCTCCTGTCCTCCCCGCAGTGAAACTGTGTCTCCATTTCCCCCTCTGCCTTCCTGAGCACAGTCCAGAATCTTCTACCCATCTCAGGTTCCGCACGGCAAAGCGGAAGGCACAGAGCCAGGCACAAGCCCACCTGGACCAGGGGCCATGCCAGCTGATCTGCTTTCTGCCCACCCCCTGCTCCATGCTCTGGGGGTCTCCCAAGGCCCTGAGTGAGGCTGACCCAGAGGGCAGAGTTGCAGCTAAGGCCCTGGGCAGGGTGACTGCGGTTACCATGAACAACACAAACACTGTCCCTGGGAGATGGAGGCTAGTGGTTCCCCCACTTGGCGGAGCAGGAAACAGCCACAGAAAAGTGAAAGAACCTGCCGTGCCTGTGGTCCAGGAAGTGGATGGACGCCCCCCAGACCCAACAGTCGCTCCACCATCCGCACGGTGCCTGGAGTCGGTGCCAGGGGAACCAAATGCTCTGAGCTTTCTATTTTGGTCCCCTGGTCAAAGTCAAGTGCAGCTTTTGTCTTCTGCTTCCTTCTCAGCCCACTCACAGCCTTGGTACAGAATAAATCTCCCTACCCTAGCGGATCTCACAAAACGACGGATCTTCAAGGGAGAAGGGGAGGGAGGGAAGCGAAGGGTGGGCCCCGAGGCACATTTCCATGTTCTGCTCATGGGGCCCAAATCTTGCTGGCTCCCCTGCCCCGGGAGGGCCCTGGCTCGGCCATGCCAAGCACTGCAGCTGAGGAGGCCTGGAGGAAATGAGACTGACCTTGGGATTCCAAAAGAAGGGCATCACAAGGTCAAAAGTCCACCGCTGTGGGGCTGGGGGAGTGGCCCTCCTCACTCAGCTTCCTGTGTCTGTTCTGTCTTTTCAAATCCAAGTTTATACCATGGTAATAATGGAATTCTCTAGTGCACCAAACACAAGAGTTGCCCACAGATGAGGGTCTCCCCATAGGGAACTCGGTGATTGGAGCTGCAGGCATGTCAGGATGTGCACAGAGCCAGGCCAGAGACCTTCAGAGGGCTGAAAGGACCCTCTGACTTCTCTGGGCTTAGCAATTTTCAGATTAAGCATTTTCTATTTGTCAACTCAGTGCCAGGCTCAAGGGAGAAAGGGATGACAAGGTGAGCATAAATCTTACTCCCCAAGAGCTTAAGGGATGGAGTCGGGGGCACTAGCCCAACTCCAGGGCAATCAGGAGACCTCCTTTCTGATCACCTGCTATAGATAAGATAATTCATTAAATACTCATCTATGAGCAAAGTCCTCACAAAGGAGACGTGCAGGAGGTCCAGCGCGCTTAAGACACACGGGCCTCATCCTGTGGAGGTGACGTGTCATTCACCAGGATTTTCAACTGACCAGCGAGCCGGGTCTCGAGGCATTCAGCTGAACGGGACCACATGGTGCCTTGGGTGGCAAAGTCAGAGAGGGTGGCTGCTGTCTTGTCCCCCGAGGCGGAGGTGATGGCAGAGGTCAAGAGAAGCTCACAGCACAGCTAGTGGCAGCTAGGAATGTTGCTCCCTTTAATTTCTACCACACAGAATCCTCCCAAGGTCCTACTGAATGCCAGGGACAATGCCAGGCCCCCAGGACTGGCCAGTGGACAAGACCCACAATGGCGGTGCCTTCCCCAAACCCACCGTCTGGTGGTGAGCACAGACATGGACACCCAGTTATGATAAAGTGTGGTTGCAGGGCTCTGGGGGTGTCCAGTGAGGGTGGGCCCCCGAATTGGGGGAATCTGAGAAGGCTTCTCATCTAACCTGAGATCTTAAGCAGGGCAGCATGGGTGACGTGGTTGGGACAGAAGAACTGGGCAGGGGGGGTGGGGAGGCAGAGGTGAGAGCCCCGACAGGGGCACGGAGCCGAGACAGGACCGGGCAAGCTTGAGACACTGGAAGGACACTGTAGTAGTCTCCTTGGGCTACTGTGTCAAAGTGCCACAAATCAGGTGGCTGAAAACACAGAAACTGATTCTCTCCCAGTTCTGGAGGCTGGAAATCAAGGTGTTGGCAAAGCCGCACTTCCTCTGGAGGCTCTAGGGGAGGATCCTTCCTTGCCTCTTCTAGCTTCTAGTAGTTGCCAGCAATCCTTGGCATTTCTTGGTTTTCAGACACATGATGATTCCAGTCTCTGCCTCTGTCATCACGTGGCCTTCTTCCCTGTATGTCTTTACATGGTCTTCTTATAAGGACACCAGATTTGGGGTTAGGGCTCACCTTAATCCAATAGGACCTCACCTTGACTAGTTACATCCACAAAGATCATATGTCCAGATAAGGTCATATGCTGAGATTCCAGGTGGACATGAATTTGGCAGGGAGAGGACACTTTTCTGCCTAGAACAGTCTGGAGTGCAAGGAGCAGGGGGGCTTGTATGGGATTGTGCGTTCGGAGGGAGGCAACTGGCCGTCTTTCTGGCCTGGGGGCTCCCTGCAGGAAGTTTGCTGGTTGCAATTTCAAGTCTCCCCCCGTGGGGGACGGCTATCTCAGCAGCAGATGGCAGAGTTGGGGGTGGGGGAATCAGGAGAAGCCAGGGTGCAAAGATCTTGTTTTAAAATACACCAAATCAGGAAGATCTGTCATCCCTGCTAAGCAGATGCATTGTAGATTCTATTAAAAGCACAAATGAACTTTAGAAGACAGGTCCTAATAAGCAATTCTAATTATCATCTTCATTAGCTACTCCAGTCCCAGGGCGATCTATTTTCATACTGGGAAGGCGCTGCATCCACATTTGTCTGGAAAAGTCTGTTCCTCCGGCATCTCCAGACATGGTGTTGGGTTGGAGAAAGGTGTCCCTGACCTTGGGCGGGGGGCCAAGGTAGAAGATTCTCCCACCACCCAGAAGCTTTGCCTTCCGTGTTGACCAGCTTCCCATGGTGTGTGTCAATCCATTTCGGAGGGAAAAGATCCCATTAAGAAACGGACCCTGGGGTTCGCTACTGAATCGGACCAGCAAACATCAGTGTTTTCGTGTACCTTGCAGAGTGCGCAGTGACAACCAATAGCAGTTCATACCGAACATCCACATGGCTGGGCCCTGGTTGGAGCCTCTTACATGGCGAAACCATCTGCATCCCAGAGCATGATGAGCACTTCATGGGCTGGGTGGTATTATTATCCCATTTCACATATGGGAAGACGGAGGTCGAGGGAGGGAAAGCGACAGCCAGAAAGTAGTGCAGTGGATATATGGCCCTTGGCAATCTGAATTCGGAGCCCAATCTCGGAGGGCAACACCGTACTACTTGCCAGATGTTGCCAGGGTCTGTGGGGGCATGGGGGCGCGGTGGGTAAGAAACATGATCTCCTGCTACCCGACTTCTGCCCCCATTTCCGCTTCAGGGTTTAGGGCTGTGCCCCACCCACCTTGATACCCCCCCCCCCCCTTAGCAAGTCCTCTTTGGGAGCACCGTTGAGACAGTCCCTTGACGATGCATTTTCAGCCTTTCTCGCTTCTCAGCAGGAACTCACTCCTGAACTTGAACAGCTGTGGTGTAAAAGGAGATTCTAGCTCGCCTGACACTTCCTTGAAGGCTCGAACTCGTTGGTGGGGGTGGAATCCCCCCTGTGCGGAGCATCCTGGAAAAAGAAGATTCTGGTCTTCCTGGGTCTGGCTGACTTCTCTCCTGACCTGTGCCTGACTTGTAACAGCCACTCAATAACTGCCTCCTCGCTGGATGAAAGAATGAAATCCTGAGTGAAGGAATGAATGAAGGAACTGGGCTGCCTTTCAGCTACGTTCCCCCTGCCGCCCCCCAAATCCCGTGTCGCAGCTCTGCGGCATCCTTTCCGTCTCCCGACACACCACACCCTCTGCATCTCTGTGCTTTGCCTGTTTGGTCTCATCTGCCTGGAACGCCTGTGTCCTACTTCTACTCAGAAACTCCTATTCATCCTTCGAGGACCAGTTCAAGCTGACCCCTTATTTTCCTCCAATTTCTCCTGCAATGAACTCCTCAGATGACTTCATTATTCTTTCTCCCGAGTTCTCAGAGCACTCTACGCGCACGTACCCAACGCCACCACTGAACTTGGGTTGTACTATGGTTATTGACACACGGGCCTGTCTCTCACGGGCAAGATCTCCAGGGTTAAGACCTGGATCCAACTCATCCCTCACCCCCCCGCCAACCTCGCGTTCACTGAAAGTCTTGGAAAATTAAACAAAATTTGAGCTTTGCATCTCCAGCTGAGTGGAAGAGAGGCAAGGATATCCACTGGGCCTTGTTCTCCACTTCGGCTCAAAGCGGGCTTTGAAGCGCAGACACACCTGTTTCACGGGGGGCGGGAGGGGGGAAGGGGAGGGGAGGAGGGTCTGTGTGCCACACCGAGGGACACATCGCTCCCTGGCCTTTTTGGGGCACTCACAGTGCTAAGTTACCCCTCTATACGTTCACTGGATGATGCCTTTGGCTGGTCATCGGCTTCATTCACCTCGATAGCAAACATGTGGGAATGACAGTGCACACAGGACTCTGGGTGTTCCCTCTTCCAGGACAGACTGAGGCCTGGAAGCTGACACTCATCACTTGACAGTTGCAAAAAAAAAAAGGGGGGGGGATACAAAGACTCAGCTACAGAAAATGTCTCTTCTTGGGACCACGGGAGCAACAGGACCCCCCATGGAGATCAAATCCCAGCTTTGTCCCTTCCTAGTTGGGCAGATAACTGAATCTCTCTTCCCTGCTCTGTGAAACAGGTACAACACAGAATATGTCTCAGGGTTATCATGAAGATTAAAGGAGACGCTGTGTAGGGGTGCCTGGGTGGCTCAGTCGTTAAGCGTCTGCCTTTGGCTCGGTCGTGATCCCAGGGTCTGGGGATTGAGCCCCGCATCGGGCTCCCTGCTCGACGGGAAGCCCGCTTCTCCCTCTCCCACTCCCCCGGCTTGTGTTCCCTCTCTCGCTGTGTCTCTCTCTGTCAAATAAACAAATAAAATCTTAAAAAAAAAAAAAAAAGGAGACGCTGTATAGAGGGGCAATAATTCGAATAATTAGTCACTAATACAGCCCGTGCACTGTGCCAGCGATCAATAACTGGAGACAGTGGCCCTGTGTCCTGGTTTGCAATGCTGGGTACATCCTGGAGTATGTGGAAAGGGCTCAGACGGTGTCAGCATTTCGTGGAGCCTGTAATCAACGGTGGCCCCTATGATGATCACTGCTGTGTTTTCAAAAAGTGCTCTGGTCACCATTTGTCAGAAAGCCCTCTCACGTCCTAGGTACACTCGGGGATGCAGATTTTTAAAAATTCGTTTAAATCATCTTCACCCCTGGCTGATTTTCACCGTAGCCGGTAGGGAGCCTCCCTGACGTGACTAATCTCTCTTCGTCCCCGGGCTGGGGGTTTGGAAGGCACCGCTGGCAAAAATCAATCCAAAGCAATTAAACTCCTACCCAGTCTGATCGGAACAGAGCTGGACTGATGGGAAGTGCACTGGAATGGGAAATGCTCATGGGTCTCTGCCCCCCCCCCCCCAGAGAGCCAGGTGCCTCTTCCCAGGTCCAACACCCCCAGGCAAGACTCCCAAAACTGCTCCTTGCCGAGGGCTTTCTGCAGGCAGACCACCACGAGGTTATTACTCGCTTCCTCTTCTGGGTCCCCGGACACTCGGTTCCTACATTTATTACAGCAATTGCCAAGTTGTATTTTAATTAGGATTTCAGATCTGTGTTATGCTCACTCTATTGTAAGATCCTTGAGAGGAGGCCCTGTTTCTTGTGCAAGTTGATAACCTGCTTCCTTCACGGCCCACTCTGTAGATGCTGGTATCAGCCAGGGTTCTCCATTACAAATGACAGATAATCCAAACTGGTTTAAATAAAAAAGAAATCATTGGCTCACGTAACTGGAGAGCGCAGGGATAGTTCTCCACTCAGATACAGGTTTGCCAAGGAACTCAAATGATACCACTCTGCAGCCTTTCTCTCAGCATTCCTGGCTTCCCTCGCTGGGCTGGTTCCTTGATCAGATGGGCTGCCTTCCTCCTGGTGGCAAGATGGCTGCCAGCAGCTTCGGCCTCCTCTTCTCCCGTGTTCAAGTGCACACGGGTAAGCATGCATCTCTTGTCCAGTGGTCTCAGTAAAAGCCTCATTGCGTGGCTCTGGCTCTGACTGGGTCAAGTCCCCACCCTGGAACCAAGCCGTGTGGCCTGGAGCCTGCAGTGTTCAGGACTGGCGGGAACCGCACCTGAGCTAAATGGATTAGGAGTGAGGTGATTCCTTGGAAGAAGGTCAGAGTAGCAGGGGGTGAGTGGACAGACCACAGCCAAGGTCTGCTTTAGCACTCAAGGAAGTAACAAACAGTAGGGAGTAAATTGGATCTTCTATCAGAATTCCTATGGCTCAGGGACAATAATACCTCACTGGGCAGGAATTCTGCCTTCAGGTGCTCTCCTTCCATTCCTTCTGGTAGGAAAGGCCATGCATATCACCGGGAACTGAGTGAAGGCAAAATAACCCTCTTAGCAGCCTGAATCTGATAAAAAGTAATTGTTTTCATGACCAACCCCAGTGCCGATGCAGACAGATGCTTCATTAACTAGATCCAGCTTCTTCCAATCATTTATTTCAGGTCTACTGAAAAAATACTTTATGGTTGCATTTGATAAACTTTGTTTCACTTAGCTGTATTCTGAAGACACAATTAACAAACTCAGACATATGTGTGTGTGTGTGTGTCTGTGTGTTGAGCACAAAGTATGTGTCTGCGCATGTGTGTAGTGTGTATGTGTGGATACTAAACAGGAAACACTTGTTTTCTTTCAAATGCCCATGGATATTTACAAAAATTGGCTACATATTGGACCACAAAGAAAATCTCTCTCCCTGACCACAATGCCAGGAAGAAGAGGAAACATTTTACTTAAAAAGGCATATCCAGCTACATCTGCACTGTACGTGTGGAAGAGATAGAGGGTCTCTCCATTGAGGGTCTCTGGGCCCAGGGAGCAGAGGTTCTGCTCTCATTTGCAATGGCTGCTGAGACCACCACCATGCCCTCCCTAACCTAACCTCGCCCAGCAGGCCTGGCTCCACAGGATTCTGTGCCAGGGAAGTGATGACTGGAGTGGGGAACCCCCAGGCAAGGCTTTGAGGCAGAACGGTCCCGCCACCACATTCCACTCACTTTCTCATATTGATGTTTGATGGTTGATATGAGAGGTCTAAGGCGATATGGTGGGGACAGAAGGAGAAATAGCCAGAAAGCTTTAGACACACAGAAAAACCTTGAAGGACAAAATAATCCTGCCCTCTTCATGAGTTCAAGCAACTGATCATGGCTATGATGGAGAAAAGACATTGGCAGATAAGGGCTTTTGATATCAGCCTATCCTGATGGTCTTAAAATACCGGAAGGACAATCTAATTAGATTGAGTAAGTGAACGATAATCAGATCTGGGATCAGATCAGGGTTAAATGAAACAGTGAATGAAAGAAGTTAAAGGTAAAAGAGTTCTACACCTCTCCTCCACATTTCTCAGACAGGATTTGAGGTGGATTTTCCAAAAATGCATACAGTCATGCAGATAGTGGTTCACAGCCCAGACTTGAGAAGAAAAAAAACATTAGATTTACATCCCAGCTCCGTGTGATCTTGGGCAAGTCCTCTTCTTCTGCTTTCTCACCTGTAGAATGGGGATCATAACAGCTCCTGTGTTTCACAGGCTTGTTGGAGGACAAAATGGGCTACTGCACAAAGAGGGCTTAGTACAGACTCTGCTCTGAACAGTTACTAGAGCTGGCCTGGAAATCTGTCTCCGGACACCAGGGTGACCAAGTCCAAGAAGGAAGTATGATTAGCTATAGGATTCAGCATCCATAAGCTCAAACTAAACCCATTACTTAGAATTGCAGTTCTTATTACATTGACTTGAGAAAGATTTCAGAAAATTTTATCTCATGGATCTTCATAGGATGCGCCAGATGAATGTCTGAAATGACATCTTTCCAGCAAATTCCCTGGTGGGTTCCAGAGGCTGTTCTGTGAAGGCCTCTCAATGCAAGCCAATGGAATAAGGAGGCAAATATAGGTTTTTGGGTATCTTTCAATCTTTCTCTAAATTTGTATCTTTCTCAAGTATGTTGTCTTCAATTCTAGTTAATATTGCCAATACTTACTTGTTTCCATGGAGATCTGTTTTTAAGGGAGAAGCAGAACCCAAATGAAAACGTGTACATGAATGTTCCCAGTAGTATTATTCACAATGGCTAAAGGGTGGAAAAAATGTCCAAATGTCCATCAATGAAATAGTGGATAAACTAAAATGCGATATATCCATGTAATGCAATATTATTCTGTCATAAAAAAGGAATTAAGTCCTGACACATGCTACAATGTCGATAAACCTTGAAAACGTAATGCTAAGTGAAAGAAGCCAGTCACAAAAGACCAATATTGTATGATTCCGTTTAAGTGAAATTTCCAGAATAGACAAATCTACAGAGATAGAAAGTAGAGTAGTGGTTGCCTAGGGCTGTCCACTTAAAGTGGGTGGCTTTTATAGTATATGAATTATATCTCAATAAAATGATTACAACAAGAAAAAAAAGTGGGCCAGCCCTGCTGTCAGCCAAATATAGAGGGACTCTAAATTGAAACATCTGGGATGGTTTCTCCCAGATGATGAGCAAAACAACCTAAAGGGAAATCAAGTGATAAAACATGTCAAAAGATTTTGTTGGCAGAAAGTCACCAACATGCTAATGAATCCGTGGGCATCCTCAAGATTGCAAAAAGAGCTGGGCCCCAGAGTACCTAAGGGTCCCCCTTCCCAATCACATTCACCCCAGTTCTTAAGAGTCCCACAAGCCCACAGTTGGGTGGCCGTGGCTCTGTCTGCAGGATTATGGACGTGAGAACCGCTTCTTGGGGTCTGTGTCCTTTGTGAAGATGTCTCAGGCATTCCCACGGTGCTCATCCATTTGACATTTAATACTGGTAATATGAATAGCAGTGACCTAGAGGTCAGACACGGTGTGAGTGCTTGACATTCATGATCTCGTTTTATCCTCCTGATACCTTCTGAAGGGGGCATTGCTGCTCCCATTTTGCAAAGAAGATACATGCGTCTCAGAGAAGTCACGTGACTTGTGCAAGGTCTTGACCCAAGCTCATCGGACTCTTGAACCTGTGCTCTTTCCCTTCACATCTGCTTGGCCCTCTTCTCTCTCTTGACTTCTAACCCAAATCTCTCCTGTGCGTTCAAGCCCATGTCCCCCCCCAACCGGTTCCAAGTACAAATTGGTGTCCTCTGCAGAGAGAGAGCCCTGGATTTGGCTGAGGGTAGCTTCCGAAGTCTCTCATAGCCTTCTCAGCTTAACGAAGCAACTCCCATTCACTCACCTCCGAAGGAGAAGCACTGAATGAGAGGAACACATCTGTGTTGCTATTGAATTGTAAAAATCTCTGATAGAGCCTGCAACAGCCCAACAACTCATATATGCTGACATTCATCCTGGAAGAATGGGCACAATGGCTCCTGTCACTACGAGAACAATCTAAGATTTAAGAAACATGAAAGTACAAGTTCCTCAGAGAACTTAGAATCTATAGAAGCGGGGAATACGTACTCTCCACATTTATTTAGTGAATGCATATGGGGCGAGTTCTTGCCAGCCACTCCTTCCCCTCTCCACACCCTTCCCCAGTCGGCATGGCCATTATCCTTACAAGAGCTACGAGCCGCAGTGTCTCCAAATGCTTCAGTGGTGTCGATCTGCACCTGATTTTATAGCAAAGGCCCTTGTGATAACTACTACATAACTTAAACCCAAACCCCAAGGATGTAAGTCATATCATTGCCAACCTGCCATATCCCGACGGTGCATTGCAATTACTAATACACTCCTTGTCAGTAACATAAGTAGTAAATGTACCATCGTTTTGGTGGCTTATTGAAAAATCAATCCCTCAGCTGAACTGCTTTGACAAGCAGCAGCGGAAGCAGCCTCTCCCTCTTTTCAAGTGGGGGGAAACATGCTTCCTCTTCTCTTTACTCCAGAAACTTCTATTCCAATTGCACGGGCAAGCTGGTGCAGTGGGCAAGACCTCAGAAGTGGTTCTGAATTCTAATGCTGCCATTCACCATGTGCGCGTGGGCAAGTTTGGCTGGGGCGTCGGGATTTCCCTGTGGAGAGCAGGATCACTCCTTCTTTGCCCAGTGGGGTGATGTGCCCAGCACATCAGTGCTACTCCAAGGTGAGCTGGTTCCCTTCCGGGCTGTAGGACAGCCCCCAGGTTTGTGTTCCAGGCTGAGGCCACGGCCAAAGAAGACCCTATGGCATCTCCCCCAGGTCACAGGCACTGGCCTGGTTGACCAGAATGCCACAAAATCGTGCCAGCGCTCCATCTCAATGCGAGACTAGACCTGGTTACTTGGGTAGTAGAGTGGCAAATGAATCAGATGAGGAGCACAGACTTCTTAGGGGGTTGTTTTGTGCCTATGGAGGGAGGTGTTGGGCAAAGCTGGGGGTTGTTGACAAAAATTAAAAAAGATAGCCATTTAGCCTTTAGGCAAGGTGCAAATTCATTTAGAAACTCTCCTTATCAGCAGGACTGGGAAAGGATAATTCCACCCAGAACAACAGGCAACAGATAAAAATAACTGGTGTAGCAGAGAGACAGATATTAAGGCGAGGAACCAGAGAGGGGAACTGTTCTATTCTGAAAGTCATCATCAGTTTAGCGGGTTGGAAATATGCTGCTAACGGCCCTGGTAAATTCTTGAGTCACATTTCCTAGACCCCGATCGCAGGGCTAAATTAAAAACAACAGTCACCTTCCCACTGCCCGCCTCCTCAGTGCTTCCGAGCTCTGCTCCCAGCATCACTGGGATTCCAGCCCGCTTCCACGACCAGGTGAGTTTCAGCCCACTGAACCGTCGAGAGTTACTATTTCTGAAAGTCTACCTCCTGAGAACACTGGCTGGACCCCAACAAGCTCAGAAATACCCAAATGACTGAGAAGTATGCCTCTCCCACCCTAAACTGGACCTCACATTTAATGGATGAGATCCTTCCTCTTCTCCCTCCCCTCCTCTCCCCTCCTCCTTCCCCCAGCCCCTCCCCTCCTTTTCCCTCCCCTCCCTTCCACGACTAGGAGAGGTAAGTCATTACTACAAGGAAAACCCCAACATACAAGACACAAAACATCAGGGACACTGTCTTGATGCAACACGGTACCCTACTAGTCAATATGTAGGCTCCATAAAAATGTGTTGGGCAGGTCCCTTTACCTCTCTCCGCCTTAGTCTCTGCATCTGTAAAATGGGGAGGGCTCAGTTACAAAGGGCCAGATGGTGTCCTTAGAGAGCAACTCAGGGCGTTCTCATGGAAGTGACACCATGGCCTGGGTCCTCTGGCAGTCCTCCAGGCAAGCTGGTAAGGGGGCATCTGCATGCAATTCAGGAGAGGCCAGGTTAGTTGTCCCCACCTGAGATTCTGCAGCTTCTCTGGGACTCAAATCCAGGCCAGCCGATCCAGAAGCACATCCCTGTCCCCCAAATCAGGCTGTCTTCATTCTTCCTCTGATCTTCATTCCTTGGCTAAGGGTGGCCCACGGGCCCCTGGTCCCCATCTGCTGTGGTATCTCAGGCCCAGTGGGAACTTTTTTTTTTTTAAGATTTTATTTATTTGAGAGAGAGAATGAGAGAGAGAGAGCACATGAGAGGGCGGAGGGTCAGAGGGAGAAGCAGACTCCCCGCCGAGCAGGGAGCCCCATGTGGGACTCGATCCCGGGACTCCAGGATCATGACCTGAGCCGAAGGCAGTCGCTTAACCAACTGAGCCAACCAGGTGCCACCCAGGCGCCCCCCAGTGGGAACTTTTGAAGTGGGTAGGGAACTCACGCACTGGCCCCAATCTGTGCCAAGTGGCCCGGGACCAGGCCCCCACGGTTCCCTGAGCAGCTGCTTCTGGGTCAGCGGCAGGATGGGATGGGAGTGGGGCCGCCAGGAGACAGGACTGGAGCCCATGGCTGCCACTAAGTCAGTCGAACACACACCCTTCGTGGCTCAGTGGCCCCTGCGCTATGCTCCTTTGCCCTGTGTCCCCGGTGTGCCTTCTCATGGTCATTGCCCCACACAGTGATTGTAGTGATCGCTCCATGATGCCCCACTTCCCACCAAACTGCAGCTCCCCGAGGATGGGACAAAGTCTGGTTCACGATGGAATCCTCTGGACCCAAGCACGACATACAGGTCCTCCAGAAGAGCTTGTTAAATGAATGAAGAATGTGGCTGGACTCTGAAACAAGCCAGATGAATTCATATCCCGGCTCTGCCCATTCCCTAGCTCTGTGGTTTTCTGACCCTCGGGTTCCTCACCTGGAAAACTAATGCAAAATCTGGCTCAGTGTTTCGCCAGCTTCAGTGAGCACAGGAATCACCTGGGGATCTGCTCACAATGCAGTTCCGGGAAGGGCCTGGGATTCTGCATTTCTAACAAGTTCCTGGCAATGCTGATGCTGCTGGTCCGTGGACCACACCTGGAGTAGCAAGAGGCTAAGCTCGCCTATATATAAAGACGTCCGCAGTCCGGCACACAGGGGTGCTCAGTAGAAGATTAACTCTCATAATCCTATTACAGGGGCAGAAAAAGTAATGTTTCTGATCACAGAAGTTGCAGTCCATACCCCTGAGCCCCTGGGCCCCATTTCAAAACACGTTTCTGTGCCCACATTTGTCATCTCCTGCCCGTGGCATGAACTCTCGGCCAATGTTCCCAGAGAGACCATCTGGCCCTTTGGAAACATGCCCAGTACTGGAGATCCTGGCATGCATAGAGGCTGGAAACGCTGACCAAGCCTAGACATGGGGACATCTTGTGTGGGGGCCAGCAGGGAGAGAGGGGATGGGGCTTGTAGGTGGGGACGGAGCTTTAGGTGGGAGAACCTCATAGAGTGGCTGCCCTGCAGGCAGGACCCCAGCTCTGACTCCTGCCCATTTTGTAGGCCCTCTAGCATCCTCTGATCACCAGGTGGCTGATTTGGGCAGCTGGACCCCACCCCCCCGCCGCCCATTCAAGATAAGCTGGACTACAGCATGGATAGGTGTTGTGTCCACACCTGCCTGGCCTCAGCATAGTTTACAGAGCTATCTGGGCCCCGGTCCCCAAGGCCCCAGGAAAGCCAAGCCCTCAAACACGGACACCTGGAGTTCTCCAGATGCAGGCCCAGGTGGACAGCCCCAGGGTGGAGGATAGGGATGCAGAGAAAGGGAAGGAGGGATAGGGAGACCCCTCCCCAAGTTACAGCCCACAGGAAGATACACCCCCAAGCTAGTCCCACAGGAGGAACTAACATTTCTTGAGCACGTCTATATGTCGGGTGTTGTTCTCCCTGCTTTCTAACTCACTGAGATAGGCCTTGATCTCCCACTTCCCAGCTAAGAATACTGAGGCCCAGAGAGGCTAAGTCAATGCCTCTCTGGTAGGGGGAACAGCCAGGATTCAAACCTCAGCAAGGTGAGCCTGAAGGCCTAGCTCCTGGCTCCAACCGGGGTTTGAGGCCCTGACTGAAAACCCGAATGAGCGTCTGAGGAGAGGGTGCCATCATTCCTGTCGCCCAGCCCCTCGTCAGCTCCACCTTGCTGCCCACACAGCTGCAGCCGCACCCCTCCTCAGGCCCCAGCGCCGGGCGAAGCTTGGCCCCGGGAGTGCTGGGACAGGGTCAGAGGAGTTAAGAGATTCTGCTCCAAGGGCTGTGCCAGGACGAGGGACAGAGGATGGCTGGCAGCAAAGGCATGAGGGGGCCACCGCTCGCCACGGAAGAGCGTCCCCAGCTGTGAGGCATGCGCGATGGGCCTGGTGCGTGCTGGATTTAACAACAGTATCGTGCCCACCTGGTGTCCCGGGCAGCGGTCCCCTGGTGATAGGAAGGTGATGGAGCAGGGACCCACCCAGAGGCAGCTCCATCGTGGTGTCCTTAGAAGTGCAGAGACACCCCTCCGGAGGGGAGAAATGAGGCGCGGACCAGAAGGGGATTCTGGTCATCAAAGACCGACTCATCCATCCGTAGAAGGGCCAACTCCACAAAGACCCAGTTAGTCCAGCTTGGTGAACATGTATCAGTAGGCACTGGGGCCTTTGAAGAGGACCAAGACACAGCCCCGGTGCTCAGGGAGTTTATCATGGCTTGGGATTGGCTTGGCTGTGAGGTGGAGGGTGGCTGGGGTCACACTTTTGGGGGCAGGTTGCTTAGGCTTAGATTCTAGATCCACTTACTAGCTGCGTAACCAGGCAAGTGACTTAAATTCTCTAAGCCTTGGTTTTCCCATCTGAAAAATGGGAATGATTTTAGCAGCACCTGCCTCCTTGGGTTGGGGTGAGGATTTAAGGGAATACAGCCTGTCTGCTATAACTACCTCACTTGTGGTTGGTCAGTAAGGGAGTGGGGTCCATAGCATGCGGACATTGTGTTGGTTTAGGGGTGATCTTCCCCAGCACATCAGTGTTTCAAAGCCATTAGGGCAAGCTTTCTTAGTTATAGAGGAAGCCTTAGCAGGAAATGAAGTTTTTTTGTTTTTTTTTTTAAAGATTTTACTTATTTATTTGAGACAGAGAGAATGAGAGAGAGAGAGAGCACATGAGAGGGGGGAGGGTCAGAGGGAGAAGCAGACTCCCCGCCGAGCAGGGAGCCCGATGCAGGACTCGATCCAGGGACTCCAGGATCATGATCTGAGCAGAAGGCAGTCGCTTAGCCAACTGAGCCACCCAGGTGCCCAGGAAATGAAGATTTTAACAACAACAACAACAAAAAGTAGAAACTCTACCCATGTGCCTTTCTTTATGGCAAGCAGTGACTGATTTCAAGGCTTCAAGAACTGCCCGTGTCCCCCTCTATTAAGCTCTTTGCGGGAGCTGTGAGTAAAATGGAGAAGCTTGAAGATGCTTGTCTCTGTCCAAAAGCGATGGATGAATGGTAAAGACAACAGCCTGGATCCGATTTTTAATTTTGATTAAAAAGGTCTCTATCAGAAGCGAATGCCTTCTGGGAATCAACATCTCAAAAGAGAAAGCATGAGTGTTAAATGTGTCCTTTAAGGATGCATAGAAATCACCCACAGGGAAGCTGGGTGCACATTCACCTAGGCTGGTATTCTTTTTTTTTTTTTTTTTTAAGATTTTATGTATTTGAGAAAGAGAGAGCGTGCACATGAGCAGAGGGGAGGAGCGGAGGCAGAGGGACAAGCAGACCCTGTGCTGAGCATGGAGCCCAACACGGGGCTCGATGCCAGGACCCTGAGATCATGACCTGAGCTGAAACCAAGAGTCAGACACTTAACTAACTGAGCCGCCCAGGCATCCCTGTGCTGGTATTCTTATGTGAATCTTTATCATTTCTGAGTGCACTCTAGTCCCAAAGTTTCAAGGTTTGCAGCCTTCCCCCCACCCTAAGCCCATTAGCCCTGCAGCTTTCAGTGCAGGGTTTTCTCAAACATGGGGTTTCCAGGAACACATGGATGACCTTAGAGTAGAAGTATCTATGTTAATGTGTGTAATGAGCTCAGCACAATGCCGGGTACATAGTCAATAAATGTCAGGCGCTATTATTATTGTGATTACTCCACTGTGTTGATGACAATGATGATTAGAGTTCACGACAGAGTCATACACACTCAAAGGAGGGGCAGGAGATCTGGGCTCTAACTCCTGGGTGGTCAATGACCCCGAGACCATGGGTCACCACTTCTTGCAAGTCAGCAAGGCCTGCAGGACACCTGCAGGCAACTTGAACTGAGGGGCACCTGGCCCTGGGGGTGAATGAATAACTCCGCTCTGAGTGGCCGAACACGGGGAGCCCAGCTGCCCCAGCCCCAGCTCGCTGGTGACCCCCCAGGGCCCTTGACCTCTTTGATCCCCAGCGACCTCTCCTGACCCTGTCCGCACTTCCCTGCTCTGGGCCCGAGGGCCTCTCGCTGCCTGTCAAGCTCCCCGCAGCGTTTGCATCCAAGGTGCTCCTGCGACCCACAGCCCAGATGTCTCCTGTCACCTCTGGCTCGGTGCAGCCCATGGAAGATGCGCAGACACCCTGCGTGCACACAGCCCTTGATGAAGTGCCGGGCTGGCGAGATGATGTATAGCGCGTGGGATGGATGGTGACGTTTTAATCACTCACGCGGACAGCGGGCAGCTGCCTAATGGAACTGTCGTTCTCACTGACAGTCGACATCTGTAGCTTCAGACTCCAAGACTGGATGTTCATGCTCCCCCCTCCCCGGGGTGCCTCTTGCGGAATTCCAAAACCAGGGCTCAGTGCACCCCCACCACGCCCCCGCCTGCAGAGCAAGCTGTCACTCTCCTGGACCCGGAGGCGTCTCTGGTTAGCATCATCACGCTCCCAATGTGCCGGGGTCCCAGTGTCCCCATCCCGTCCTGGAGGTGGGTGCACACTCCCCATTTCACAGATGAGGAGACTGAAGCTCAGAGGGAATGGACTCAGGCTCAGAGCAAATCAGGGGCTGAGAACTAGGGTCTCTTCATTTCCACCGCTTTCTCTCCCTGGGTCATCCCCAAGGTCTGAGCTTGGTGATGTCGTCTTGGAGGGAAGGAGAAGATGGTCAGAGGAAGGCAGAGAAAGGGAGAAAGGGCTAGAGAGGAGGGCTGGGAGGCCGAGGAAGGCAAGAGAGCAGAAGGAACACGCCCTGGGTGGATGGCAGCCTGGGCCTATTCCTCCGACTTGTACTTATCGGTTACACGTCTGTGACATTCGTTTATCCACTCAACAAATATTTATGAAGCTCCTGCTACACAGCAGGCACTGTTCTAGGCTGGGAAAGGCTGATGAGCTGGCAGAAGTCGTTACTCACCCCCAGGGGCAGACATACCCATTTCTCTGGGCACCCAAGGCTCGGACCGGAATGCGGGTGTGGGAGTCGAAAGAGCCAGCCCTTCGCGTGCCTGGGACCCTCTTCTGTTACGGCAGAAATCAACCCCAATGAGCAAACTAAGACGGCTGTGGGCAAAGCCAGGTAAATGCAGCCCCCGGGGAGTGGGGGCCCTCCCCGGGCCTCGGCTGGAGCTACGGCCAAGGCCACCCTGAGCTCCTGGCTGCCCGGTGCTGATTGATAACAGAGCGTGAGAAGCCCTTGGCGGGCCGGGCGGCTGGCTCCACGATGCCCGTGGTATCAGTGGGCGGCACAGACCCAGCTCAAATTCTGGGATTGCATAAGCTTTTAAACAGATTGCCAGCATATCTTTTATTTTTATTGTGCTAGAAACACAAACGAAAACAGCAATGATTTGTCCCTCAATAAACAAAGGCAGTAAAAGAAAGGGGGGGAAATCACCATCCACTTTATATTCCCTGAGCCTACTTCTCGCCATGATAAAGAGCAGGTTATAAAAAGCCCACTTAGAGGGGGCTGCACGTTCCTGCTGCTGTATTAATCAGAGAGAGGGGCAGTAAGAGGCCAGAAGTGGTCGCCCGGCTCACTCCCTGGCAGTGGCTGCGCTCAGACAGACCCGGGTTTCTGGCTGTGTGACCTTGAGTCAGTCACTTAACCTCTCTGAGCTGCAGTCCCCTCCCTGTGGGGGAAGAATGACGTTAATAGAGGTAGAATTGCTTAGCTTAGTGTCTGGCACTTAGAGGATGCTCAGTAAATTCAACAGTTACCACCTCCGAGGACAATGTCATTGTTAGCGACAAAATGAGGACCATAACTCTCTGGCCAGGCTCACTCGTAGGGTTGGGGTGATACTCACAGGAGAGGGCAAACGGGCAAGAGCTGTATTAACTGTACTGCGCTGGGCACACAGGAGGCCTGATTGTTTTTAAGTCAAGTGAAATGATTTTGTGTCTTGTGTCAACTTTGGCCAGTAACACTGAGATTATTTGTTTTTAAGATTTTTATTTATTTATTTGAGAGAGAGGAAGACAAAGCACAAGCAGGAGGGAAGGGCAGAGGCAGAGGGAGAGGCAGGCTCCCTGCTGAGCAGGGAGCCCGATGCGGGGCTCGATCCCAGGACACCAGGATCATGACCTGAGTCGAAGGCAGACGCTTAACTGACTGAGCCACCCAGGTGCCGCAACACTGAGATTCTTTACACACATATATCTTTATAGAATATATATTTATGACATTTTAATTTTAAAGATTTTTGGGTGGGGCCCCTGGGTGGTGCAGTTGGTTAAGTGTCTAACGCTTGATTTCAGTTCAGGTCATGATCTCAGGGTCGTGAGATGGAGCCCCGAGTCAGGCTCTGAGCTCAGCGTGAAGTCTGCTAAAGTTTCTCTCTCCCTCTCCTTCTGCCTCTTCCCCACACACTCTCTCTCTCAAATAAATAAATCTTTAAAAAAATTGTCTTTTGGTATCTCATGATCTGTTGAAAACAACCAGTGACATTCCGTCTCTCCCGTGATTTGTGTTTTTGTGTTTGTCCTGCCTCTGTCCGTGTGCAACCGTTTTTCTCTCACACACACACTGTTTCCTACTCTTTTCTTCTCTTTCCTGGCCTGGGTACTCTTGGGCTACACTTAGACCACCGGATCTCAAACTCTATTCCTTGGAACCGTTCTGTGAAAAAAGACTGCATCGTCTAATAAATTTGGGAAATGCTGAATTCAATAGATTTCTTTACTGCAAGGCTTCTTGGCAACTTAGTTATTTAGGCTGACATGCATCTGGAGTCCCTAAGAATCGTGGAATGCAGAAATTTCAAAATTTATATGTCTGTAGACCTTTCCTCCCCTCTGTTGGCCACGGGAATGCACCTTTATGGCTTCCAAACACACATAAATGCCTGAGGGCCCCAGCTGCTGCGTCTGCACAGAGGCCATACTTCCCTGGGGTCTGCTCCCAGCCAGTGATGGAACATGACAGGGATACAAAGTCAGGCCCACTCTTGGGAGACGCGGGACTCCTCTGGTGACCAACCTTGGCTTAAGGTCACCTGGACAGCCTTGTTAACCTTTCCTTAGGTTGCACAGCGGTCTGGGACGCTTCCACTCAAGGCTTTTCCTCTCTCCATCATTTGGGGTCCGACTTGCATCATGATGGCTCACCAGCCTTCTCCATCTCCCTCTCCATTTTCCCTCACACAGGCATTTCCCCTAATAAAATCCTCCCATGCTTAATCCCATCTTGATGTTTGCTTCTTGGAGAACCTAGACTAACACCCTTCTTGAAGAGCACCTATTAACAACACAAGGAATACAAGTCCTAAGAGCCAACTCATCAAGGACATTCAAGACTGAAGGAAGGAGTTGCTCACCCCATACTTCTCTCTCTCTCTCCCTCCCTCCATCCACCCTTCCATCTATCCATCCATCCCTCCATCCACCCATCCCTCCATGTATCCATCCATCCACCCCTCTATCCATCCATCCATCCATCCCTCCATCCATCCCTCCATCCATCCATGTGTCCATCCATCCACTAATCCACCCATTTATCCACCCAACCAACCCCCAAACCAGCCAGGCACTATGGTGGGATGTTGGACTAGCCATTGAGGTCCCTGACTGTAAAGCTGCCATCTCTCAGGTTGCCCTGTCAGCCCCGTGAAGGCCAAAAAGAGATTGAGGAAGAAGCCCCATTTTCTCCCTATTGGAAAGGGACTCTGTCGTCTGAGTTGATTCCCATTCAGATGAGACAAAAATAAATCCTATGGCTGCACACATTTTCTTCACTGAGAACAATCTCATTTAAATCTTGGTGCTGTGCCCAAAGATGCCTGCAAGACATACCTCTTCCAGCACATGTTCAGCCAGGCTGACAGCCAGGAAGGATGCTGTTTCGAGAAGTGGGGCTGAAGGAGTGTGAAGTGAGTATCGGGCAGTCATGGTTAATCATGGGAGGAGGGGAGGGGAGGCAAGTCACAGGTGCCAGGTGCCTGCTCTGTCCCAGGCCTGTACCTCGCAGCACCTCGGTTCACCCCCATGGCAACCTTTAGAAGAGGTAGGTCTAATTATTATTCCCCTTTTACAGATGAGGAGACTGAGGCTCAGAAAGGCAAAAGCAATCTGCCTAAAAGGTGAACCTGGAGAAGTACAAGCGAGGGTATAGGGAGGGGCAGGGCTCTCAGTTTGGGGGCAGGGCTCCTGTTCACTCCCGAGGCAGGCTCTGAGGCTGGGCCAGGGGTGCTGCGGGTCGCAACAGGCTCACTCCACACGAGAGGTCAGAGGCTTGCTAATGAGAGCTCAAAGCAAACACTTTCAAAAGGGAAACTGGATCCCTCTTGAGGATCTCTGTCTGTCTGCACATCTGGGGGGTTGAGGATAAGGGATAAAACTCCAAATGTGTTTTAAAGCTGTTATGATCACACTCTCTCCTACAGGAGGAGGTCGTTTAAAGCCCTGACAGTGTGAGCTCCAGCGTGTTTCTGCCCGGTTGGCTGAGTGGCAAAGACACACCCAGGTTGTGATTCTCACGGAGACTCCGCAGCACCTGGAGGCCCACTGGTAGGTTCCACAAACTCAAGACCGGTGAAAGTGCCAACAATGTCACAGCATCTGTGCAGAGATGAGGACTAGAAGGGGATAGGTCAGGGCAGTGGGATGGCAGGGAGCATTTCTTTAAAAAAATCCTTAAAGTTATAAAATGAAGACATTTAAATCCAGTGATATGGAGGTAGGTTTGCTGAAATTAACTCCACCTCTGGATCTTGGCCATGCAGGTTCCTGTGTCACGAACAATCTCCACCCCAGGCCTGTTGGCCAACCCGTCGCTCATCTTCAGGGACCAGCCGAAGGGCCAGTCTCTCCAGTGAGCCCGATTTCATGTCTGATGGCAGCCACCAAGAGATGCAAAGCTCTGAGATGAGGGCCTCGTGATCCTCCCCATGCCTGCGAAGCTACCCCTCTGTCCACTGCTTCCCTCCACTGACTCCCTCCTTCCATCTTTCAGGGCTTGGCTTAATACGTGGCCTCCTCCTGCCACCCACAGAGATGAAATGGGTCCCTTATGATTCTTTTTCTCAACTTCTTGTTTCCTTCTTGGATCCCCCACCCTCAGCCCACACAGCACCCTGAGTCTGGTATCCACGCCTACATACACAGTAGGTGTCGATTCAAACAGCATGGCCATTCTGCGAGAATCTCAGTACACTTCCTGACTCTACAGCAGATGTGGTTCTAATAAACGTCAATGCTGACCAGTGACTGAAACCAAGAAGTGTGGTCCAACAATATTGGGTGGCTCGGGGAGGGACAGGTGGTGGAAGGGGGCCCAAGAGAGCTAAATATTCACCCACCATAACAGGACATCAATGGATAATGCTGAAAATGGATAAGCCAAGAAATAGCAATATAGATACTATTTCAAAATATGGAGATGAGTGAAAGAAACAGCTAGAATTATGGGAAGTAGTTGGCTCTGGGGAGCTGGAATCAGGGGAGAGAGGGGTGGGCAAGGGATTGGCATTTTTCATTATAAGTCTTTTAATACTCTTTGATTTTCTAATTATGTGCATGTATTACTTTAATAAAAGTAAAAATTAAAAAAAAAAGAAAAGTGCAAAAGAAAAAAAAAAATCCCATTGCGAATTATACCGCTCCTCTGATTCTTCCAAGTAACATGCCTTAAATGATAGCATGGCATCAAGGCAAACAGATTTTGCACAGAAATGAGTAATGGAGGCATAATGTAAACAGATGTCAATTCCATTCAGCACAATAATGACTTTTGGATATTAAAATTCTGAGGGACTATTTCAGTAAATTATGCAGGACAATGAGGGACTCCTGGGGCTGCTACCTCACACAACAGAACAGAGGGGTCCTGCCTAGGGCCTCCCTGCTGGTGTAAGGTAAGCCCCTCACTCCTCCCATTGTGCTGCCTCACTGAGGTCTGCTGCACCCTGAGTATCTATCCTTGTTCTGGAAACAAGAGGCAACACCAAACAGATGGATCCACTAGAGGGAAAAGAGAAAACACAGACCAGGCCATTCATTCATGTGTTCAATGACAGATGAATAAGCACTTACTATATGCCAGGAATGGTTTAAAGTGCTGGGTATAAAATAGTGAACCATGTGGACAAAAATCCCCATTTCTTTTTGGCACTTACATTCTAGCAGGGGCGTGGGGTGAGGCAGAGAATGAAAAAGATAAATCAGTAGAGGACATCCTAAGTGAGACGGTGTTAAACACTACAGAGAAGGAGTGGGAGGGACAGGGAAGAGCAGGGGAGATGTGTCCACAAAGCCTGAAGGCCATTAGAGAGCCAGGCCTGAAGAAGTCTGGGATAGAGGGCCAGCAAGTATGAAAGCCAGGAGGCAGGAGCACAGCTGACCTGGCCAAGGATGGACGAGGAGGCCAGAGTGGCTGGAACAGCGTGGAACAGGAGAACAGAGGACAAGAAGTGAGAGAGGTAACTAGGCAGGTCTGGTTCACCGCCTGATGTGTTCATTCCTACGGACACTTGTCCATAAGTCAGCGGTATGCTAGTAAACATTTAAAAACTGCCTTAAGGGGCGCCTGGGTGGCTCAGCCGTTTAGCGTCTGCCTTCGGCTCAGGTCATGATCCCAGGGTCCTGGGATCGAGCCCCACATCGGGCTCCTTGCTCAGCGGGGAAGCCTGCTTCTCCCTCTCCCACTCCCCCTGCTTGTGTTCCCTCTCTCTGTCAAAAAATAAATAAATAAAAATAAATAAATAAATAAATAAATAAAAACTGCCTTAAAAAAATACCTGATCTGGAGCATTTGCTGATTTTGTGGTGACGTCACTGAATGTAGAGTTGGGAGGGTGTGGGCACATCCAGCTCCAGCTCCAGCTCCAGCTCCAGCACCCTGTTGCCTGTGTGGGGCCCTTGACCCTTTAATGATGCAGAGATTTAAGAAGGACCTCCTATCCCCAGGGTCCATCACTTAACACGCCTAGGAAAAGGTATGTCCTTCTCATATTTCTAATGCCGTGTGCATTAGAAAACAACCATTTTTGCCCCCCTTTCTAAGTGAATTACTGGTAAAAGTGTACAGTGCCCCATACTTGCTAAACTTATTGCATCTCTAGCCCTCATACTTGTTCTGGACATTTATGATGTTCTTCCCTGGCTCCTGCCATGTTCTTTCTCAACATTCAGACCTTGGCTCAAATGTCCCTTCCTGAGAGTCCTTCTGGTCACCCTTGTGCCTGTCCCCCATTACTCTCTTCATATTACCCTTGTTAATTTTCCTCACAGCCCTTATCACTGAGTTAAATTACCTACATACCTATGTACCTATGTACCTATATACCTATCCACTCACCTACTTACCTACCTACCTACCTACCTTATCTATCTATCTATCTATCTATCTATCTATCTATCTATCTATCCATCCATCCATCCATCCATCCACCCTCCCACCCATCTGTCCATTTATCCACACCTTCTACTACATGAAGGGGATCATGGTCTTTGATATCTGGCATCCTGGCATTGCTGCAAACATTCAACATGCCTAGATAGTGTCTGGTACACAGAAGGAATGCATTTAATAATTATAAATACATGACCCTTCTTTCTTTCTTTCTTTCTTTTTTTTTTTTAAAGATTTTATTTATTTATTTGACAGAGAGAGACACAGCGAGAGAGGGAACACAAGCAGGGGGAGTGGGAGAGGGAGAAGCAGGCCTCCCGCAGAGCAGGGAGCCCGATGCGGGACTCGATCCCAGGACCCTTGGATCATGACCTGAGCTGAAGGCAGTTGCTTAACCAACTGAGCCACCCAGGCGCCCATGACCCTTCTTTCTGATGCCTACAATAAATGAGCCCCCTGTGTGGATTTGGAGGATGTGTCCCTATCAAAGACTATTGAGGCACATGGTGTACAAGAGACAAGTTAGCAAGAGGCAGCCTCCAGGCTAAATGACCAGGGAGGTGTGGCTCTTTCTGCCTGGATGAGGGTTGGATTTTCCAGCTTGAGGGCAGCCTCTGGTCGAATGGCAACTCCTATTTAATACAGCTCAGAGAATCACACCCAGAGCCCTTCTGTCACCCACTATGAATGGTGAGAGCAATTCCAGCAGGCAGTTTGCAGCATAATCGCTTCTTAGCATCAGGAAAGACTTCAATCTCAAGTTCACATTTAAGAGAAATGTAATGTGCTTGCTAAATGTCTCTCCTCCCCTGCATCTGTATTCCCACAGACATGGGTTCCGGAAAGGTGGACAACAGGGCACAAATGTTCAGAAAGGGAAGAGCAGCTCGTGATTAGGGAGAAAAGGCCAACATGAGATGATTTGCTAGCAGTTCTGTGTGTGATTAGATCCCCCACCCCAGACTTTCCAGTGCCCAGCCATCTAATCATTTCAATAGTTATTATTTAAATAAAGGAAATAATTGACTTCCACAGAAGAGCGTACTCAAATTGGCAATCGCTGTGCAAACCCTCTCTCGGACTCAATTAAGGACCAGAAGGGATTCTTAGTTGGAAGCAGCCAATGAGAACCACACAATGTGAGGGAAAGTCAGTTTTCTGCAATGCCAGGTGGTGAGGAGGGTCAGAAAAACTAATGGGCTGGGGGGCGGGTTTGGAAACCCAGCTTGGCATCTGGCTAGAGATCCTGGAGGAACTGACGAGGTACTGGCCAGGGCAGGAGGCAGGACAGAGACAATTTGGCTCCTCCTCCCTCGGAATTATTGCAATCCAGAGGAAATGAATGGATGCAGGCAGGCTGGCTCCCCTTTTTTACCTGCTCTGCAACCATGTGAGAGAGAAGCAGCTCCTAACATGCCTCTAAGACTCCATGTTCTCTCGACTTTGTCTCTTCATTTCACAAACTGAGCCCCTACTCTCTGCTGGCCATCAAGGACAAAGGGATGAGTCAGAGAAAAATAGTCCCTCTCTGGAAGATACCATAATCTAGTTGTGGAAAGAGAGAGTAGTATCAGCAATAAAAATCACCAGCAGGGAGATAAAAACACAACCTGATAGGTGGGATTAGGAGCTCTGCACCAAATGCTGTCAGAATAGAGAGGCAGGGAAAGACATCTGAGTGAGATCTCAGTTGGGTCTTGAAGGATGAATATGAGTTTTTCCGGTAATAACAATCATTATCAAGCTCACATTTATTGAGGACATGTTTCACTCGAGAGTTTTCTGAGTACACTTCAGCTATTATTTAACTTTTAAAATAACACCTAGCATTAACTGAATGCTTACTCCATGCCAGACACTGTTCTAAGCACCTATTACACTCTTTTAATCTTCAGGATGACTCACTGAACCTCTTTATCCCCAGAACATAGACAGTGAGGCCAGGTAAAGTGGGAGATTTGTCCAAATCTCTCAGCCAGCAAAGGGGTAGGGCTAAGATGTGAACCCAGGCAGACCAATTCAATGACTGTGGTCCTAACGACCACCCTCAAGGATTTCATTTCTCAAAAACTCTTCTTCAGTGCATTTGATGAAGAATATGGAAGAAATGCTCAGCATTAGCACCCTAAGGTGGCAGAATAGGACAGGTTTGGAAAACAAACCTGCAGCCTGAGAGTTTTTCCCCATGGGCTGACCTGAAGTCTGGAATTCCCACCATGCCCCTGGTAGGAGTTGATCAACGGTGATGTGGGCAGCTTATCCAACTCTCTTTTCCTTGAAGTCATGTGGGTAAAGTGCAAACCCTGAGCAGGTTTAAGAGTCAGAATACTAAGCCTATTTACAGTTGAGGAATAGGAACAAGAGGGTAGCCTGGGACGGACCAGTTTGGAACATAATTGAGCATGATCTTGTGAAGTCAAATACAAAAGGCAAGTTACTGGCATTCTGGGTAACTGACCGAGATGGTGTGATTCTTTCTTGCAAGCTGAGCCTTGGACTCTCCAGTTCACTGTATACCCCCAAACCCAGAAATGTCACTCCTGGCTATAATCCCAAGAGATGTTCCAGACGTCATGGATAAGAACATTCAAAGCAGCAGTGTTTATAATTATCCAGCCCCGCCCCAAATACACCATGATGGTCCATCATGGGTAGAATAGTTAAATAAATGGTCTTATTTTCAAACAGAAGAATACTATACAGCAGTCGGAATGAATAAATCACAACCACTTAAAATAACACGGATGCATTGTAGAAAGAGAATGTTGGATAAAGAAAGCCAGCTATAAGAGCCTATGTAAAATATTTTTGTAAAATTTTAAAAAACTAAATAATCATTATTTAGAGATCTATGAACATGTGATAAGACAAAAAAAAAAGAAATTATAAAGACAACACTCAGTACAACACTGTGTGCTTAGATCAATTGAGCTTGGGATGGGAAGAACCCACTGGTAGCCTCAGCAAGGCTGGTCACTGTCTAGTTCCTCAGTGGGGTGGTGGGTCTGTGGGTGCCATTTACAAAAATTATACTTTAAAATGTTGAAATTCATTAATAGGGTCTTCTAATTGTACTAAGCATAATATAATGAAGAATTTTAAAAGACGTGATGCCTGGGGGCCTGGACTGGCCACCTCCTGTTCTCCAGCTGAGGCTCCTGGTCTCCCTGCCCCTCATGCACTACAGGCTTCAGCCGTCCCCTCTCTCAGGAGCCCACTGCCTGCAGGAAGCCCCCTTGCTGGCTGGTTCCTCCACACCTGAAAGTAGGTCTCTCACTTGGGTGTGGGGGTCCCCGTTGGTCTGTGGTTGTCCAGCCTGCCTGGGTGGATATATCTACCTAATTACATTACCATTCCTTTCTTTCCAACCCTGGGGGCTTACCAGTAATACAGGTGACATTTTGGTTTCCATCTGCTGACTCTTGTTTTAGGTCACATTTGGTTATGGATCAGCAGGGATAACTGGGGTACCATTTATTGGTTCCTTGAACCCCCTTTTGCAGGGAGGAAGGTGACACCGGGGTTGCTGCCTGGGTTTTGGGAGGGTGGGGGAGGCTTGGGCCATGTGCAAGCCAGAGGAGTCCTGGCCAAGGGCTGGGGGCAGGTGGAGGCAGGAGGTGGGGTCATAGGGACAAAAGGGTACTTTAAGCACTGTGTAGAAATGCTGTCTGCAGCTGCCAGCCATGGCTCTTTCCTTCTTGGAGTTGCTCTACAGTGACCAGAAAACTTTATGGTAATTTTTTTTTTTCTTCAAATTTAGAACTAGCCACAGACATCATCAGCTCTCCTTACTGCAGCTTTTAAGGCAACATCTGTTTGCAGTGACTATAGGGCAAAGCAGATTTCAAGAAGGTAGACCCTTTTCTTGTCTCACACCCCTCGACCCCTGCCAGTGCTCCCTAGAACGTCCTCGTCTCCATAAAGAGCAAGTGCTTGCAAATTTGTCTGCTTCTGGAATATCCCAGTCTAAGACAGTGGGTAGAGTAGACACCTGTTATTCTGCCCAGCTTTCATGCCCCCTTCTCCCAGAAACCCTCTGCCACTCTCATCCATGGTCTGGTTGGTTGGGCTGAGTCCAGCCCTGAAATCCAAGGGTGGGCACTTAATTCAGGCATCCCACTGGCTACGTTGAGTGTCTAGACCAGGGGTTGGCAAACTTTTTCTGTAAAGGGCCAGAGAGTAGATGTTTGGCCTTGTGAGCTATGTAGTTCATCCATTATGAACTATCCATTACCATCCATTATGAACAAAAGCAGTCTTAGACAACACAAACAAATAAGCACGACTGGGCCCCTATAAACCTTTATGGACCCCGAAATACGAATTTTATATAATTTTCATATGCCGTGATACACTGTTCTTTTGACTTTTTTCAACCATTTAAAAGTGTAAAAACCATTCTTAACTTGCGGGCCATGCAAAAACAGATGGCAGGATAGGTCTAGACCCTAGATCTATGACCAAAGCTGAGCCAATCAAAGACAGAGATTGTCAGCCACACGACGTCTACTGGAAAATTTGGGGAAAAGGCACCCTCTTTCTTTTGAAGCTGCTGAACTGTAAGGATGTGTCTTGCACATTCCAGGGGCCTATTATGGGAAAGATTCTGCTTAAGAATGAAGCCCATGCACAGGACAGCAGATCCCAGAGACAGAGAGACAGAGGGACAGAGAGAAAGAAAGAGAGGGAAAGAGAGAGAGGGAGGGAAAGAGATGGAGACATACAGAGACAGACAGACAGAGAGGGAATATTAGGTACTGCTGGTATCTTTCAAGTGCCAGGATCCCGCCATTCCTGAAGCCAAACACTCTTGGATTTTTCACTTTTGAGAGCTAATAAATTACCCAATTTTTGCTTGTTCCTATTTGAGTGGGGTTTCAGTCACTTGCAACCCAAAGAGTCTTGAATAACATAGTGGGGATTTCAGAGGAGGTCTTGCAGAGAAGGTAAAAATGGAGGTAGTCTTGAAGGACAGGCAAAGGTGGTTTGTGCCTCAGCAAAGATTTTGTCACTTCCCTGTCTCAGTTTCCCATTCAGTGGGCAAAACGCTCTGTTAACTCAGAGTCCAGAGGGCAATCTATCCATATTGTTGTAAAACCTTGGAGGTAAGGCTCACTATTTCTTGTCAGATTGAGAATGCTAACAAGCAGTGCAGTATGTTGGACAGAATAAATCAGTGCCTTCATGGTGGTACACTGGCTAGTCTGCTGAGAAACTGAATAGAATGCAATGCACAGGGCCCGTGTCCCCACATTATGTAACATAAGACTTCAGCATTTTTATTAAAGACAGAATTAACCAATGACGTTGGCCGGGCTATGCCAGGTGCAAGGGAGGAGGGTGGGGAAGGGGGGGGTCCCATTTCCCTCAGGGGCAGTAATAGCAGCTGCAGATGGAGCTGGAGCCAGGAATTATCCAGAGCACAAGAAGCACTTCTAGCCTACGTGGAGGAGGACTGAGGGTCAGTGTTGATGTGGGGGAGATTGTGTGAGTCACTGGGTCTGAGGGAAGGGGAGCAGGAGGGGGTCCAGGAGGGCAGGAGCTAGTCCAGACAGTGACAGGTGAAGTAAGAATGAAGCAGGAGGGGCTACCTGGCATTCAGTTTACTTGAGTGTAGGGTTCGGCACCTCAATTTCTTCTTTCTCTCTCTGCTCACTTTGTAGGCCCCTGGGGTGAGCACCTGCCTCACGCCTGCCAATGAAAGCACAACATCCCTTGGCCTCAAAAGTCAGTTGACGGATGGCCATATTACCTAAGATGAGCTCTCCCTGGAACCTCTCCTAGAACTACCGCTCTTTCCTCTGGGGTCCAAGGTTCACAGAACATACCTCTAGAGCTTCTGAGGATCACTTGCTATGATTCAAGGAGAGCCTTTGTGAGAATGAAGATAACACAGTGGAGAAAGAATCTAGAAAAAGAGATAGATTCGTGATGACGTCATTTGAACCTCTGGATCCAGCTGTGCCTGAAGCCAACTATCCTTGAAGTTTTTTAGTAACATGCATCAATAACTACCCTCTCTCATCTTTTTTTTAATTAAACATTTCCCCCCACCTAACCAAAAGAGTTTCGACTCTTGACAGGCAAAGATAGTCTGTGTGTCAGCAAAACTCCTGTCACTCCCACCTCTGCAAATAATGTCTTACCTCTTCCTCCATCGAGACCTTCATACATACTGTTTCCAACACTCCTCTCCTCCTCCTCATGCATCCACCTCCCCACCCCAGCATACACACACACACACACACACAGAGGACAAAGTGTCAAGCTCTTATCTTTTATTTTTGGCTTAGAGGTCACTTTGCCAGAAAGTTTTCTGTGATGCCCTCCATCCCTGTTATTTATTCCTAAATAATTCTGTACTTCTTCTCATATCCTAGCACAATTTCTGGCATCCACTAGGCACTGATTAAATATGTGTTGAATGAATGAATGAATGAACAAACGAATAACAACAAAGTCATCCATAGCTCCATTACTGATGTTCATTGTGGCTCAAAGGGAGTTGGGGCATTGTCTCCTTGAGTATCTGTCACAGACACCATTAGTTGTCTATCCAGTTTCCAGGCTCTCCTTCTTTCTTGCTAACAGAAACCTTGCTTGTTCAGAGTAACAGCCTCAGCCCCAGAAGAAGGACCATGACTGGCCTAAGCCAACCAGGATCTCCTATTCCCCACTCTCCCAGCTTCTCTTGCAGCAAGGGTGGCCATGTGACTCTGTCTTGGCCAATGAGACATAAGTAGAAACCTCCTCTGGGCTCTTCTGATAAAAAAGGACAAATGTTGCTGTCACCATCTCTTCTGCCTTCTTCCTGCCTTAAATGTGAATATGGTGCCTGGAGCATCAGCAGCCATTCTGTGAGCATGAAGTGACAAACCACCAACCTCTCCCTGGCGACTTTGAAAGATGGAAAGAGGCTGGGCTCTTGATTCTGCTGTTGAGATGCTGCACCAGGCCAGTTCTACAGACTACTGGATTTCTGATTTGGTGGAAAACAAACAGACCCCGCAGTCTAAGCTGCTTTTAGTCAGGGTTTCTGTAACCTTAAGCTGAAAGCATTTGTAATGGATGTGGCATCATCCTCTTTGAGGGTACTAGGGACTGCTACCCCAACTTATAATTGTCAGTTGGCTTCCCCAGAGTTCAGGACTTATTCTTTCTGGTTCTGAGAGTCTGCTTAGCAGAGGAATCAATCCCAGAGCTCATGTACCCCCTTCTCAGGCCAGAAAGGATCTAATTACCCAGTGATTGTAGTAATTATTCCAACCAATTGATCTGTAATCACTGTAATTCCTACACATGGTTTCCCATTAATAATTTGCAATGTATTTATTGTTTATACTCAAATCAAATAGGCTGATAATAAGACTATTGAGATGGAATCCCCAGGGTCCTGAATACTTACACAGAGCAGTGGTACATGTTTTAACTGTAATAATGTATACGGTTTTCCACTTTATAAAGAGAAAGTGTTTGCTAATAGAAAACCCAATGATCACAATTCTGGCCTGAAAGTTCCCTGAACAGTGACTGCCTAGCGCATTCTAGGAATGACATAGAGCATTCAGCAATCGACTATGGATGTCTGCTGTGGGCAGGGGAGGGCTGAGGCATGGCATGTGCACTGGCATTTTTCACCTCTGGCTTAAGCACTGCCCTTCTCTTTCCAGCTGCATCATTTAATATTAACTCTTGGATAAGAAGTGGGCACAACTGGGGCGCCTGGGTGGCTCAGTCGGTTAAGCATCTGCCTTTGACTGAGGCCATGATCTCAGGGTCCTGGGATTGAGTCTTGCATCAGGCTCCCTGCTCAGTAGGGAGCCTGCTTCTCCCTCTGTGTGCTGGTCCCCCTGCTTAGTGCTTTCTCTCTCTCTCTGTCAAATAAATAAATAAAATCTTAAAAAAAAAAAAAAAGAAGTGGGCACAACCAACTTGTATGCAAACAGAGGAGGAATAAAAGGAACCCCAGCCCATTTCCAGGGTTTCCCATAAGAATAGGTGAAACTCAAGATGGGGGCTCCTATTCTACCTTAGGAAGGTCCTCCTAAAAAGGGTTGAAGGTTTATAAATCCCATAAACAACAAATGCCTCAGGCTTGGCTCACAGATCCTCTCCTTTTCCCAGGTGAGGAGAAAGACCAAGGTGCACAGAGCCTTACATGCATCAGTTTATTTAGCTTTACAGCAATTCTAATAGGCTTGGCGAACCCCAAATCACACAGCAGCTGAGTCAGGATTTGAACCCCATTTGGTGTGGCCCCAAGTCTTTAATATTCTTTTCCCTGGGCCAGCTTGTCCTCCATGAGAATACGTGTGTGTGATCAGGGCAAAAGGCACCCAAACTATTTTTAACCCAGCTTCCCAGCCAGGCACCCCAATGGTAAGAGCAAACAAAACTGGGGTTCATCCTTCAATAGGCGCATGTTGGCAAAGTCGGTGTGCCAGGTTCTATAGAGACTGAGGTGAAAAAGACCCCAGAGGGACTTACAATCTCACTGGAGAAACAGATGAAAAATCCGACAAAACCACCCACGGGGGACGGGGAGGCCAAGGTGGGTACCAAGGCTCAGGAAGTACAGAGGAGGGGCGATGCTCCTGGAGAACAGGGCATCTCGCCCCCAAGGAGCAGCAACGGAGCTCTGCAATTTCTGGAAATTGCAACCCAGCTGTCAGAGTGTTGGTGAAGGCGGTGCAGGCTGGGGGCAATTTCGGAAGCAGACGATGACTCACTCTGTGTTTAACAGAAACTCTTTTCACAATACAAAAATCCACTAAAATAAACCCATATGGCCAGCCTCGGAGCGCCTGACAATGAGGCAAGATCCTGCCCATTATGAGTATCAACAGATAATTAGAACACGCCTATCATCCGATGCTGGGAAATTTCCCCTTCTTTTTGTTTATACCTTCTTTTGCAATCTGGGAATTGGAGAGGAACAATCACAGGAGGCAGCCAGGATGGGGACACATGAGGCTCCCACAAACACTTCCATGTGGCTCCCCAAAGGCAGGGGGACCGGGAGGCAGCATGGACCTGCTTTTTTTGAGGACTTGAAACTGAGACCAGGTTCAGCCCCTTCCTTGCTGTGCAGCCTTGGGTGAGCTTTTGAACCTCTCAGATGTCACGACAATCCATTCAGCTGTCCGCTGAGTCAAAGCTAAGGGCCAGAGACACCCGTGTGTCCTCCTGGAGGGCTCGGGCCAGAGAGACAGAGAAGCAGACCCACAATGACAAGGGAGAGGTGAGCTCTGGGGTCACAGAGGCCTGGGAGTGGAGAGGCAGGACAGGAAAGACGCTCAGGACAAGGTACAAAGGACGGACAAGCAGGGCTCGATCAGGAGACGAGGGGGCAAGACAGCTTGGGGACTAAAGCACACATGTTTTATAGACAGAGCACCGGTTCTGGGCCCCACTAGCTGTGTGTCCTTGGGCAAGTGACTTTGTCTCTCTGTGCCTCAGTTTGCTCCTCTGGAAGATGAGGTGATGACGAACGTGGCTGGCTCACTGAGGTTTTGGGAGGAGGACATGAGTTTAAGCGCAAAGCACTTAAGTCTGGGCACAGAGACTGTTCGATTACACACAGCAGCTTGGCGGCATTTGCCATACGCGCTTGTTTAAACAACGCTTTAGAGACAGCATGGGACGACTGAAAAAGCGTAATGGGGCGGGGAGGGGAACCACAAGAAAGGAGCAATGATGACATTTGCTAGGACAGCCGAAGGGACCTTGCAGGTGGAGACGGCATGAGCTGGCTCAAGAAAGGAGAACCAGCCTTACGCCTTGTAGGGTCACAGGGCATCCTGAGTGCATCCCACAAGCTGGACTCGTGCTCTCTGGCCCAGAGCCTCACAGCCTGCTACACACGACCTAGGCCTTCGAGTTAACATAAATCAAAAGGCGGTTCTTGCTGGCTTAAGCCAAAGACTTGAACGCCCCGTTTGGGCCTGGGGCGGTGGGCAGACCCAGGCTGCGGGCCAGAAGCGTGTGCCCTGAGCAGGCCTCCGAGGGGCACAGTATGTGGGCTTGCCAGCAGAGAGGGGGGAAGCTAAAGGGACAGTGTGCCTGCAGCCAGACGCCAGGGCCTTGTCTCAAGGGTCTTGCACCGAAGTCTCCATCTAAACAGCCACGAGGGGCACCTGGGTGGCTCAGTCATTAAGCATCTGACTTCGGCTCAGGTCATGAACCCAGAGTCCTGGGATCGAGCCCCACATTGGGCTCCCTGCTCAGTGGGGAGCCTGCTTCTCCCTCTCCCTCTGCTGTTCCTCATGCTCGTGCTCTCTCTCTGCCAAATAAATAAATAAAATCTTTTTTTTTTAAGATTTTATTTATTTATTTGAGAGAGAGAGAATGAGAGACAGAGAGCATGAGAGGGAGGAGGGTCAGAGGGAGAAGCAGACTCCCCGCCGAGCAGGGAGCCCGATGTGGGACTCGATCCCGGGACTCCAGGATCATGACCCGAGCCGAAGGCAGTTGCTTAACCAACTGAGCCACCCAGGCGCCCAATAAATAAAATCTTTAAAAAATAAATAAATAAACAGCCACGAAAGGTGGACCTTGAAAAAGAAACTTGGATTAAAAAAAAGAAGAAGAAAGAAACCCTCACGGTTTGCAGAGCCAACCAAGGAATTCACTGCCGCCGAGAGTCGGGAAGCCGACACCCAGAACCGGGTATCAACAGGCTGCGGGGACAAATGACAAATACCATAGAGGCTGTCGCAGGCGTAAGAGGAGGCAGCCCCGAGGCCGGACGAGGCGACAAGGGCAATGACCACGAGGACGATGACCGCGCAAATATAAGTAACATTCTGGAGCTGTTTCTGGGGACTGTCTTCGACCCCTTCTCTTACTTCATCCTGACAACAGCTTGGGTGCTGTGTCCTGCCCTCCCCGCCACTCCGAGCTGCTCGCACAACCGCTCTCTCGTCCACCCCGGGCTGTGTGTGCCCCAAGAGCGCCCGAGGCCTCCGCTCCTTGAACTGCAAGCTCAAGCAACGCAAACGGCACGTTTTTCTTAAATACGATGGTCGGGACCAACAGTCCTGATGTTTTGTTTTTGTTTTTGTTTTTAAGATTTTATTTATCTGTTTGCGAGAGAGACAATGAGAGACAGAGAGCATGAGAGGGGGAGGGTCAGAGGGAGAAGCAGACTCCCTGCCGAGCAGGGAGCCCGATGCGGGACTCGATCCCGGGACTCCAGGATCATGACCTGAGCCGAAGGCAGTCGCTTAACCAACTGAGCCACCCAGGCGCCCCCCTTTTTTTTTAAATTTTTTTTTTTAAGATTTTATTTATTTATTTGAGAGAGAGAGAAGGAGAGAGAGCACATGAGAGGGGGGAGGGTCAGAGGGAGAAGCAGACTCCCTGCCGAGCAGGGAGCCCAATGCGGGACTCGATCCTGGGCCTCCAGGATCATGACCTGAGCCGAAGGCAGTCGCCTAACCAACTGAGCCACCTGATGTTTTTATTGATAGTGTCTGCAGAGAAAGTTCGTGGAAGCGATCACCAAGCCTCCCTGTCCCCTGCACCACCCCTCCCCCCCATTCATCCTTCCCTCCCTCCAGCCTCCTTCTATCTTCCTAGGGTCACTGTCGGGAGAGAATCAACCCGTGGGCCACACCCCTGCCTGATCTAGCATCTGAAACACTGCTTCTGTGTCTGCCCATCCACCCGCCTTGTTTTGCCCACGCTCAGCTCTGATCCTTATCCAGGGGCTTTCTGGAGCACTCAGAATGATTCCTCTCCTCCAGCCCCCAACCCGGCACCCTTCCCGATCCTGGCTTCCGTATTCTGTATTAGCTGTCCCCTGCTCCCAGCCTTTATGAACGATTCCTTCTCTATCTCTTCTGCTTTGTCCACATGGCGTAACTGGCCTGTTTGGCGAAACAATTCAATGTGTGGGATTGTCCCCACATTTCAGGACATATAACTTCCTTGGCTACTGCTTTCTCAATGCCAATCGCTACCCCAGGCTGGTGACAACCAAAACAACTCCCCTCATTCTAAAGTCCAATTCCAAAGACTTCCAATGGGGGTGGACACAATCTCTGTGTTTAGGTTCTTAAAGGTCCATATTCTCCATGGGTTCATGGGAGACACCACTGAGGTTTCTTCTTCTTCCCCCCCAGCCCCCCGAGGACTTCCCTCCTCTGAAAATGGCCCTTCTCTCTCAGAGGTGGCCCTACAGCAGTGTTTGGTATGATTCCACTGTGATGCCCTTGGTTGACTGGCCAGAGGTTATTACCTGACTATAGCTGGTTGCAGCGGATTCTCTCTCCCAGGAGCTAGAAATTGGGGTTCGGAGCCTGGCCGTGTGCATCTGAGGACTTGAGAGTTGTGGTGCCATGTGCAGAAGAGACAGAGCTGTCTCCTCTTCCTCCTCACTAACAGAATCCCCATTTTGTTCGGGAAGCCTGCTCTCTCCTTATGACCTTGGGGTAATCCCATTCATGCTGCCAGTTACTGAGTCAGGAATGAGCATGTGGCCCAGTTACAGCCAGTGAGGCCTGGGGGAGGGCTGGGCAGCTCCTGGGAAGCAGACACAAAAGAGACACCTGGGGAGGAGCAGGGCCCCTCTCAGATTCGCACTGCTGGGTGGCAGCCATCTTGAGACCGTGAAGGGAGCACCCCAAGACAAAGCCAGCTACCGAGGTTGGCAGAGCGGAAAGACGGTAAAAGCCAGATGCCTAAACACACCACAGAGCCTCTAAGTGAACCCACTGGGGCCACCCTAATTCAGGACTTCTTGTTATGTGGGCAAGGACATTTTTCTTACTGCGTGGGCTGGTTCCGCCAGTTTTCTGTTATGTGAACAGACGTTGGAACTGATCCATCAGGACAAGGATGCACGACGGCCTTGGAGTCGGAGACCGAGGGAGGGGTGGCTTGGTTTCTGCACAGCTCCCTCATCTTGGGCTCCCACCCCTCCTGCAGCCTGAAGGCCCACCTTCTCTTTGGATTCTGTGAAATCCAGTTCTTCCCAGCAAACCCTCCTCCATTGCTTATGCAGGCTGAGGCAGATTCTCTTGCTCGAAACCCAGAGAGTCTTGGTGAAGACAACTTCTCTTCACTTTCTCTCTCCTACGTTGCCAATTTCATATCCCCACGACGCTTCAGCCCACATGGCTAGCTGACAGTTCCTAAATCCATGGAGTGTTCTGCCTGAAGCTTCCACCTCACCTCCATCTCCACCTCCCAGGGTCGCAGGTGCAGCTCCCCGCCGCGCCACCTGGCTGGAATGAAAGCTTGTTTTCCTGGGCTGGGACACCAGGACCCCGAATCGGAGGAAGCCAGAAAGGCAGGAGCAAGAGTCCGTGGCTGTTGGGAGTGCAGAACCCGAGAACTCCAGGAGAAAATCGTTATTTAAAAAAACAAACAGAGGCTAGTTTGCTTTAGTGGCAGCAGATTGTTTGAACAAACTAAACTGTAGACAGGGAGACGGTCAATATTTCATGATGGAAGAGGTGGCACGGTGCGGTGGGAAAAAACCATTTGCCTGGTGCTGAGAGCCCTGTTCAGGAGACTGGATGGGACCCTCCCCTCCCTGGACCTCAATATTCCCATCTGTGAAATAGGAGATTCCACTGGGTGACTGTGTTGTTCTTCTGGAACCGTCATAACAAGACTGGGGGGAGGGGGGGCTGAAACAACAAAGATTAACTTCGCCCAGCCCGGAAGCTGGAAGTCCGAGATCAAGGTGTCAACAGGAGTGGTTTCTTCTGAGATCTCTCTCCTCGGCATGTAGACGGCTGTCTTCTCTCTGGGTCCTCATGTGGTCTTCCTTCTGTGCCTATCTGTGGCCCCATTTCTTCTTCTTATAAAAATCACCAGGACACCAGTCATACTGGATTAGCACCAACCCTAATGACCTTGTTTTACTTAATTACTTCTTTAAAGGCGCAATCTCCAAAGATAGCACATTCTGAGGCAGGGGGAGCGGGCTTCAAGATAGGAATTTCGGGGCACATGGCCCAGCCCGGAACAGTGACCTCTAAGGATCCTTTCAAGCTATGAACCCAACACTCATCCATGTTTCTTCCAGTCTTTACCGATTTGGTCAGCGGGGCTTCCGTGCCGCAGGCATCGAGAATCAGAATCAGAATGAGAATCATGTTGCCCTGTTTTTATTCCTCACTTGCTCCCCTTTCTCCCAACTGTCCACCCTAGAATAGGCCATAGTCCTGCTGCATCCAGAACTCTCCATCCTCAGTGGCATGATGCTGAAGCCCCTACTCATCCTGTGCTCCTCATCCCTTCCCTCTGTCCATCTCAAGCATGTCCCTCCCCTGCATTAGACCCTTAGGGGCTCTTCATTGTCCCTCAAGGCCCTCCCCAGTCTCAACCCCACTGCTCTTCCACAAGAACTTTCTACTCCACTCAAACCAAACCACCATCATTCCCCAGACCCCACCTGCAGCTTCTCACCTCTGTCTTGCTCAAGCTCAGAATGCCTCCCTTACTGGGGTCCTAATCCTCCTCTTCAATTCTATCCTCCAAGATCCAGTTCACAGACCACAGAGCCCACTTGGCCCGGCATTGCCAACATACTGTGGGTGAGAGTGGGAAACCCAACTCGATATTCATGCAGCCCATTCGCATGCTCCAGCTTAACTGAGGCAGCTGTGCAGCCCAGGACCAGGGTTTGCAGCTGTGAGAACAAACCCAGTCGTGGTGCTAATAGGAGCCAGTGGAACACGTCCCATTCACCATGACTGCTTGCAGGCTGGCAGACAGACAGAGGCTCTCAGGTGACATGCCAGATGATGTGGCACTTGGCACTGGCAGATGACTCCAAGACCAGAGGCAATGACTTAGCTAAGTCACCTTGAAAGCCCTGAACTCCCGAGAGGGAACGTTTAAGTGCAGTTACTCCAACTTTGCTTCTTGGCCCAGGGGCATCAACATCCTGTAAGAGCTTGTTCGGATGCAAATTCACAGGTCCTGCCCTCTCCCACTGGATCTGAATCTCTGGGGATGGGGCAAGGGAACCGTTTTCACAAGTTCTCCAGGTGATGTCTGAGCACATAGAGGCTGAAGAGTGCCTGGATTACAAAATCAGGTTACAGAGGAGGCAGGGTGGTGGGGGTCGGGCCATGGGAGGCCATGGAGAGAAGTCTGGGACCATCTTACATGTAATGGGGAGTTGTTGGAGGGAATAATCACCAGGATTCTCCAGAGAAACAGAACCAATAGGAGATATGCATTCATTCATCCATCCATCCATCCATCCATCCATCCATCCATCCATCCATCCATTCAAAGGAATTGGTTCACATGATTGTGGGGACTGATGAGTCTCCAATTTGTGGGATAGGCTAGAAACTCAGGCAGGTGTTGATGTTGTAGTCTTGGGTCTGAAGTCGGTAGGGCGGGTTGGCAGGCTAGAAACTCAGGCAGGAGTTCTATGGTATAATCTTGAGGCAAAATGTCTTCCTCCTTTGAGAAACTTCAATTTTAAGTTTTGTTGTTAAGGCCTTCACTGATGGGATGAGGCCCACCTGCTTTATCCAGGGTAATCTCCTTTACTCGCAGCCAACTGAGTATAGATATTAAGCACATCAACAAAATACCTTCACAGCAACATCTAGACTAGTGATTGACCAAACAACTGGGTGCCAGAGCATAGCCAAACTGACACATAAATTTAACAGTCATAGAGGGCTGGGTCTGGCTCTTCCTGGGGCCTGAGGATTTTGGCATTTTCCAGGTTCCCATTAGGCCCCCTTACAATGACCTCCCAATGATTCAAGACTAACTGAATGAGCTCCTTATACCACAACCACGTGTGCCCATCAGCAGGTGCTCAGGTACTGGTAAGATTTTTGTCTGCAGCTAGAGGCCCTCTCCCTCTGGGCATAGGACACATGTCTACTTTTCTTGGGCTTCCTTTGTGCTGGATATCTTCATCCTGCATCCTTTCTTAGAGCACAGGAGGCTGCCCTGGATGGAATGCATCAGTGTTCCCCCCCCCCCCCCCCCGATCTCTGGCTTCCAGTTGGGTTCGGCCAATGAGAGACACTGGAGAGGAACCTGGAGGGTGGGAGAAGGGCTCATCCCCTCACTGTTACTGGGGGTTGGCTTGCATGCCTTGAGCTCAAAGCTGTAGCTTTGACTGGACTGCCCACCCCCCACCATTCTGTACATGTACACTATTCATATTCTGTTAAGTGCTCCCTGCCCTTTGCCCCTTGAGACCTAGATGGGGTATCAGCTTCCTGCTATGGCACCCCCAGGGTACTGCACTGTCCCTGTGGGATTCTCTCAACTCAAGCTGAATCCCTGTCAACAGCTCTTTTATTGACCTTGCTATGGACTAAATACTTGTATCCTTCCAAATTCTATGTTGAAGGCCTAATCCCCAATGTGATGGTGTTAGGACCTTTGGGGGGTGAAGTCATGAGGATGGGGCCCTTGTGAATGGGATTAGTGCCCTTATTAGAGGAGACACAAGAGGGATGATCTTTCTGCCGTGTAAGGACACAGCAAGAAGGTAGCCATCTGCAGACCAGGGAGAGGGCTCTCACCAGACACTGAATCTACCAACGGCTAGGTTATGGGACTTTCCAGCCTCCAGAACTGTGAGAAATAAATGTTGGCTCTGTAAGCCACCCTGTCTATGGGATTTTTGTTACTCTTCTCAAATCACCCAGTTTGAGTGGGCCAACTGTTTTTGGCCATCTGACCTATACACTCTCACAGCCACATGGACCTGGCCACCTCGTGATTGAATGATACCAACTAACTAAATCCAAAGACACAGAATATTCTAGCAGGCTAAGGAGCAACAAAAAAAACCCCAGCATTTTCAGCCAAGGGGCCAAGTTTTAACTCCCAAATAACGCTGTGCGAACAACCGCCAAGCAGCAATTAAGGTGGGGGTGCCTAGTGGGGTTGGAGGTGAAGGATGACACTGGATATGTAGGGGTTAAGCCTCCAGTGCAGGATGGCCAGCACAGCCCACTTTGTGATTTTCTGCCAAAATATTTTAAATGAAACAGCTGTGTATGAGCAAAACTGCTGAGAATTGTTCCAGCCCCAAGCATGAATCTGAATCACTCATGTTCGGTATTTGATGGGCTGTGTAATTGCTCTAAACCCTATTATCTTCTCTAGCAGTTGTTGAAGTGTCATTAGGACACCTCAAATGAAAGGCTAAATTCTCCTATATACACAATTTTAATAATTACAGTCCTTTTTTTACCCCCCCCCCCCATTTCGAAATGCAAAGCTCCGCTCAGAAAGGGAGGTGCCAGGATTGTGGGATTGCATCAGAGACTTCTGAAGCCAGCCTGAGATGTTATTCCGTATCTTTTTAAACTTTCTCTGGATTTTCCTGACCAATTCATCTTTTATGATTCTTACTTTCTACACTATGCAGAACAGAAGAGAGCAGGGCATGCCAAGTAACAGGACTAGCAACCATCTGCAACCATTACTGAGCACCTACTATGCGCTAGTCACTGTGTTAGGCCCTGGGGATATAAGAATGGACCAACCTGAGGAAACCATTGTACTCTTTCTGCCACAGCACACTACCTTGTAGTTTATGTCTCTGCTCTGTTATAGTGAGGGGCTTATGAAGTAGAGTGTGTCTTGATCCTCTTCGTATCCAACGTACATAGCCCAGCTCAACAAGCGTTTGTTGAATGACTGAATGAGTGTTTACGGAGGCACACAATGGGCAGGAACCCCTCTGCGTGCAGGGATGTGGCCACAAACAAGGTAGACGTAGTCCTTGCTTTCTTGGAGCACATAGTAGGGGTGCAGAGGCAAGATACACTGAACAAGTACATTATCAGCACAATGAATGTCACTGAAGAGAAAGTGCTGGATATTCCGGCCCAAGCAAATCAGTCAAAATCAGTGTACAGGTAATCAGCACTTTGCATTCAGGGCATTGAAGGACGGGTCATGATGGTGTAGCAGTACCCATCGGCCATGGGATAGCTGCTGGAGCTTGGGCAAATTACCTCTCTAAATCCCAGTTTCCTGTTTAGAACCATGAGGATGATACTGGTGATAAGGTGCATTCTAAGACGGCTCCCTTGACCTCCACCCCTTGGTGTTAAAAGATGATGGGTATCATCTCCTTCCCTTGAATGTGGGCAGGACCTGCGACTAACTTCTAACAACTATTATATGATAAAGATGATGGGATGTCACTCCTGTCATTAGATTATGATCGATCTATCATATCTATCTATTGATCTATCCATCATCTCTTACTATATCAATATATCTCTATTATCTACTTTCTATCATCTGTTTATCTCTCTATATGTATATTTATACCTAGCTCTATCATCTCTCTATCTACATAGGTCTACCTACTGATACATCTCCCTACTCAGCTATGTATGACTCTGTCTTGCTTGCACACAAGAGAGACTCTCCCTGCTGGCTCCATAAAGTCAGCAGCCATGCTGAGGAAGCCCACATGGCAAGAAACCATGGGCAGCTTCTAGAACGGGAGGGTGGCTTCCAGCTGACAGCCAGCAAAATGCTAGGGCCTCCACTCACCCAGCCACGAGGACATGAATCCTGACAACAACCTGAGGGGTTTGGGAAGCAGATGCTTCCACAGTCAAGCCTCCAGATAAGAATGTATCCCAGCCTCCGCCCTGACTGCAGTCTTGTGAGACCCTGGGCAGAGGACCCAGGTAAGGTGTGCCTGGACTCCTAATTCCCAGGGACTGTGAAATAACACATGTGTGTTGGGTTAGGCCACTACCTTTGTAGGAATTTGCTATGTAGCAATAGATAACTGATACATACCTGGCACAGTAGGTTCTGACGGTTGGAGGTGAAGAAAAGCACAGGAGGACAGATCAGTGAAGCCTCTCTGCCTGCCTTTTGCCCCCCTACCCCGAAACCCTAACAGAAGTGGGCATCCTGGGCGCCTGGGTGGCTCAGTTGTTAGGCGTCTGCCTTCGGCTCAGGTCATGATCCCAGGGTCCTGGGATTGAGCCCCGCATCGGGCTCCCTGCTCGGCGGGAAGCCTGCTTCTCCCTCTCCCACTCCCCCTGCTTGTGTTCCCTCTCTCGCTGTGTCTCTCTCTGTCAAATAAATAAATCTAAAAAAAAAAAGAAGTGGGCATCCTGAGAGCCTCGGGCCCGCAGCAATGACAGCCTTGCTATGGTGCCTGGGTTTGGAATGAGAAACATCACCCAAGAACGCTTTCTGGGAGGGCAGATACCCCAAGGTGTGTGCACTCTAGGTTCCCGCATCTCAGGGCTGGCCGCTGCTTGGCTGGAGCTGAGAGGAGATGCCAGAGAAGCAGCAGGATCCCCGTTATCTGCCCAGAACCAGGGCGACAGTGCCAGTAACAACGGGCTGTTAGCTTCCGTGTCGCGGCCTGATGGCAGGCACAGATGTGGGGCCGTGCAGAACTCCCCAGCCCCCGCCAGACAACGCAGTGGCCCTGGGTGGCAGATCATGGGCTCCGCCATCTGCTTGGGAGATGTGTACGCAACTGCCCAGGCCTATGGGCACAAAAAGGGAGACGGATGTCTGGTTTGTTTTACCTGATTTCTTTTCAGCACTACTACCGAATGGCTCTGATTTCTCCCGATCCATTCTGCCCTGCCCAAATCTGTAATGATTAATACTGATTTTTCAGAGTCCCCGGTTCTCTTTCACAGCAGAGGACACAAGAGCTGCAGAAGGTTGTTGGAAGACTATCATCAACAGTATTACCCAGAATGCTCCTAACAGATGGTCCGGCACCAGAGACAGGCCAACCGCTTAAATGCAGCATCTCACGGAACTCCCGCAGCACCCTGGGAGCTGGGGGCTCTGGATTACCCACGCTACAGGTGAGTGATGGGGAGGCCGCATGGCTGGCCATGCCACCGCACAAAGTCCTTCGGATAATGCTCGGCACACGGAGGGGCAAATTCCCTGGCCTCCCCTCCGCTGACCTTGTTACACATTATTGTGGCATTTACCTTTGTCATGGGGACATCTTCCCGATGACCTACGCCGCCCCTACCCTGTGATCTTGCTGCCTGGCAAGAGTCTGAATGGGCTGCACCTCTGTCAGCCCCTCCCCTCCAGGTGGGAGTGGGAGAAGGGCAGTGAAGGCCCAGGCTGTAATCAGAACAGGCCCCTGGGTGGGTGTGAAGCCCACCCAATCATCCCCACCTCACCCCTAATGTCCTCTGTCGCTGCCTGCTGGGCTGGAGCCCTGCTCAGGGGCATCTCAGAAGCAACCAGCTCCAGAGCTCCAGGAAGCCTTGGCGTGCCCTGTGGGTCTGGGGCCAGGGGTGCTGACGGTCAGGTACCTAATCCCCGCTCTGGAACAGGGCCAGGTGGGAGCCCTTCTGGGGTCCGCGAGGAAGTCTCTGCATGACCGGGAGGCCAGCCTCCTGTTTGCCTGGGGTCAGAGCACCAGGCTGGGGCTGGGAGCAGAGACCAACAGAAGACGTGGCCCTCCACGTGCTGTCATATTCAACTGTTTTCTGTGGCCATGGGAAGTCATTAACATGACATCCAGGAAACTTTCCTTGGTGGACACTAGGCTGAATGGTCTCATACCGATTTTCACCCAATAGCAAATGTGTTCCATGACAGCAGGTGATGCCCGCCATAACTGTCGACAGAGCAATGTGAGGTGTAATCAACTCTGAGTCATGGTGATGCCCTGACCCCCCCTGCTCCGGGTGGGGGGGGGGGCGGTGATCAGGCTGGTCCCAAGAGGAGAGAACAACCAGTAACTAAGTAGATCACACACTGTTTACTTGCAAGGGAAGGAAGAGAACTTGGCTTCACTCGGTGCCTACTAGGTGCGGGACAGGACTCCCTGCTTTGCATATTGATTCTCCTCTAACTCCCAACACAACCCCTGAGTGAGGCATTAGTTCTACTCCCACTGTTCCATTTACCCTTCCCTCCCACACATCACCCCAGAACTTAGTGACTTAAAATTACAACAATCATCTCTTCTGCTCAGAGTCTGCAATTTGGGCACAGGGACAGCCTATCTCTGCTCCACATGGCATCCACCGAGGCCGATCAAGTTGGGCTGGAAGACCCGCTTCCAAGATGGCCCACTTGCATGGCTGGCAAGTAGATGCTGACTGTCAGAGGGAGCTGTCAGCCTCAGGCCTCGGTTCCTCTCCATGTAGACCTCCCCATGGGGCTGCTTGGACTACTTCCCTGAGGCTGAATTCCAAGAAGTCTGGGTGGAGTCTACAAGGCTTTGCAGGTGATCCAGTGTCAGAGGTCCCAGAATGTAACTTCTGCCACATTCTTTTGGTCAACTCAAGTCGTTAAGAGTAATCCAGATTCGAAGGGAGGGGGGGACTGGATCCCACCTCTCCTTCTACTCTGGGAGGAGTAGTAAAGAACGCGTGGTCACCTTTAATCCACCATACCCATTCTGCAGATGGGGAGACTGAGGGTTCAGAGACATTTAGCATCCCCCCAGGGAGCAGCTGGAAGGTAGCAGAGATCCAAGTCAGAACCCAGTGCTGAATAAGCTCTGAACACAAGCTCCTTCTACTCTACCATGTTGTACTTCAGACCAGCAAGCTAATGTTAATAGTTCATTGGTTTAGCTAATAGGGTGTGTCTACAGAAATAGGCCCAGAAAGACCATTAAAAATAAGACCGTGTTTGGATTTCTTAAGACTATATAAGTTTTCCCAAGTATTCCGTTTCTCTTCTGAGAGCCAAGCTTGGTCAAAGTTTTCAGAGGCTGACTTCATTAGAACACAAAAACCAGGCTTAGACAATGAATGTGATCTGGACTAGAAAAATAATTCTTGAATTTGTCCACATCTTCCTTCTCTCTGTCAAATACTCTTGTTCCACCACCCCTCCAATGAAGACCAGTTGGAGATATGTGGGTGCCCTGGGCACAGGGATGCTGCGTACAGTTGCTCAGGATGTGTACTGTACAAGGAGATCTGTTGAGGGGTGAAAGGGGTTGAGCCTGTGCTCCTCTCTTCAAGCCCTGTGTCATGGTGTGGGACTGAGTCCATCTGGAGTCAGGCTGCCGTTTCCTGTTTTGCTAAAGGTAGCCATGGAAGGTTAACCTGCCAGAAGAGACTAACATTGGGACAAACTTCCAACCTATCAAAAAATTATCTTGAGGAGAGGCTGAACATTTCAAGGGAAAGGTGGAGAAGGAGAATGGGACAGCTCATCTAACATCTCAAGCAGTTCTGTCCTGGCTATAGATTTGTACAGTCTGTTCAGAAAAACACAAATTCTTCTCTTTTGGGACCACCTTCCAGAGTGGGCAACCCAGAGATCATATGTCCCTGGGGTATTTACACACCCTTTAAAGGTCTTGCCCTTCTTGCCGTGTGACCTTCGGCCAAGTCAGTCACATCTCCGGGCTTGTCACCTCTCCTGGGAAACAGGGATCATAATCATATGCATTTCATTAAATCTAAAACACTATTATTTATAAAATGCACCATAATTTTATGTATTACTACTAAGAAAACAAACCTGACAATTCAACTGATACGACTTTGATTCTAAGATGTATCCTAATTTCAGAGATAAAAATGGAAGCAAAATAGGTCTTAGAATTGATGGGATTTAGTGAAATAGCTGGCCTCCCTATAGGATGTTGTGCAAAAAAAAAGCTTTGTAAACTATAAGGTGCTAAAATTATTAATTCTTCTTCGACACATGAACTTTTCCAAGGACTTCATCTTAAAGACTAATGTACTATTAGATCTTCCCAAGTCTTATACAATTGTTCTAACGTACTCACTAAGTAGTTCAAAAAGCTGCCTTTTTACAGTGCAGGAGTCTGAATTGCTTTTCTACATTTATAACATTCCCACCCTCTTATGATTTATTCGGATAGAATCAACTTGTGAGTTTTCCCTTGAATGGGATTCAAGATTTGGGGCTTGATTTATAGTTCGAATTGACTAACATTTGGAAACAATGAACTGTGTTGTCTAAACACATAAATACCACCAGGGAAAGCTGAAGAGCTAATTACTGTAAGGGGACTGGGTAGGGGAGGAAAAACACCACAAAATCCTGTTCAGCCGCAGGGTTGGGGGATGGCGGGGGGCAGGGGAGGGTGACTCCTCAGGGCCACATTTCCCAGGCGGCTTTGAGGGAGGAAATGGGAAGAGAGGTTTGGATTGCGGTTTCCCTCTGGAAAGAAAAAGAAATAGTTTGGAGGCCACCAAAGAGCAGTTGATCCATCATGCTTCCAATCTGAAAACACACAAGCTCTCTGGGGCCCTGGGCGGCCGAAGTCCTCCGCAGGACAAAGCCGGCCTTGGCATCCATCGGGCTCCAGGACACGGGCTCTGACTTCTCCGCCCTTCGGCCGTCCGACCCTGGCAGGTCATCTCCTCCCCTGGCACAATGCCAAAAGTGGCGCCTCCAAGCCACCCTCGTGTCTTCAGAGGGCGCAGCCTGGCGCCCCAGACAAGCCACACCTTGGAATCAGACAGACCTGTGCTGATGTCCTGCCTCCATCATTTGTCAGCAGTTTGGTACTCGACTTTTCTGTGCCTAGGTTTCCTTATTTGTCAGGTGAAATGAGCTTATGTAGGGGAAGTGTCCAAGTGTCCAGAATGGAGTGGATGCCCATTAAGTGACTCCTGCCAGGAACCCCCTCACGGAACTCTCTGACTCATATTCAGCTAAGATTTGTTGACAAACCTCCCCTCCTCCCCCCGCCGCACTGTGGGGCAGGTAGCGCTGGGCGTCGGGGACACAGTGACGAGGAAGACAGAACTGGTCTCTGTTCCCACAGCACCGACAGTCCGGGGCTGGCAGCAGATAATGAGCCAGGAAACAAACACACCTAGTAAGATCCACTCGGTGGGGCATAAGGGCTAGGGAGAATATAAAGCAAGACACGGGATGGTCAGGGAAGCCATCCGTGCCCACCCAGGTACCTCAGTCCCCCAGGCCATGATGCTTCGGCCCAGTGCTTCTCAACTGGGGGTGAGCGTACCCCCAGGCGACCTTTGGCAATGTCTAGTGACATTATGATTACAGGGTGGGGGTGGCTATTGGAATCTAGTAGGCTGAGGCCAGCGATGCTGCTAAACATCCTATAGGGCACAGAACACCCCTCACCCCACAAAAAAACCCTAAAGAATTATCTGGCCCCAAACGTCAATAGTGCTGAGGTTGAGAAACCCTGATCTGGTCCAGTTCCCTATATTAGTGTCTTCATGACACTTAGCAGAGCTGATGACCGTGGAAACCCCTCCGTGCAAGGGCCCTGGAAGGGTGACATGGGAGAGCCAGCCACCCAGGCGCTGCCCTCTCGGATGGCGTGCAGGCATGCAGCAATGCCCAGCCACACGGTCCCACCCCTCCTGGCCTAGGTTATGCTGATAAAGCTTATTCTGCTAACTAAAGATTTAAAAAAAAAAAAAAATCCGGGGCGCCTGGGTGGCTCAGTTGGTTAAGCGACTGCCTTCGGCTCGGGTCATGATCCTGGAGTCCCAGGATCGAGTCCCGCATCGGGCTCCCTGATCGGCGAGGAGCCTGCTTCTCCCTCTAACCCTCCCCCCTCTCATGTACTCTCTCTCGCTCTCTCAAATAAATAAATAAATCTTTAAAAAAAACCCAAAAATCCAACCACATAGGAATCTGGAGGTGACTTTAGCCAGCTTCGGGGAAGATGGATTCAGGAATATTTCCACACCAGTGCACTGGAATCCAAGAACAGACACTGTCATGGTCCAGTAAGTGCACCCTCCTCCCCTGCTCGCGCCCCCTCTTCCCCCCACTGCCGAGTTTCTGGACTTATATATGGTTAAAGGAAAAGCTCCGGAGCAGGGGGAGATGCTGCCTTGAACAGGCACGAAGGTGCAGCTGGGAGTGACAGCTGGAGCCTGACCGTGAGGGAGGATGAGCAATGTCACACAGAGAGCAAGAATTCAGGCACAACAACGGTCTAGAGCCCTGTGGACCCTGTGAATGCCTCTGCATGACATGACACTGACACACTGAGACACTCAGACCAGGTGGCCCCCTTATTGCCTCCCCACCGATACCTGCCCCTCCCTTCCATGCCCCGGGGACTGTGATCATGTCTGGGAGGAAACTGTGCACAGCCCTAAGACTGGCTGAAATCAGCCATGGCCCTTTCATCTCTCTTTGCCAGTGATGTGTGTAGGAATGGTCATGGGAACCTTGTTCTAGTCAATAAGATGTCAAGGAGGGTAAGTCGGCTTGGGCGCTTCTGGGACAGATTTTCCCCTCTGATAAAGCAGAGGGCCCCATGACAAGAAAGTCCTTTTTTTTTTTTAACCACCACTCTTTTGTTCCTGTTTGGGAAAATGGACTTACAAGCAAGGATGTGATGCTTGGAACTGTGGCAGCCATTCTGTGACTATGAGACAAGGCTTCCCCAACATGCTGAGAGTGGAGGGAAGGAAATGGAAAGAATCTGAATCCTGGATGACAGTGCTGAGCCTTAAGTCAATTCTGCAAACTTAAGACCTTTGGTTATGTAAGAAATGAAATGCAGGGGCACCTGGGTGGCTGAATCAGTTAAGCGTCCAACTCTTGATTTTGGCTTAGGTTGGGGTCTCAGAATCCTTGGATCAAGCCCTGCATTGGGTTCTGTGCTCAGTGGGAAGTTTGCTTGGGATTCTCTCTCCCTCTCCCTCTGCCCGCCCCCCCTAAAATAAAGAAATAAATCTTTAAAAAAAAGAAATGAAATGCATTTATCAGTTAAGCCTCTATCAGTTGGGTATTCTGTTACCTGTAGTCCAAAACATCCTAAATAATACGGTTTCCTTTTGTAATAGTACCTCTCTGAAAAATATCCATCCCCAGAGGTTAACGTTTTAAAAGAGGTTATCTCTAAAAAGGACAAAAACATCAGTTATTTAGAAACCTCTTTAATCTGGAATGATGTCCTCTGCCTCTGAGGGTTCCACAAAGTACAAGTGACTCTATTTAATTGCATGCAGAGTCATGTGATCTATGACATATCATCTCTGCTTTCACACAGTGACTTAATATTCACGATCTCCATCCACAGACACGGAATCTCCGTACTGGAAACAGCACTTTGAGCCAATTTCCTCCGTAATCTTCTCCTACCTCCCCACGTCCTCTGAATTCATCTGTGTGGTCCAAGCAGACCCACATGTAGAACTCTAGTCCTGACACCGAGTTCCCAGCTTTCCCACCTGCAGGACAGGTCGGCCCAGGAGAATGAGGGTGGAGTGGTCGGTAGACTATTCTCCACACCCAACTGCACTGTGGCTAGGGGCACAAATGCTGAATCAGACTCCCTCGATTCAAACCCAGCTCCGCCATGTACCAGCCCAGGGGCCTTAGACACGCCATAGAGCTCCATGTGTATCAGTGTCTTCATCCATAAAATGGGGATAATCATAGAGCCTGCTTTAAGTGATTGTCATGAAGATTAAATCTTCCCTTTATGCACACCCTTGCTGTTTGCTGTCGCAAACTCAAAAACAGAAGTGATTCAGACGGGGACGGAAACCCAAGCACGTAAGACACAGAACCATAGCCGGCACATTCCAAGTGCCGTGGAAGTGTTTGTTCTATGGTTTCAAAGCTTCAAAAGCGACTCCCCAATAATAGCTTAAAATGAGACAAGGACGGGAGTGCTTAGGGGCGCCTGGGTGGCTCAGTTGGTTGAGCGTCTGCCTTTGGCTCAGGTCATGATCTTGGAGTCTTGGGATGGAGCCCCGCGTCGGGCTCGGCTCTCAGCAGGGAGTCTGCTTCTCCCTCTCCCTCTGCTCCTCCCCACTCATGCTCTCTCTCTGTCTCTCTCTGTCTCTAAAGTGAATTAAAAAAAAAAAAAAAAAAAGCTCAGTAGTGGCTAGTAGGGGGTGTGTGTTAGAATCTGTACAGAACGACAAATAATTAAATATGTCCAAACTCCTTAATGATAGCACTGTCAAGAGGCTTCATGTTTGCTTGAACGGGTGCTGCTGATAGAGTGAAGGAAAGGGAAGGAAGGTCAAGCCTGACTCCCCAGGTCTTCCCTGCCAATTGGAATCCAGTCCATGTTCCCCGAGGGCCATCCAGTTGAGGAGGCCCAAATGAGAAGGTGTCCACAGGGGATGACTGGCTTCAGGCATAATTCAGTGTCCTGGCAGGAAGTTGGCCTGACAGCTGATGAAAACAAAATATAATTAAATGTCAGCCAAAGTGAACATGGCAGGGCATCGGCTGACATGCCAACTGGTCGCCAAGACTCCCCTCCCACGGGATGCCAATCATGTCTAGCTGCCCCTCTGGGGTGACGTGACCCGAAGGAACTGGCATCAGATGCTGAGACAAGAGGAGCAGGTGTGTGGGGCACCTGGCGGAGGTGTGGTCACACCCTTGAGGGGCTGGGAGCTTTCCCCCACAGGCCAGAGGGCCCACTGGTGTTCCTCCTGCCGTCTGGGGCCCGGGAAGAAGGAACGTCAGAGGCCGTGTCCTCACATCCATGTTCCTGTCTGGCTTCCAGAACTGGAATACTGAGATGAGAGATTATTCCAAATGACAGCGACCATTCATTGAGTCCTTCCTATGCAGTAAGGCTGTGCTAATTGTTCTTTAATTGCATCATCTCGCTAAGGGCAAAGACGGTCCATTTTGGCCCAGTATCCATGCCCCCTTCATGTGCAGTTATGGAATGTTCCCTCCACCCCCCATCCCTGGACCCTAACCCTCACTGATCTAGTTAGGCACATGGGAGTCCAGGGACTCCACTTTCCCAGCTTCCTTTGCAGCTAAGTTCAGCCACGGGGTACTTTCCGGTTAATGGTAAGTGACCAGTAGCAGCTCATGAACGTGCAGATCACATCTGTTTAGAGACTCTGTCTCCGCTTCCACTTTCCCCGCTCCATGGGCTGCAGAGGGGATGGAATCAGCTTCATCCACGCGGCAAGGCCCCAGTATTGGGCAGAGCAACAAGGTCAAAGGAATCTGGGTCCCTAGACAACCTCACAGGGCAGAGCTGCCACGGACCACCCCCTTCCAGACTTTTATGAAAGAGAAAAATGCATTTGTAGCCTGTTTCCTGCCTTTTCCAGGACTTCTTTATAGCATTTTAGCTGTACCCTAACACATCTTCGATCTTCGCAATAACCTTGTAAGACAGGTCTGATTTTCTCCCCATTCTATCAAGGAGGACCCCAAGGTTCAGAGAGGTTCAACAGCTTGCCCAAAGTCACAGCCGTATGAAATGGCAGAGCTGGGACCGGATTTCAGATGTAGCTATAACCACAGCGTCCGGCTTTAGGTAACTGCTCGGGGCTCTGCTTCCCTCGGCGGTGCCCATGGTGATGTCTCGTTACCTACGTCGGCACATTTAAAAAAGTTGGGACAAGGAACCTGATATGGTCTCCTCAAAGAGAGGAGGAGGAAAGAGACTTTCCTTTGTAAAGCTGAGTGCTGGGGACTTTGGAGGGTCGGGGGGGTGACAAATAGGGGTGATGAGTTGACATCTGTTATATTTGCCTCCATGCCCCCATTCTGGTACCAGCACCCAGATTTTGTGTGGGAGGCCTCCCCTCCATTCTCGATTCTTGTGGTTCAGTCTGGTTGACCCCACTGGGCCCGAGTTAGGCCAATGGACCCCCATCCCAGGCACTGGCGTTTTGGTGGAGAGACACAAAGTCTTTCAGGGTCAGAGTTCATTCCTTCCAGCAGCAGATCCCCACAGGACCATCCATGGGTCCCTGCCACCCGGAATTCTGTGCTGCCTGAGTCCTGACCCTTCCGAGCCTTCCCGCCAACTTCTCCTTTGATGTGGAGAGCTCTGCCACATCCTTCTAAGCGATTCTGTCTCTGCTCACATTTTTTCCAGGGCTGGTCTTTGTTCTTTGTGAAGACCCTGCCTGATAGAGCCGTTCTGAGCCAAGGGCAGAGGGGGATGGCACAGACCATGTCCAAACAAGACACTGAGCGTTCCAAGCAAACCATCTGGGAGCCCTAGAGCTGGACTCAGAGGCCAACATCACTAGGTCGGGAGCTGGCAGGCCCAGGAATGGGACAGGAGATAGGCGAGAGTCTGGAGAGAGGATAATGCACCAGGACTGACTGGGTGGGCGGGGGAGCGTTTATCTTGCTGGGTAACCTTCTGAGGTGTCGGTAGGTTCAGATAAAAGGCTCCATGTTACCTGGGGGGACAGGATCTCCCTTGGGGCTCCGTGTGTCCTGGCACATGGACCAGGCCACGGAAGGAAGACCACCAAGGCGTCTGCCTCCCGGCCATGCCCAGTGTCCCTGGAGCGCGCGGCCGCGGAGCGCCGGCTGGCCCTGGAGCCGAGGGGAGTGAAGCGAGGCCTGGCAGCTTCTCTCCAGGCCCTGTGAGAGTGGTGCCTGGGAAGCGCAGTCATAAAGCACTCAAGTGCCTCTCTCCCCAGACGGAGCTGGATTTATGGGGCCCACTCGTGGCTCTGCTTCATTTCAATGCAGAGCCCCAGCTGGGGCATCATTCACGAAGGACAGGCCGAGCATCAGGCACCTGGGGCAGAGGCTGCGCTCCGGCGGCGCTGGCTTGGGCCCTCCCGGGTCCTCTCTGCAGGGGCCTCGGGCCCATGGGCTTTCTGATCCTGAGTATCACAGCCACCCAGCACATGGTCAGGTCTAGGGCTGGCCAGACGGTGCGACTGCTCATCAGTCGTGGATATGGCAGGGGACAGCAGTGAGCCATCAGCGGGTCTGAATCCTCTGTCTGCAAATCTCTGATTAGATGATTTAGGACAATTTGTTCCACTTCTCTGAGCCTCAGTTTCCTCCTCTGGAAAATAAGGACAACAAACCTTTCCTTTGCAGGATATCGCGTGGGTAAAGGGAGATCTCTAATATGGCATTTGCTGTATACTTAGCCCTCAATACATGGTAGCCAGCGGACTGCAGTATTAGGCATAATAACACAAAAGTCTTAATTTTCTTGTAATCACTTTCACACATAATCAAATTCTGTCTTCCTGACCGCACCAGGAGGAGCATGGGTTGGATGGCAGTGTTTCCATGTTAGCAGTGAGGGAATCGGGCTCCCAGAGGTCAGGGGGCTTTCCTGCGTCCATAATGGGACAGAACCAGACTTAAGTCAATGCTGTTCACTCCCGGTTCGCTTCTTATTCCATTGAGTACCAGTGAGAACCCTGCCCTCCGGAGAGAATGGTGATAAGAATAGCAGGCACCCAAACTGGTGCTTACTGGGTGCCAGGCCCCTCGTCCTATTAGTCATCTTATTTAGCCCTTAAAAGAAGCCACCTGTAAAACAGGGTCAACGTCTATAAAGAAGTCTTCAATGGAAACTCACAGGGTTTGAACTGGGAACGTCATTGGTGCCGTGATGCAGGGAAATGGAAGGAGCCCTCTTCACGGAAGCAGGTGTCTCACCCTTGGCATTGTGGACATTGGGATGGAGACTCCCTTGTTGGGGGGGGGGCTGTCCTGGGCACTGTGGATGCTTAACAGCATCCCTGATCCCCAGGTACTAGATGCCACTCGCACAGCCTGCCCCTCAAACGCCAGTTAACCAAATATGTCTCCAGATACTGCCCGGCGTCCCCCTGGGGGGCAAAAGTGCCTCCCCATTGCGAACCACTGTGTGGAGACAATAGAGGAAAGCTTCCTGGAAGAGATCATTTTATTTCATTTATTTATTTTTTATTCTTATGTCAATCCCCTACATTACATCATTAGTTTTAGAGGTAGTGTTCCATGATTCATTGTTTGTGCATAACACCCAGTGCTCCATGCAGAATGTGCCCTCCTCAATACCCATCACCAGGCTAACCCATCCTCCCACCCCCCTCCCCTCTAGAACCCTCAGTTTGTTTTTCAGAGTCCATCGTCTCTCATGGTTCATCTACCCCTCCGATTTCCCCTGCTTCATTTGGAAGAGATCATTTTAAAAAGGAGGGTGTGACCCGGGGAGGTTCTGGAAGGGTCAAGAGAACCACCCTCTTTCATGCAGAGAAGGAGGGATTTAAGAGAGACCTTACAGCAAGCCGTGTTGGTAAATTCATCAGTGGAACATGACAGAGAGAGCAGGCTGTCACAACCTTCCCTACGCAGCCCGGGACGTGATAAATGGCTACCATTTCAAGAGCCACGTCCTCCTCCTCTTCCAACTGGGAAATGGAGATTTTATGGAGGATGGCCCATCCTCAATCATCATCCCTTCTCTTTCAGTCCCAGAAGGGCCCAGAATGCCCTCAGGTCAAGGGCTCAGCTGACTTGTGAGCTGTGCACGGAGCGGACGTCACCTACTACTTTGCTGGCACCTGTGTGTGTCAGGCTCCTCGAGACACTTGACAAGTAAGCTTGGCCCCAAACACATGAACGTGCTCCTGGTCTTGACCCCCAGAGCAGAAAGTTCCCCGAGGAGCTGGTTGAGGTATCATGGACACACCCGAGACTGTGCTGTTTGGTGTTAGTGGACCAGCTGTCGAGGAGTTCCAGAATCACCCCTGGCTCTGCTTAACTGCAATGGTTAGAATGGTTCATCTCATCATGTAGAGCTCACCTTGTAGAACTTCTCCTACATTTCTTTTTTTAGATACATAATTCATATACCATAAAATTCACCTTTTAAAAGCATACAATTCAGTGGTTTTTAGTCTATTCACAAGGCTGTGCAAACCATCACCACTACCTCATTCCAGAATCTTGTCCCCGTCCCAAGGAAATCCCCACCAGGAGGAGCCACCGCCCACCTCCCCGCCCCCTAGGCCATGGCAACCACAGATCTGCCTTCTGTCTCTGTGGATGTGCCCACTCCCGACGTCTCATAGGAATGAAGTCGCACAAAACAGAGTCTTTTGTGACTGCCTTCTGACACTTAGCGTAATGTTTTCCAGGCTCCGGCCATGTTAGAGAATGTTGGTGCTGCATTCCTTTTTATGGCCAGAAAATAGTCCATTGTGTGGACATACCACACTTTGTCTTTTTCTCAGCTGATGGACGTTCAGGTTGTTTCCCCTTCCGGCTGTTGGGAACGGGGCTCCTATGAACATTCACATACACGTCTATGTGGACGCCCGTTTTCAATTTTCTTGGGTATATACCGAGGAGTGGAATTGCTGGCTTATACGTGGTCCCTGGTTCCAAGATCATCAAAACCTTGGGACTTGACATACTGGGTCAGTCTTGAAGTATTTGCGGGCTGGGATTCTGGGCCACCCTACGTCCCTGCTGTCTTTCCGTCTGGCTCATCATGGAATTGCCATCCCGCGCTAGACACACCAAGTCTTTCAGAAGCTATTTATACCCCAGCTGGAGTTCCCACGGCGCGGGTTCTCTGGGTACATGCATAGATAGTCTGACAACGCCTCCGTAATTCAGTATGAGAAACCTGTCAGGTACTTATAACTTTGCCATGGCCTTTGGGGACACCTATGATCTAATACTGTTTTATCGGTTGCATGAACATGTGAAGATGAAGCCAGGGAGGGGAACTACGGGGTCTCCAAAGCTTCCTGTAAAATATTGCGTAAGATTCCAGAAATGAAACTAAATGGTACATTACATTGTCTTATTTAGTTAGAACCTACTTTTAAGAAAAAAAATGTTCTCTAGGGGCTTCCGGATAAAAGTCAAATCCGCTTGTTAATTACATCCTGAGCCCCACCGTCACATGAGGAGTTTTGTTTTCTTGACATTGACTTGATCTGATTAAGTTAATGGTCTGGGAGATAATAGCGTCCCCTCTTTGCAGAGCCGACTCTGGCCAGGCCCATTTCTGATCATTTTAACAACTCGACTGTGTCCTCTAAAATTTAAATGGAAGTTAGCCTCGGACCTGGAGGTACTTTTCCATTCACTTACTGCTAGACCACGTCAATATTCTAAAGAGGCTTCAGGTGTTATCCTTTGAATAATTTATCATAGCTAATGAAAGCTTTAAAAATTGGCTACCATGAAAGCAGAACAGTCATTCCCACAGGTGTCTCCAAGGAAGCCTTTCTGGGCAGAAGTGATGAAAACACCCATTTCGGCCTCTGCAGCCCCAAGCAATTCGGTTAGTGGAGTTCACCTCACCCCGAAGAGTATTCACTGCACATTTACTCTGAACACACCATGTACGAATTAGATACAAAGCGGTATTAACAGGGTGTAGCCGACAGGATAGGTTATACTGCAGTAACAATAAACCCCACCGAAGTCAGAGGTTTCAAAGAATGAGCATTTGTTTCTTACTGCATTTCTTACTGTTCATCTGACCCTGGAACAGAAGTAGAGCCCACCTGTTAAGACACTGATTTCTGCATGGAGGAAAGGATGTTCGCTGCTACACTTTGAAAAGTTGCTTGGATGCTGTGCTACTTAATTATTTTCTACATTGTAAGTGAAGGACGTCATGAGACAGTGAGCTCTCTTATAAGAGTGCAAGCAATGTAAAGATAGGACCGTGTTTTCTACTCCTCCTTTAGCTTTGGTGCCTTATCACAGGGTCCCGCGTGGAGGAGGTGATCAAACTATGTAAAAGGCAGCAGAACAGAACACAGAGATCACACTCACAGGTTCGAATGCTGCTTCCAGCCCTCCAGAGCTGTGTGACTCAAGACATTGTCTTCTTAACCTCTCTGTGCTCAGTTTCCTCATCTATGAAGTGGGGAAGGGGTGTACATTGGTGTACAATGAAGAGTAACTGAATGATTGCCCGCCAAGCACCTAGAAGGGTCCCTGGAACATTGCAGACACTATATTATTAATCAATAAATAAATGAGAATTAGCATCTTTTGAGTGATGATTTAGGAACTGAACTAAGGATTATTTTGTTGAATCCTCACAACAACTCAACGGTGCAGGCATTAAGTATGATGACCATTTTGCAGGTAAGGAAACCGAGGCTTGAGAGCTAACTTGCCTGGGGTCCGATAACTAGTCGGAGATGACCTGAGCCCAAATCAAATTGTGATTTGAACCCAGGTACTCCTGACTCCAGAGCAGATGCTCTGCCTCGAAGCTATAGAACCTGTATTTGCAGAAAAAACAAAAAGTCTTAGGTGAGCAAGACGGTGCCCATCTCTCCTGATCTGATGAATTGTAAACTCTGCACTCTTGTCTTCATGCAGTCTGTTAACATTCTTGGTTCCAACATACTTTCTAATCCTCTCACATCGATCCTTTCTGTAGACTTCCATCTCCTGGAATTGGTTCTAGGATCCACTGCACTGTTCTCCCCTTATCATTTCTTGGACAGAACAGAGTTTAAAAACAGCACCACTCTCTCTTCCTTTCTACCCCCGCTGTGTTACCCATGCAGCTATCCAGTGATACGTCCACACAGCTTAATTCACAGCTCCTGAAAGCCACGATGCCATCTTTATAATCTTCCACACACAGTGGACCGGAAGCTGCTTTCACTGCCAAGCTAACTTAGGTCCTGCTTCCGTCTCCTGCAGTCGGGCTTTGGAGAAAAGGGTAGGTCACGCGCTCTGTTCAAGTCTTTTTTTTTCTTTCTGGAAAGTATGTCTTTCTCAAGCTTACTTCAAGAGGTGCAGAGGGTGAGGACTGTTCATGTTAACATAAAAGGCAATTCTTTGCGGAAACACCGAATGGAGACACTTTCACGGTGCCATATTTGCTAATGGTGGTGGTGTGGTGGTGGTGGTGGGGGTGTTATCTTCCAAAATAAGGCAACGTGTAGAGCCAAGGTGAACTGGGCACTTCTGGGCCCTTTTGCAACAGAAATGCACCCCAGAGCTCTCTAGCAGATTCTGGGTTGCTGGAAGAATTGTCAGTTACCTTAGTCTTCATTATACACCTACGTGCCAGGCTCTGTTCTAGGGACTAGGAACCAGAGCTGCACAGGACAAAGTTCCTGCACTGATGGAGCTCCCGTCGGGTGGGCAGGCAGGGATGTGGCTGGCATGAGCTGGGCTGGATGTAGGCCAGGGATTCAGGCCTCATTAAGATGTGGGCCTTGAGTTTGAAGAGCGGAGGGTGCCTGAGCTCTGGGTGGGGAAAGTAGACATGGGGGAGATGAGGGGGGCTCAAGAGGACCAAGCACAAGCCAAGGCCAACCTGGATGGAGGCATATGTTTATGTGCAGGAATGATACCCAGAGGTTTGTCCATGGGACTGCAGAGCTCTGAGGGAGAGAAGGCACCAGAGCAGGGATTGGAGGCTAGAAAGGAGCTGAGCTGGCACTGCCCATTAGAGAGAGAGAGTACAGGTGGGAACAGAGGAGACGTGGGGCCCACAGAAAAGTGAATAGATTTCCTCCCATGAGGAGCTCGCCCTTAGTGGAGAAAGTGGGGGAGGGCAGGTCATAAACAAGCAAGCAAACCAGCAAAACTATTAATATATAAGGTAGAAAGACATAAAAGTAGGCTGTGGGGGTAAAGAGCAGGGTGCCGGTGAAGAGTTCCTATTTCAGACAAGGCTTTCTGAAAGGTGACATCTGAGCAGAGATCTGAATAATGGGAGGACGAGGAGAGGTGCACACAGCAGGTGCAAAGGCCCTGCGGGCGGAGAGTCCTGGACATGTCACAGGAAGAGCAGGGAGGCCAGCGGCTGGCACACAATGACCACCGGGACGAGTGCAGGAGATGCGGGCAGAGGAGTAGATGGGAAGCAGATCCCATAGGGCAGTCAGAGGGCGAGAAGTTGGGCAAATTCAGGTTACATTTTGGAGGTTCTCATGGATGGTGGAGAGGATGCCCTTTGAGGGTGTCCCGAAGCCTGAATTTGAAAACAGACTTCACTGCAGGGAGGGCGGCCAGTCTGCAAATGGAACAACATAAAAGGCTTGGGAGCCGAACTCCAAGCGCCAGGTGAGCCCCTCCTGCGCGCCCTGCCCCCGGGACCAAGATTGCGGCGGGGCCTGTGCGCGCTCCCGGCCTGCTGAGAGTCCGCGGGCGTGTGCTCGCCGGGCAGCAGATACGCACACCTGCCCACGGTGTCCCCCGTGCGTGCGCGCGCGGCGCAGGTGCGACCGGCCTCTCCCGCGGCGTGGGGCGGCCAGCTTCCTGGCCCCCACGAGCTGACCGTGCTCACCTCGTCCCGGCTCGGCCATCAGGGAGGTCAAGTGAGCGGCTCAGGTAGTGACACCGTGGAAACGGGTGAGGGTCGCCAGCAGCCGCACCCCCGTCCCCAGTCCTGGAGAGAGCTGGTTGTTAAGCCCTCGGCAACACACCACTGGCTATGTCCATCTGGCAGAGGAGGCCACCGAGGCGCGGAAGGGGAAAGGCCCACAGCCTTGGAGGGGCAGTGCTCCCAGTCCAGGGGTACCCCGCCGTCTGTCACTTTGCCAGTGATCCTGGTAGCGGACACTCCAGGGACAGTTTACTGAGATTTCATTTTGGATGCCACGCCAATTTGTAAGGATTAGGTTCCTGTGTCTGCTTTAGATGAAAGCCTGAAATGCCCGGTGGGCTTTCCATGAAGTGGGGGACCCCCCGGTACCCCCCACTGTTGGCCCCTGAAGGCTCCAAGAGGGCCCCTAGAGAACCCTGTTGGGGAGCGGGCTGGGGGGGCCACCTGCCCGCCAGGCTGCATCTTTAGGAGCTGGGAGAGGAAAGCAGGGAGGCAGAGGCTCAAGGTGAGAGTCAGTAAATGCCACCTGCGTAATTGTTGGTGAACAAAAGGTCGGGCCTGTGGTATTACTTTTGATTATGCTGAAAAAAACAATCCAGTTTTTTAATCTCCTCGGGTGGAGGCTGCGGGCTGTGGGGGTTCATGGGGCGCCGACAGGGGAGGGGGTAGCCTTGTTTGCCAAAGAGGGACCAGCCGGCCGGGCTGCTCTGGGCTCCCTTATACCCAAATGTCTCACCAGCTTCAAATGTAAACTGGGCCCTCTTCTGACCTCTCTTGAGCCATAGAAGGTAAGGAAGGCTCCAGGGAGGAAGAATGAGCGCCAAGATTTACTGAGAACTTACTGTGCGTCACGCACTTTATGTAGACACACTCATGTAATGCCCAGGACACGCGATGACTGGATACGCTCACTACCCTCCTGCCCATTTTTACAGCCGCGTAAACAGTTACACAGAGAGGTTAAATCATTTGTTTGAGGTCACACAGCTCATAGGTGGTAGGGCTGGGGTTTGAACCCAGCTGATACGGCTCCAGACTCCCAACCCCCAACGACTGAGCTGCTCGGGATGGGGATGCACAGGTTAGCCATGAAGCAGCAGGAAATGCTCTGACTGTGGTATAACATTTCCTCAGAGGAAACCGGGAAAATGCTGTGGGTACTCGGGGTGCCTTCAGACCTTTTCCTCCTTGGTGAAACAAAGCCAGGTGACCCCCAGAGACGCCACCACCAAGGCCTCATCATTTCTTGCTGGGGCCACCGCAGTGGTCTCTGGAGGTCCCCGCCTCCAGCCTCACCTCTTCCACCTCCCTGCAGAGGGGTGTCCGTCTCCATCATGCTCCTGCAGAAAGCCATCAGGAGCCACACTGCCTGGGCACAGCACGCAGATCCAGCTGGCCTGACCCTCATGTCTCCCTGCCACTTTTCCAGCAGAATCCCACTGACCACGTCCGATGTGCACAGCCTCGCATGCACCCTGCTCTCCTTGCCTCCATGCCTTTCCCTTGCCCACATGCTGTTCCCTGTGGTTGGAACACCTCGTTCCATTTTCTGCACCTGCTAGTTCTTCATGATGCTAGTAAGCTTTCCCTCCTTTTGGAGACACCCTGACCTCCAGGTTGTGGTAAGAGACCCTCTGCGTTCCCACTACACCTTGCAGGGGCCACAAAACTCCTCCACCTTGGTGTGGTCACCGATGTTCTTGTCAGCCTGCCTGCTGGGCTGCAGCAGTCTTTGGGGGCAGAGACATGGTCTTGTGCAATTTTGTTCTCTTAACACCCAGCATAGTATCTGGCACACAGTAGGTGTTCAGTAAATAGCCACTGCATGAATGAAGGGACGAATGAGTGGCGGGCCACCTTTGAATTATCTATCCTTTCACCCAGGTAGCAATCCCGACTCATGTCCTACATCCGACAGCCAAAGGCAGCCCTGTGCTGTGGGGCTGGGCAGGGGCGAGGACCGGTCTTTGAAAATGACAATCAGTCAGGAGGAGCATGAAAGGGGCCGGAGCAGGTGTTTTGAAAGGACAGTCACAGTTGTGACAACCGAAGTCCCCACAGCACTGACAGAGGTCACACGGGCTAATGCGGCTGTTCCTTCAGAAAGGGGAATCCCACCCCCAAGCCCAGGGACCACGGCAACAACGATCATCCGCAGCCTGCGCCGCGGGACCAAATGCATGGCTGGGGGCAAAGCTGCGCGTGCAGAGATTAAAGGCTGGTGGCCTCTGGTTCGGCGCTGGCGCGTCAGGCAAGCATGGCCCGCAGGTCCGGGAACCACTGTCCCATGGTGGGATAGATTAGGCCTCGGATGTTCCGGAAACTTGCCCAGCTGCTTAACCATCTCCTTCTCCCGGGGACTGAGCCCACGCTGTGTCCTCAGTGGAGTCCCGGGCATTTTCACTGCAGTGTTGTTGGGTGCTTTGTGGGCAAGTGGAGGGAGGTGACAGAGATGGGAGGCATGCCTGGGGATCGGGGTGGCATTCCTTGATCGGGTCCTTCCCCCCCAGGAAGTCACGCGGATGCTGACAGGTGCAGCACGTTGGCTCATTGGCCCGATAGAAACAGTGAGGGGGCATTTTTAGCAGTGGCACAAACGAGCTAACGGACAGGTTTGGAAAGCGTTACCTGATGAGGAGGCTCAGAGTGGCATTTGGGGACAGAAGAAGGAGCAAGTCGAGGGGTTTCCAATGCGGGCGTGTCACCCATGAAGGCTTCAGGCACGGCCCCCACCACTTAGCTGGGGCTCCCAGCCCGCAGGACAATGTCCCCAACCCCTTGTTCTGCATGATGCTAAGTCAAGGTTCATGATGTGAGCTCCAGTTCCCGGGTAATGAAATCTTAATAAACCACGCCAGGAGAAAGGCTGTCCAAACAGATTAACGGCGACGAGACAGGAGTTCAAAGAGGGATCGCTTTTGATGATTTAGATGCATCTCAAGGCCGTTTCGAGTGCTGGGTTCTGTGTTGAGTGCATGGTGAGCAGGAGAGGAAGTGGGGGTGGGATAGGGTGAGGCTGGGAAGCGGAGGGAGCAGGACTGATGGGATGCGATCTGCCCCCTCCCGGGGACCAGCGAGCCCTGACAAGTCTGGGAAACCCGGTCCGGAAGGCCAGCTCCCAGTTACCGGGGTTTGGAGGATGACACCAGTGGTTTCCAAATAAGAGGACTGTCATACACTTAAAGTTAACAATGAGCCCTTTACTTTTTAGGATGCTATAAATGTTCTGGAATCAGAGAGCGGGGATGGTTGTACAATCTGGTGAATATACGAAAAGCCACTGAATCATACACTTTAAGATGGCAAGTTTTATGCTTTGTGAATTACATCACAATAAAAAAGGTGGAAACAGCGCCTTTATTCCATCCTGGGTCAGGAAATTCAAGGAACACCTAGGTGTGGTGACTGACCATATTCCACAAAGAATGGAAACAACTAGAACACTCCTTTGAAAAACAGCGGGCAGGAGGTGGCATCAGCTGGAACCCGGGGGCACCTGTAGCCAGGGGATAAACTTCAATTACGCAAGCATATTTACTGTATGCCAGTTACTGTCTAGACTTCACGGATTCCAGAAAGATGAAGAGTCCAGGGCTGTAGCCCTCAGAGAAAGAACGGCAAATAAGACCAGAAATAACTCAGGCAGGAGGCACAACATGCCATGAGCAGTAAGAAAGGCTCTGCAGGTTTATTTCTGAGCAGATTCATGGGGGGGGGGAGCGAAGTCCCCCCGGTTACAGGGACCCAGGACTGAGACGAGGCATGGAGAACGCAGCATTTGAGATGAGCTTTGAAGGAGGGCGAGCATCCTGACAGGTGGAAATGCTTCAGGTAGGAGGACAGGCAGGAGCAAAGGCACAGGGCCTGGAAAATCCAAGGTGCTTCAGTCGGCCTGCAAAGGAGAGTCTGTGGAGGGCAGTGGAGGAAGGTCGGTCTGGAAGCCGAGTTCCAGCTGCTGGGAAGGAGGTGGCTTTGGTCTGTTTCAGGTCCTCACCTGGGAGTGACTTGATCAGGTGTGTCCTTCCCTGCCTCAGGGACGGATCTGGTTCTGAACTGTGAGGCAGGCAAGGTTTGCTTGGGGGAGCCCTCCCTGCAACCCCATCCCCCAGATTCCTGGCATCCTCCTGCCCTCAAGGCACTCAGCTTTGGTAGGCGCGCCCCCCCAGAAGATGCTCGGTGAGAATATTAGATGAGAGAAGGAATGAGTGAACTGACGAATGAACTAACGAATGAATGAATGAACGCTCCGGGCAGGTCAGATCCTCATCTCCACATCCAAACTGACTTGTCCAGTGTCAGAACTTTAGGACCCTGCCAGGAAAGAGGCAGGTGATGGTTGAGTGTTCCCATGAAGACACTGCAGGAAATTCATGTAACCCTCCTCCGGGTCAGATGACAGCATCTGTACCGTAGTCCCCTTATCTGTGGTTTTAGGTGCCCGCGGCCAGCCAGCCATGCTCTGGAAGCAGACGATCCTCCTTCTGACCAAGCCTCAGGACAGTCATAGCCCAACGCGGCGTCACAAAGCCGACATCATTCACCTCATTTCACTTCATCACGTAGGAACTTTATCATCCTCCATCATCACAAGAAGAGGGGTGAGTACGGCACAAACAGATACTTTGAGAGAGAGGCCACGTCCCCCTATGTTTATCACGGTCTATTGTTAGAGCTGTAACTGTAATATAATCTCTGACTGTGTCTCATTTCTAGATTAAACACAGTCACAGGTCTGTGTGTACAGGAAAATAAACAGTATACATAGGGTCTGGTACCATCTGGGCATCCACTGGGAGCCTTGGAACCTATCTCCCACAAATAAGTGGGGGGACTGTAAGTTCTCTGTTGGAAATCTTAACCCAAGGGATTCTGCGGGCGGCATCTCGGGCACTGGGCTGTCCACGCGCCTCAGACCACACCCCTGCCCTTCTTGGGCTCGACCTGCCCATGTGCTCAACCGTCTTAAAGATGATGCAGCTGCAGAAGAAAAGCCATCTCCAGCTTGGCAGGTGACCGTTGGCAGGAGCGGGTTTGTCGTGGCCAGGCCTCTGCATCATGCGCTTTTGCAGGGGGCCCTGGCTGTGCTCGGTGTTTACTGCGGCTCTGTGCATCTTTTATTCATGCAGACAGGTGTCCGCCACTCGAGCCTCATCACTCTCGTGGCCTGATGTACGGGAAAGAAGCACATATCTGTGCTGCATCAGTCTTCTTGGGCAGAGACCATTCCTCAAGGTTCTGTGAGCTGCCACCCCAAGAACTCAGTTTACCTATCCCAGCTTCCCCGGGGCGCTCCTTAGTCTCTGCAGTTAATCACAGTTCATCTGGGCTCAAGATTTCTCTGATATGCGCCTCTCCTGTTGGGAGTCCAAACCATCTTTTTCTACCTGTGTATCTGTCTTTCAGGGTGCTCCTGGAGGGAGAAATCTGAAGCCAACCAGGAGATGAGCTCGTGAGATTGGAGGCCTGGGAACCATGTTAGCCCCATCCCTAGTTCACAAGTTTGGGGGTGGGACAGTGACAGAGAGGTGGGGTGGGCTTCCTGGGCACGTGACCCATGCAGCTGCACAGGACCCTATGCTGAGAAGTGCTTCGTGCTTGACTTAACATGCTGCTCCTGTTTTGAAATTCTTTTGTTTTGTTTTTTTTTAAATATTTATTTATTTGAGAGAGAGAGAGAAAACAGGCTGGGGGGAGGGGCAGAGGGAGAAGCAGACTCCCTGCTAAGCTGGGAGCCTGATACAGAGCTTGATCCCAGGACCCCGGGATCATGACCTGAACCAAAGACAGATGCTTAACCGACTAAGCCACCCAGGCGCCCTGAAATTCTTAGTACTTTTTTTTTAAGATCTTATTTATTTATTTGACAGAGAGAGACACAGCGAGAGAGGGAACACAAGCAGGGGGAGTGGGAGAGGGAGAAGCAGGCTTCCCGCGGAGCAGGGAGCCCGACGCAGGGCTCGATCCCAGGACCCTGGGATCATGACCTAAGCCGAAGGCAGACGCTTAATGACTGAGCCACCCAGGTGCCCCTCTTAGTACTTTTTGCATGAAAATTATATAGTGGGTCCTGCACAGAGGCCTGGCTCCCACTGCTGTTTGGCTGCTTTTCTTCTGGGGCCACCGACATGGTCCTGTGTTTGGCTGATCTTTCAAAAATGCTGAATCACTGATAATGATGCATCTATGGAATTGGTTCCCCTTGTGCTTTCCCGATGCCCTGGTCAGGGCTCACTGTCTCTTCCCTGGGCTACTGGGGATTCCTGACAGCCTCCTTGCCTCTGGCCTCTCCCCGCTCTGAGTCATCCAGAACAATGCTGGTTAACAGGGCTATTGTGCTGCAGAGCTCCAGGGGGCGCCAGTCACCTAGGACCCACAGTGAAAGGTCCCCTGGAGTGGCCCTGGAGTCATGAATGGGAGAGGCCCTGTCAAGCAGCTATTAGTCACAGAGCAGCCCACAGTAATTGAACTCATACTATATTCCAGGCAGCATGCTAAGCACTTAAGTGCATTTGCCCAAACATTTAATCATAACAACAATCCCAGAAGCAGGTATTAGTACTGTTGTCATTTTTAAGAAAATATTTTATGTATTTATTTAAGAGACAGAGAGAGAGCATGAGCGGAGAGAGGGGCAGAGGGAGAGGGAGCCTGATGCAGGGCTCGATCCTAGGACCCTAAGATCATGACTTGAGCCGAAGGCAGACGCTTAACCATCTGAGCCACCCAGGTGCCCAGTACTGTGGTCACTTTATGGATGAGAAAGATGACACAGAGAATAAGCCGAACACATGAGGTAAAAGCAGGGATTCCAGAGGGAAGATTCCTGCTTAAAATGCCAGCTTGGGGGGCGCCTGGGTGGCTCAGTTGGTTAAGCGACTGCCTTCGGCTCAGGTCATGATCCTGGAGTCCCGGGATCGAGTCCCGCATGGGACTCCCTGCTCAGCAGGGAGTCTGCTTCTCCCTCTGACCCTAACCCCTCTCATGTGCTCTCTCTCATTCTCTCTCTCCCAAATTAAAAAAAAAAAAAAATGCCAGCTTGGTTATAACTGGATCTTGACTTTGGGCAAGTTATTCAACTTCACCGTGCCTTGGTTTTTCTACTTATATTATGGAGATAATAAGAAAAATATCTACCTCATAGACTTGTAAATCTAAGGATTAAAGGAGTCCATGCAGATAAAGTACTTAAAACACTCCTTAGTACAGGCTAAATACAATATACATGTTAATACATGTCCTGGCTATTACTAATCTCAACACATCCAAGGTTACGTGGGGAAAAAGTGGCCAAAACAGGACTGGAATCCAGAGAATCCGAGCTCCAAGTCTGAGTTCAACCACTGGAATATACTGCCTTCCAGAAAGAGAACCAAGACATACCATGTTGAAAGACGTCCTCAAAGCATGCCTAAATCCATCCAAATCTAAAGGTGCTGGAATCAAGACTCAGAAATTAATAAGCAGAAGAACCCGATTCAAAGTGTTGACTCTTACTCCTAAATGGATGCTGTTCATTAGCTCAGAAATGGGTAATATTGCATCACTTCTATGGCACTTGACTGTTTACTAGAAAATTCACCGTGGCATACTTCTGTAGAGTAACGATATTGTTACAATATGAGATGTCAGCACAACATCCTATTAAATGTCTTGCAGGAGTGCAGGGGGAGGGCGCCAGGGTTACCTGAGAATTACAGGGTGTACAAATCGTTCAGGCACTGCTATATACAAAGGTATTTTTTTTTCTTTATCCTGACTTAGTGAGTTGGGAAAGGGAGCGAGTGAGCGCATTTTAAAGACAGGCATCCGGTTATTTAGATGCAGGGCAGTGGCCTTTCTCTGTAAATGGCAGATAAAATGAAATGCGCTTAGAGTGGCTCCTTATTGGAGCTTAATTATCTTGCAATCCATTCAGGGTGCCAAATCACCATGCCTGGTTTGGCCCAGTGTGGGGTTTCAGCTCTGTGCCCACAGAGAACACGTGGCCGAGGGAAAGCGTGCTCCAGATTACTTCCGATCTCAGTGAAGAACGAATCGCTCCAATGCCATATGCAAAAATGCCAGTGCTTCGCCTCAAACTACATGCAGATGCCCTTGAAGCCAATGACAGCGCTGCCCAGCTCGGAAAAGATTAACTGTAGAGTTACCGGTGAGAGGAGGCGTATGAGCCAGAATGGTTAATTATCAACCAGTATCGCAGGTGCCCAAGATAGAAATGACATCAGATTCAGAAAGCTCATCAGATTTAGACTGTTGCTAAGATGGGAGTTGGGAGTCATGCTACCACGTAGGAGTTTCTTTGACTAAATGAGTGGCTTAGTAGTAAGAGTTATAATTGATAAGAATAACAATAAGATAATGGTAATAATGATAAGAATTTCCTTTTATTGAGAACCTCCTCTTTACCAGGCATTTTGCTAAGCACCTGGGCGCAGGAACGTCATGTGGTCCTTTCAAGGATTCTGCAAGATCGTTATTACTACTCTCATTTTGCAACTAAAAAAACAAGCTCAGAGATGTTGAGTAACTTGTCACACAGACACTCGGTGGTGGGGGTGAGGTGTCAATCCAGGTACCACTGGCTCTGAAGCCTGTGTCCACCCCTTCACAGTGCCCTGTGTTATTATCTTTCCCTAAGCCCAGCTGGGCAGCAAGGAATATCGCCACCATATGACACCAATGGCAGTAAAAGCAATAACGATTTTAAGAGCTAAGAGCTGAATGCATATTCACAAAACTTCTATCAGATAGGTCTTATTTTCCTGTCCATTTTAAAGCTGAGAAGGCTGAGGCTTAGAGAAGGTAAATACTTTGTCAGGGCTACCTGAGAGGTGATTGTGAGGTCCACAGGGGGGCAGATGGAGAAGAGATGAAAATGTGTTGGACAAGGTCAGGGCAGGAAGGGCACAGGGGATAGGGTGAAACATGAAGCTCCTGCTGAGGGGGTGTGGCAACTTTCTGTAACGCCAGAAGAAGGGACCTCTCTGATGTGTCCTTTGTGAGCACCAGGTAAGACCTGGCAGCCACGCTTGGTCTTTACCACGCCATTATCAGGCCAGAGCTGATTGGATCCCGGGTGAACATCTGACCCAAGCCATCCAAAGAAAGAGATTCTTTCTCTCAAGAACTTGAACTGAGAGACACCGAGCCCGGTGGCTGGTGCATGCTGTTTGATCAACAGTAGAGTTTTCAACGGAAGGGCAGAAATGTGCATTCTGGAGGTCCACGGGATGCCCTGCGTAAACCACACCAGTGTTCCTCCAATGTTTCCCCACTGGCTCCAGACTCAGCCTCATGCCCCTCCACTTGCATTACCCTTCTGCCAGGCCAGGTCCCTCATGCTTCCAGGCTTCCCTCCCTGCCAGGAACTATACCTGCTTGCTAGAAAATGCCAACCCCTCAGCCAGGGCTCAGCTCAGGCCCACCTCCTACAGGAAACCCTCCCTGACTTCTTCAGGCAAGCTATGGTGTTTTTCCGTTTATATTCAGATTGACAGCAGTAGGATCCTTTCTTAGCATTTTTTCTGTTTCCTTGGCTTGGCAGGCAATTTTCACCTTGAGGACAAAGAGTGTGCCTTTTCATATCTTATCTCCAGGGTCTAGCTCAGGACCTAGCACAAAGTTGAATTTTTGTTCAATAAATGCATGAACACAGGCATCCATGCCCGACGTACTGGTTTTGCAGATGGGATGTTCAGGAGCAGAAGTCTGACCACACCTGGCTTCTCAGGGTCACCCTGAAAAGGCCAGTTGGGCTTTATCAGCTCTGTGCACACGGACTCTTCCTCTTCGCAGCGGCTCTGCCTGAGAAAGGAGCCCTTGTTGGTGAGATTTCCCTGGCTTCTCCGCCTGGCTTTGGGCTCCATTATTAGGATGAATTCCTGCATGACCTTTAAGATTAAAACTAAATGTTCTGATCTCTCCCCAGACAGGTATTAGGTGCTGGAAATGGCATTTTGCAGTGGCTATGTTCAGGAGCAAACTCCAAATATCAGCCTCATCACATTCTGACATGTTAGAGCCAATCTGAGCTGGGGCTTCGCTGAGCATTTCAAGGCCGGCCATTCCGAGGGAGCAGTTTTCTCTTTTTCATGCCGGCTCCAGTGGGTACCCCTCCTGAGTCCTTTGAGAAGCTACCATCAAGGGAAATGAGACCGGAGTCCTTGGTGTTGCCTCTCTCTGCTGGGGCTGCCAGAGGGAACAGGGATATCGGCAAAGTTTAGCAGGGCTCTCAGGAAAAATGAGCCCCTCTGAAGATGCAACCAGGCCTTCTGCCATAATCTGTAATGAAAATATTTGCCACGAGGTTGGGGGGAATGCCTCCACTCTGGGATTCCTCCAGCAACACAGGGAAACCACAAATGACCTCCTTAATCAGGAAACACACTAAGAGTTCCTAAATTTGGACTCCTTTGATTAAAAGAAAAACCTAATGAGATCATCATTTCCATAGAAACCTAGGTATATTTATTATTGCTTTTATAAGCCTCTTCAGTTACTCAAATGAAAGAACACACTTTTACCGGCGTCCACTTTCACATGGGAGGCGAGTCTTAATGAGGAGCTCGGAACCATGAATAAGCGAATGCTCACTTAATAGGTAAATATATTTGCCTAAAGAGGGGGGAAGTCTCATTCTGAGCATTGTAAACAACTGCTGGTCCAACGAATAATAATTGGAGGCTAGTGACAGCAAACACATAGAGAGCCTTCTTTATAGGTGCCAGACACTGTTGTGACCTTTTATGTCCATTTTGCAGGTGACAACACTGAGGCTCAGGGAGGTGAAGGGACTTGCCCAGACGCAGAGCTAGAAGTTTTGGAGGCGTGACTGGAAGACACATGACAGCGCAGCTCTGGGAGCTCAGCCCTTAGGGAAACTAACAACTATTGAAGATTTTTTATTCCTGGGGATTGAATTCATATTAATTTAAGAAATAACAACAGCTTACATTTATTGAGTGTGTTTGTGTGCTAGGCATCACGCTAAGCGTTTTCCTTGCATTGTTTTCTCATTAATTCTCAGAACAAGCTATGCGGTGGGGGCTGTTTTACTTGTAGTCTACACACAGGAAAGTGAGGCCCCAAAAGATTGTTGCTCCCACCCTTGATGGGTTTTAAAGGGACAGATGATCCCTGGGGGCGGGGGGGAGCCAAATAGCCTTGTCATTCACATTCAATCTTGAATTTGTCTGAAGACGGAGAAGCCCACCTCCTGTTTGCACTCCCCAGTCTTCAGCTTCTCCGCACGCTATTATAAATTAGGCCACGTTACAGCCATTCAGATCCCACTTTTGTAAAGGCTGCATCAGCGCTGATGTTCGCAGTTGTAAATATTCTCTTCTGAAGTTGACCCTTTGCTTAGAAAACTCAATGATTCATTTTAGCATCTGGTAGTCAAAAAGAAGTTTTAAAAATGGGGATATGGTTTCTTAGCACTTGACACTAAGGTTTTCTGCCTTTTAATGCAGGTTATTTACTCTCGGGCTCCTTGAGCTCCATGCCACCCCCCACCCCCCCTCAGCATTCTCCAGCTTCTATAACTCCGGCTCCAGACATGCAGGAGATGGCCTGCTCTTCCGGAAACACCAGCTCCTCTGAGCTTCTCCCCCTGTCCATTTCTAAGTCAAGATAAAGAATACTCTTGATCTTTAAAGTTTTATCAGTTTCTACCCCAGTCAATAGCAGAATTCAGGGCTCAGTCCATTCCTGGTTGGTGATCATTCATCAATGTCCTTAGAATAGAAGGAAAACCAGGCACAATAATCACCTGGGTGCTCACAGCGTGTCGGGCGCTAAATACCATCTATTTTAAAATTTCATTTTGTTTATGTATCCTTAGTGTCTAGGAGAGTACTCTGTTTTGATTGCAAAATGCCGATGTGCCATGAAAGAGCTAAAATGTTTATTTGTGGTATCTTGCTTAAATTCTCACACCAACCCTCTGGGGCAGGTTCTAATTATTATCCCCATTTCGCAGATGAGAAACCTGAGCCTCTCACCAGTTGGGTAACTTGCCAAGGTCATGCAGGCAGTGCATGAGGGAGTGGGAAGAGGATGGTTCACTTAACAGATAGTTCTCAAACTAACAAAGGAATAAGTGGACCCACCGACTAGCGCTTCCATGGGTTCCACAATGAAGGAGAACGCTGTACTTCTCCAAATAGAAGAGGTATTATTGGTTAGAGATACATGCTAGGAATAAAACAAAGCAGGGTGTTGAGAGAGATGGGAGCCTGGGAGGGCCCGGTTGGCCAAAGGAGGCCTCTAAGATGTGACATCTGAGCAGAAACCTGAAGGACAAGACAGAGGGGTGGTACAAAGAGCAAAGAATGGGCCATGGTTTCAAGGCAGAGGAAATACCAAGTTCAAAAGCCCTAAAGAGAAAACGTGTTTGGCTCAGAAAAAAAAAAAAAAAAAAAAGTTTGGCTCTGATGCTCTAAATCCTTTCCATACCCTAAAGCTCTCCTTTGGACCCCTACAATGCGTGGGATAATACCAGGGCCTACCCTGTGGGTTTACCAGGGGGGAATTAATGAGATAAAGCCTGTCAAGCACTTAGCAGTGAGCCTGACACAAACTAAATGTTACCTGTTACTGCAAAGTTATCATTAACCCCAGGTACACGGCAATTAGCATCAGCAAAGGGGGAGCTCATTTATGCCCATCGCCAGCATTGCAGCATGTCTTAAAGATGAGCAAACCTGACCACGCCTCCAGCCCGCAGCCGTGTCTCTCCGTGTCGCCTGCTTTGGACCTCCGTCCTTGACTCGACTGGACTCGAAATGGACCCCAACTGCTCTTGCTCCACCGGTGGCTCCTGCACGTGCGCCGGCTCCTGCAAATGCAAGGAGTGCAAATGCACCTCCTGCAAGAAGAGCTGCTGCTCCTGCTGTCCCGCGGGCTGTGCCAAGTGCGCCCAGGGCTGCATCTGCAAAGGCGCATCGGACAAGTGCAGCTGCTGTGCCTGATGCGGGGGAGCCTGCGCCCGATGTAAATACGGCCACGTGTACACATCTGCAGTTTTTTACTTGTCATGCTCCCCAGACCCAGTTGCTACATTCCCATTTCTATGAAATCTTTGAATGACAATAAATTTATCTAGATTCTTAAAAAAAAAAAAAAAGATGAGCAAACCTTCTGCACAGTGTTGGCCTGTCACTTTGCTTTGGGAGGTCACTGGTAAACTGGCTGCCAAAAAGGGAAGCCGAATGAATGCTCTGTTGAATAATCAGGTTGTTTAGAATACATAGCGCCTTAATCTCAGGAAAAAATAACAAAACCAAACCCTTCCCAGGAACTGTGCAGAGAAGAGAGCCCTGTCAAAAGGAAATTAACAAAGTGCACAGCAGATAATCAATAGTAATCAGCCCAGGAAATCAAAAAGAAAGCAATTGCCCTGCAGACCTACATCTTGTTTGTTCAATATTTCTGTGAGGTCAGAAGCCAGTGCCAATCCATTATGGTTCTTAAATTCAGAGTAAATATATTCATGAGCTTCCCGCAGCGAGGGGTAGCCCTGTTTGTCATCCAAGACAGTAGCGCATGCAAAGGGCCGGGAAGCTCTGGAGAGCCCCTTGGAAGCTTCTGTTGCTACCCTCCAATTACCACAGGCTGGGAACCTGAAGGCACCAGGAAAGCCCCAAAGGGAAGCCAGTGGAGTCCACCCTTCTTCCTAGCAGTGGGAGGCACCAAAGAGTGATAAACTCTGTGGTCTGAAAAGAGGCTAATTGGGAAATCGGATGTGGTGGGTTGTGTTTCCAAAAATGCTAGCAGTAATAATTCCCATCTCACATCTTCTCTTGTGGTGTGGCCCTGTTGAGAGGTGGAAACTAGTTCCTTTGACCTTGGATCTGGAATGTCCTTGTCAGTCTTTTGGCCAGTAGAACCCAAGGGAAGTGATACTAGCAAACTCCCGAGTTTGGGTCTTAAGAGATCTGCAAGTTCCCCCTTTCCTTTTTTTATTTTTTTATTTTTTAAAGATTTTATTTATTTATTTGAGAGAGAGAATGAGATAGAGAGAGCATATGAGAGGGGGGAGGGTCAGAAGGAGAAGCAGACTCCCCGCCGAGCAGGGAGCCCGATGCGGGACTCGATCCCGGGACTCCAGGATCATGACCTGAGCCGAAGGCAGTCACTTAACCAACTGAGCCACCCAGGCGCCCTAGTTCCCCCTTTCTACTGGAACACTCATTCTCAGAATTTGCCACCACGGCAAAGGAGCCCAAGCTAGTCACGTGATGGAAGGCATGTGGAGAGAGAGAAGGGGAGGTCTTAGGCTCCCAGGTATCAGACACACGAGTGAAGCCACCCTGGGGATTTCAGTCTAGCTGCCATCTGAATGCAGCCTCATGAGAGACCCCTGGCAACCCCATATGAAGCTGAAGCACCCAGCCCAGGCCAGCCCAGGCCAGCCCAGCCCCAATCCCCGACCCGCAGAATTGTGAGCAAATGACATGATGGTTGTTTTAAGCCACAAAGTTCTGGGGTTGTTTGTCATGCACCAAAAAGAGAACCGAAACACCAGGTGACTGATACCTAGCGGGTATGTTCCTTGGGGGTGGTCTCAGGACCTTATGCAGATGAGGGGCTGTGACAAAAAGGGAAAGGTGGCTTTGGCATTGAACTTCTGCCTCCAGAAGCACATTTAAGAGCACAGCTCTTCACAAGTTGCCGTGGGCTCAAAGTGGCCCGGAAGTTAAGGGAGCAGCTTGGAGCTGGGTGGAATCCAACGGTCACTCCCAAGGGGCTTAGCCAAGGCTTTCTGAGCAAACCTGGAAGTTCCACTGCAGAGCAGAGATAAGCATCAGACGTGTTCACAAGAATCTGGTGGGTGCTGTCCTGGGTAGGCTGGCTCAGCAGAGTACAACACAGACTCCTGCCCCGAAGAAGCTCGCCTTCCATGGGATGGGGAGCAGGGAAGGGAACGGGGTACATCGACAGACAGGATCACTGCAGCTCTAGGAAAGTGCTCTGAAGATAAGAGAGGGTCATGTGACTGCAGTGCCTGGAAGGGGCTGCTTTGGCCAAGGTGCAGGGAAGGCCCCTCTGGGATAGCTGAACCAAGACCCGAAGGACAGGTGAGGAGGCAGAGCGGTGAGAAGGACTGGTTAAGAAAAGTCCCAGAGGGAAGAGCAATCACCATGTCCTAGACCATGCGTGTGGCCAGTTCCAGGGGCAGAAAGCAGGCTGGAAGGAAGGAACGAAGGAACGAAGGAAGTACAGAAAGAAGGCAGGTGTCATGAGGCCGGAGAAGTAGGGAGGGACAGATCATGTGGCAGTCACATGAACCAAGTCCCAGAACTGAGCAAGAGGGCACTCTTGGCAGCAATGGGGGGGGGGGGGGGGGGGGGGGGCGGGGACTGTGGCCTCAGGGGGTTTATACTCGAGGAGTCTGGGCCAGCTGGTCCTGGGTTCAAATCCAGATGCTCTCTCTTAGCTGTGTGACCAGGGGCACTGTTCAGAGACTCCATTTTAGCATCAAATCAAAGCAATAAAGAAAATAAATGTCTATTTCAAAGAGTTCTTAGGAAGATTAAATGAGATACGATGATGTGCTTAGCAGAATGCCTGATGTGTAGGGGATACGCAATGAATGGAGGCCGTTAGCTTACCCTGGACAGCAACCAGCAGGTTAAACTCTGCAGAAGCAAAGGCATCCAAGGAGATGTGGTCTCTGGTGCTGACGCAGAGCACGGTGTTGGGCTGAGTACGGCGGATGGCGCAGTGGGGACAGATCCCGAGGAGTGAGGTGTGGGTCCCACGCCGTTGTTGGACACATGGGTCTGCGCCATCTCCTGAGAAGCACCAGGGATGCCCACCCACCCGCACCTCTTCCCTCCCTGTGGTCCTGCGGGCTGAGAACGGCCGGCTGGGACAGCGGTGTGGCCACCACATAGAACGAAGCCCACCTGGGGGCTTCATGGAAACATGCCCAGGTGTCCTCAGCTGCTTCAGTGTGAAGACTTGACCCTGTGACTACCTCAGAAGGACCCTCCCGCTAGGAGAATTTTCTCCGTGGTCCTGGTCTCAGGATACCTGAGCTTTAGCAGAGTATCTGGCTGTATGTTATGGGCATAAGAGCTCACAACTGATCTTCTCTCCCTGTTCCTGGCAGAGGCCACAGGCCCCGGGGCCGAACGAGTAGCCTCCCTCTGGCAAGTGGTTTGTGTCCTCATCTTCCCCTGGGTGCCACCTTCTCCTCCGGCCTCTTTCCCCCAGAGCTGTCTGAGCTCTGTGTTAGGAGTGCGGGGTGTTCATGCTCTGCCTTCCCTTCTGTCCACATCGTGTGGGGTGCACGGCAAAGCCAGGCTGACCTGGACCGTCCCCGTGGGCCCCACACTCCTGAGCTGGGTGACCGTGGGCATGCTCATTAACCTTCCTCAGTGTCTTCCTCTGCCACCTGAGAAAAGGGGCCCCCAGGAGGCTGACATGAGGGCACACCCATAAAACCCTTAGTGCAGTGGCCACCTAGAAGGGCTTAGTTGAGATTGGCTGTTCTCAAAGCCGTTTCTGCCACACTGTTCTGGAAACGAGTCCATAGGGTACGAAGGACTCCGATATTGGAGGAAGTAGAACATGGTGGAAGAAAGCAGCTCTGTGGTCCTCACTTTTCATGTCTGTGAAATGGGTCGCCCCTGCTTCCCATGCTGGACGGAGGTTATTGAGGGTCAAATAAGCTGCTATAGGCATCGAGATCGGTCTACTCTAAGGCATCCTGGAGCCTCTTCGGTGCCCCAGGGCATCTAAGTGTGAGGGGACACAACGGCTCTCTCGAAGGTCTGCGTCCCCCAGAACTGGAAGCTCCATGAGGGCAGGCACGTGTCTGCTCTTGATCCATGGGGCATTCACGGGGTGCTCAGTAAATGCCATAATGTGAAGGGAGGGACGGAGGGTGGCTTGGCACCAGGTGGCCTTCCAGAGACAGAACGTGTACTAGGACCCTGGGCAGCCGGTCATGATGTGCAGATCACAGACGGGATCAAGAATCTGTTCAAGAACCAAGAAACAGCACAACAGAGCATGCTGAGGGTAGTGTGGTGTGAGAAGGTGCCGGACAGGGGGCAGCGTGAACCGTGTGCTGAGTTTCTGTGTGCCCAGGGCACTGGGCCAGGGGCCGTACACGTGTGTCTTCTATATCCTCCCCATGAGCCTGCTGGTGTTATGATCCCATATTACAGAGGAGACGACTGAGGCTCAGAGGGCCTTTGGGGCTGAGAACCACTTTCTCCGTGTTTCCTTTGGAGGTGAGGAGACCGGGCCTGGCTGGGCGGAAGAGAAAGCAGCCATGGAGGTTCACGGCCCGCGGAGCCCCATTAGCAGCTCTGGGAAGCTAAATGATGCCGACGGGAAGCCCACTGCACCAAAGCCCCGGCCACAGTGACTCGCGGGATCCAAAGACGGGAAAGGGGGGAAGAGAGCTGGCGGCACCTTCCCTCACTTCCAGCTCCCCAAGACCCTGCAGAGTCAACGTCAGCTTCTCATTTTCCCGGATGTGGAAACTGAGGCTTGGGGGGCCAGACCGTGTTGGCCTCCTGCAGTGGAGCCAGGATGGCATCTCTCTCTCCCCAAGGGGTGTTTCTGTTTTAGGTCCTTGCTCTCCCTGTGGGGAGGACGGCTTTGGTGAGACCCATTCCAAACCATGGCATCTCCGGGGTGGCCCCTGCTCAGAGGCACTGGGAACATCTGTCTTGAGGAGCAGTTTGGCAGGCCAGCTCATGATTCAGAAGGTGGAGCAGGCAGGGCAGGTGCCTCTAATCTCTTTGAGCTTCTTCCACACTCAGGAAGTGGCAACTTCCCCCATCTGACCAGATTGGCCACTCACCCAGGACCTGGACCACCCGCCGGACCCTCCAGGGTACATTCCCACAGGCCCCAGGTGAAGAGGCTGCCCATGGAAGTTCTGTCCTCTTGGTCGAGGGAAGAGGTGGCAGACAGACAGCTCAGCTGGGCAGATTCTTCTTGGGACCCCCAAACCCCAGGCACCAAAAACCCCAGCCCCAAATGGAAATGTTAGGGGGCAATGAATAGCTTTCTCTTTCTTGGTAGAGATGGCTCTGAGGTTGAGTAATGGGGACCTAGATCAATTCTTAAGATCAGTCCGTGGTTAGAAATATCTGGTCTGTCAGGAAGGGGTCTCAAGCCCACCCTAGACTCCCCCAAAATTCGGCAGAGGTTTCCAGGGACCCCCGCTACGGTCTGAATTACCAGCTGCTCGGAGTTCTTCGAAGAGACAAAATGGTCTGACAGATCGAGCGCACTGTGGGCCTGTCATCGCTCAGCCTACAGATATTTATCATCAGCTTGCTTCTCCACAGAGCACCCAAAGGGGTTGTTTTTATTTGTTCGGTTTTAATCCGCAGTCATCTCTCTCTCTCTTTTTAATGTTATTAGGCGAAATATATTTATCAAGGCGAACATCCCAGAGGAGTCTTTTGCAAAATGCAAATCGGGCTATGTCACTTCCCTGCTTTGTAACTTCCGGTGGCTGCTGGGCACACTTGGAATGAAGCCTGAAGCCCTTCGCAGCCTCAGAGGCCCCGCTTGCTGCCCCTGTGCGCTCCCCCCACCACGCACCCCTGCTGCGGTTCTGCGCACGCTCTGTCTGTCCGGCCCGCCCGTTAGGGTCTTCTCCCCAGCTGCCCCGGCTCTTTGCAGAGCTGGCCCCTCCTGGTCATTTGGGTCTCGGCTCCGCTGTCACCCACTTCTTAGGGGGCACTTCTCAGGCTCCCCTCAGCCTCCTCTCACTTACCTGCTACATTCCCAGCACTAACTCACTGTGGCACGTGCAAGACGATCATGTTCGTTTCTTTGACGGTGTATCCGTCATTTGTCTCTCCTATCACTGGGGGCTGGACTGTGTCCCCCCTGCAAAAGATATGCTGAAGTCCTAACTCCTGACAATTGTGGAGGTGACCTTGTTTGGAGCCAGCTGGCCACACCATTTCCCAACCCCGCCAGCAAGGCACGAGGCTTCCAGTCTCTCCAGAGCCTCGACCGCACGATCATCTGTCCTTCTGGCTCAAGCCATCCCAATGGGTGGGAAGTGGGACTCCCAAGGGTTGGGACGCCTTCTAATGCTGAGGGCAGTGGGGGCTCGACCCTGAACGCCTTGCCCCGCGTCATTGGGAATCTGATAAATCACTGTTCTAGACTCTTCTTCCCCGACCCAAAGGGACTCCCTCGTTGAGAAAAATGTCGAACACAGGATGAGAACAGAAGTATTCAAAGACCCAGAGAAAGACTGATTCAGGCTATCAGAAGTAGATCATGGTCTTGCTGCCTCGACCAGATGAAATATTTCTGTCATCTGGGAAAGAACAATGCTCCCTTCCTTCCCTCCTTTCTTTTTTTTTAAGATTTTATTTATTTATTTGAGAGAGAGAATGAGAGAGAGAGAGAGAGAGAGAGAGCGGCAGAGGGAGAAGCAGACTCCCTGCTGAGCAGGGAGCCCGATGTGGGACTCGATCCCGGGACTCCAGGATCATGACCTGAGCCGAAGGCAGTCACTTAACCAACTGAGCCACCCAGGCGCCCCCTTCCCTCCTTTCTTAGCCATCCCAGAGATGCCGTCTGCTTTTGTGGCATTTTTGTGTTCAAGCCTGATTTTATTTTTATTGTTTTGAATTTGTTTTCAAGAATGATTTTATATCTCTGGTCTCACTTGTCCTCAGGACATTCTTCTAAAGGAGTTTGGGACGGTAGTTCTATCCCTTTATTAGGCTTAAAAAAAAAAAGTCTGTCTTCCCTGGGAAGTCATTCACACTGTAGTCTAAGTGAGGGCACCTCAGAGAGTTGTGTACGCAACAGTGTTTCCAATCCCAGCAGATGGTACCACCTCCTTAGAGTTTTTCAAGGTGGCCACCTTCTTTCATCTCCCACACCCAATTTATCTGTTAAATATTTCATATACTCCTGGCATTATCCCTATCTCTGATTGGACCTTGTCAAATCAGTTCTCCATACTGTAGCTAGAAAGACCTTTTAGGATACAAATCATCACGCCTCATTGCTTTTTTTTTTTTTTTTAAACTAAATGCCTTCATATATTTTTTAAATTTTTAATGGGAGAAAATTTGTTTGCAATGAACGTGTCTAATTTTCAGAAAGCAGCCTTGGCTTCTTTATATTCTGAAGTTTTATGTTTTAATATATTTCATACTTTTTATTAAGTTTTTTATTTTATTATTATTTTTTTTAAGTTTTTTATTTTAGTTCCAGTATAATCAACATACAGTGTTACGTGAGTTTCAGATGTACAATATAGTGATTCAGCAATTCTATACATTACTCCGTGCTCAGCATGATAAGTGTACTCATTAATCCCCATTCCCTATTTCACCCCCCCCCACCTCCCTATCCCCATAGTCATGACCTATTCCTGGTTAAGTCCTTCCGTTGCTTTCTCTCAGCCTTAGGCTGAAATCGAAACTCCCACCACAGCCCACTGCATGGTCTGGCCCAGGCCGTCTCTCCCTCTCCAGCTTTACCCACCTGACTCTGTCCCATGGTCTCTTTAATCTAGCCACCCTGGACTTTCTTCAGTACTGCTGGCTCCCTCTGCAACAGGACCTTTGCACATCCCATGTCCTCTGTCTCCCTCTTGTACAGTTCATTTGACAACGTCCCTGTTCCACCTCCAGCTCTCAGTTTACACATCACTCCCTCAAAGAGACCTTCTCTGGTCCCCAAGTTGAGTTAGGCACACTCCTACACTTAGGATCCTCTAGCTTCATCCCCAACTTGGCACACTTGGAGTGACTTCTTCATCTACATATGCCACCAGACTGTTAGCAACGAGCAAGTCGGCAATTTACCCCTGGAACCCCACTATCGGCCAACCCATATTTGCCAAATGGATGAACAAATGAAGGCCTAGCTTTTATTTCATTCACTGAAATACTAATTAAGGACCAACCATCGGTAAGACATTATGCCAGGGACCTGGAAGGGTAAAAATCTGACCAAGACTCGGTTTCCAGGCTCAGGGGACTTTCCAAACCTCCTGAGATCAATAACCTCGTTCTACAATTCAGATGGGGGTGATATTGGTGATCCTAGCCCGAGCAAAACCCAGCTGCCACTAGCAAGCCACGCTTATGAGGGTTGAGGACTATTGATAACAGGTCGGACTCAAAGTTGCTTTGATTCCTGTTGTTAGTGAACAGGCCGATGAGGCAATGGCCCAAGGGCTGGGTCCTCAAATGGGCTCTAGTAATGAAGTTATTAACTCTTAGGGAAAGTCAAGTAGCTGTGAAGAACTGTGCAGAGCTCTAAGAGAGAGGGGGCTGCCCGTGGGCCACATTCAACCTTATGTGGTGGCACTTAGCGGGGAACATTTTGAATGAGTTTGCCAATGACTGAAAAATCGGGGGGTTTCACAATACCCCAAATCTCCAGCTTCTCTTGAAAAAGCAAACCATTTGGCCACATGGGGCCTGCCATCCCACAGGTCTGCAACTAGCTGGAGCTGTGTGGAAACTTCTTTCCTTGGATGGAGCCAGTCTCTCTCTGTATTCACTACTCCCATCCAGCTTTGCTGGCCTCCATCCCCTGCCAAGCATCCGCGGGCCTTGGAGTTGGCATTCCATGCTGTTCTCAGATTACAATAAGTCAATAAGAAACAGAGGTTACCCTTGAGGATCTCATAATGAAACCTCACACTGTGTCCCTCACTCTAGGCGGGTCGCACGAAAAATCAGGAGCGCGGGGAGACCTTGGAGGGGGGAGGCCACTCGAAATCCTGTGTTTGTTTTTACATCATGTGTTCTGCATTTTATTGCAGGGACCCAGTTTCAGGAAACTCCCTGACACACTAACAGCGTTGATTCAAGCACAAGGTCTTGCCACTGAAATTTCCAAGCCTCTGTTTCCATGGGCATACAATGGGGTGATTCCACTTTCGTACACAATATTGCAGAGTTGTTGCAAAAATTATACTGATCTCGAACGTAAGGCGCCCAGCTCACAAGAAGTGTCGCAAAGACGTCAGTCTCGATAGTGCCTCCGTAAATTTGTGGATAACGAATGATTATGTCTCGAAATAGCAGTGTACGTCGAACCCTCATACCCAGATCTTTTTTGTCTTTAGTTTTTATTTCTGATTATAATAGGAATCCATGCTCCTGACAAAAATGCTCAGAGAAATTCATACCGTAGGGAGAGCAGATTCTTAGACTTTCTAATTGTTTTTGCTCTCTGGTGATGACAGAATGTTGACATCTTAACAGTGACATCTATGTGTACTAGAACCAAACTAAGGCTAAGGCATGGGGCTCGTCCCTCTCTGCCTGAACCTTGCCCTTAGGTTGAATGAAAGGCTTGGAAAGGAAAATGAAACTTGGCAGCCGCCTTGGTCATATTCTCCAGAACGAAAGTGACATTTATTTCCCCCTGGGCTATCACTCCCGCGCTGCAGTCCACACCCTGGCAGTTCAATTAAAATCCCAGAGTCCTGGCCCAGAAGGTCCTGCTTGCAGGTGGTCACCCTGAGACATCAGCTGCTGAAGCTCTTTCAAGTGTCAGCCAAGGGGTGCCTGCTCTGGTGCCCTGGCGTGCGCTGAGCCCCCCGTGACCCGAGGCCACGCGGACCCATGGATAGGACCCCCACCCTGAACAGGAGCATGTGGTCGCTTTCCTGGCTGCGTCTGGCTGCCCTGGGACACAGGTGGGATGAGCACGGACAGGTGTCGTCTTGTCTAAACCTGGCAATGATTCTGGGAGGAACCGTCCCCAGCTTCCCGATGAAGAGACTGAGGTTCAGAGTGGTTAACTGCAGCAGCGTGCCACCCACTGTGCTACATGGCCTCCCAGCCTTGGGCATTTGTACCTGCTGATGCCTCTGGACCGTGAGCTCCAGCAGGTGGAGGACCGGCCCTTGGCATCTCTGTCTTCCCCGGTAACTGCCCGGTACACACAGGGTGCTGCAGAAGCGTGCTGGAACGGCGGACCAGAGACTTGCTCCAGTGCCCCACGGCGTCTCTGTGTCCCAGGGCACCAGGCAGTATGCTTGTATGATAGGGTCTGTAACATACTAGGATGATGCCATGCTTCTCTCCCTTCCCTCCCTCCCTCTCTTCCTTCCTTTTCTCCTGTCTTTTCTTTTTTTTGGGTCTCTATTTCCCTGAGACCGTGAACTTCTTAAAGCTCCTCCCTTGTCTTTCCATCCTCTATTTTGAGTGCCTAGCTAAACAGCTAAACATCTCATGTCACAGGCAGTAAGGAGCCTGCTGGAGCCTCTTTGGGAAGGTTGGTGAGACCTCAGATGGCCCCACGAGAAGGAGGACCCCTCCAAAATAGCAGTGGCCACGGGGGTTGCACAACTCTAGAGAATGCCACTCCTGTGACCTCTGTCTTGTCGGTGGTGCCCCCACAGGGAGGCAGTGCCGTGGCCCTGAATGCCCGAGCATGGAGAACAGCCACTATACAATGGGGGACCCACTCTGCCTTTCTCTGCAAGCCCCACCCAGCCCCGTGATTCGCCTTCTTCCCATTGGTGCTGGGTGCCCCCCAGGGAACAGGGCTGGGAGAGCTGAGCTGGCCAGGATGGGGTCTAGAGAACAACCATTCTTGGTCAGAGGCATGCAGAAAAGGAAGGTGGCAGGGATAGCACCCCAGCCCACCAAGACCCTTGGGAGGGTCTCATCTTGGGAGCCTCAGAAGGCCCAGGAGGAGAACGGGCAAGGATGAGCATGTCTGAAGGCAGGGGGACACTTCGTGAACTCATTTCTTTAACAAAGCTTTGCCCCCTGGTTCCCAAATGCCGGGAGCTGCTTCATGTGCTGGGGATACAGGCATGAGCCAGACAAACGAGGTCCTGTCTGTCAAGGAGCCTGTGGCCTGGTAGACTGGGTGAGAAAGGGTGAATCTACTAGAGGACCCAAGGTCATGATGGTGCAATCCTAAAACCACTTCTGTCTGCTGTAGTGGGACCTCTACTTCCATTCATGCTCACCACAAAGGGCATTCCCTCTGATTCAAGCAGACCTGGGTTCTGTTCACCAGCAAAAGCCAGGAATATTATGCTTCTTATGGGAAGAAAGGGGCTGGTATCTACCATCCCGGACATGGGATGGGATCAGAGAATCTTCAGGAAGGCTCTATCAGTTCTGGGGCTTGGGGGTGGGTAGTGATGCATTTGGGAGGGTAAAGGCTCATCCCAGATGCCCCCAATACACGGAGAGGGAAGAATGATCTGTTCAGTCTTGCCGTCTATGGAAACACAGGGTCTCTGGACTGGAGAGCGGACCACTCATTGCTCATGGAGCATCCGAGCAGCATGGGTACTCCCTGCCCCTGTTCCACGTGGGGTGATGACATGCGGACCACATGGCACCTGAGTGTGCAACGGTTACACCCCAGCAGAGAAACCCCCAAATGATGACACTCGGAGCTTATATAAAATGGCCGGGATATCTGTCCCTTCTCCCCTCTGGGGAGAGATTAGGAGAGAAACCTTTACTCTCTAATGGAAACCCATGCTCTCTGGAGAGAGGAAGAGAAGGTCCCTTGGTTTTTGTTGTCCTTAGAAAGTAAGCACACGTCTCTAGGGAAAAGAAGCCTTTCGATCCCTCCAGAGCAATCCTCAATCTCTACCTTCCAAGCCATGTTTGTCATTCAGCCATCCGCTGATTCAGAGAAAGGCTGGACTGTGCAGAGCATGACGATATTCATGGCCCGGCAAAGTCATCCCTGGAGTGCTCCTAAATGCCAAGGGCTGTCTGAGCGGCATGTACGTGCACAAAGGTGTAAACTCACTTCAGTGTCGTGACATCCCATGACGTAGGTGCTGCTCTTATCCCCATCTTACAGATGCAGGAACTGAGGCCCAGAGGAGTTTATAAACCTCATCCACAGCCACACCATCAGGGCCTCGGGCTTCAAACCCAGATCATCGGACCCCAGAGGCCTTGCCCATCCCCACTGCACTGGGGCCTCTGTGGCCGCTGGTTGGTTTTGGGGATCTGGCTGGGAAGCCACGTCGGCTGCCACCTGGGAGCGAACCTCCGAGACAGCTTGCATGGCCTCAGTGCAGAGCGTGCTGGTGACAGTCTCCGGTTCTGGACCCTTGGGAAAATGCCATTGCTTTTCCGATCTCTGTACAAGATGGGTCAGAGCTGGTCTGTCTGTGGCTTTTTAAAGGAAAGAAAATTAGACTCTAAAACCAGCTTTCCCTAAAACCATTCTATGGCATTATCTGCGACGACAAATGGATCAAAAGCAAAAGGCGCCGTTCTCAACCTCAAGAGCAGTCTTGTCCATTTTTTCCAAAGGACTCCACCTTCCGACAACTGTCACTGGCTAACCGGGGTTTGCTAAATAATCATGATTCCTCAATTTTGACAAGTCCAGGCCACCGTGCCCGCTGGTAACAACGGAGAGTGAGGGTGAAGAGAAAGAACTTTGGGGGGTTGGGCCTGGGTTGGAAGAGCTTCCGACCCCACTGTTTGTCCTCGCCTGTGTCACCTGAGTCACCCTCTTCCTCACCTGTAGGATGGGGATGCGCGCAGTCCCCGCCTCCCAGGGCCGCTGGGAGAGTGTAAAGTGCTCAGTCCCAGGCATGAGGACATGCCAAGCACGAGGTTTTATTACAGTTACTGGGGTCAGCCCACAGATAAAGGTACCAGTGAGCCCCTTCCTTCGCTGTCCTTGGAGATAAACGAGGACAATCTGCATATGATGAATGGGATTACTGGTCTGGAAGTGAACCGGCCACAAGACTATAAATGTGTGGCGCGAGGGTTGGGGGAACCCCCCTGAACTTCAGTCGAGGTGACCTAGGTGTAACCTCCAGAAGACAGGAACAGCAGGTAACGTCGTAAAGACAAACATTGCCCTGCACCCAGTGGGGGGAGGGCTGTGAGCTCGAAAGAGAACAGCAATGGGGGTCAGCAGAGACAGGGACCTTGTGGGCACCTCCCCGCAGCCAACACGATGTCTGGGGGCTGGACGCTCCCAGGACTGCTGGACGGGCCTGGCCGTCGCAGCTCAGTGATCCCGGGTGGCGAGGGGGCCCACCAGTGTGCCTCCTCCGGGGGCTTCCTTCTGAGCCCGGCCTGACTGCCCCTGTAGATCTTCCCGCAGCTCAGACTGGCAGCTGCAGGGCTAGGCTCTCTCCGAGGTTCCATTCCTCAGTGTCCATAAAAGCGAGGGGTGTGACTTAGGGGTGAAACTCTGGGCCTCAGTTTCTGCATCTGTAAAGTGGGGATAGGAAGAGGCTGTACCTTGCAGGATCGTTTGGAGGACTGAAGAGCTGATGTAAGTACAATCTGTGATCTGGCAACCGAACCACACCGCCCACCTGCCCTGCAGGTGCCCAGCCCTCACCTCTTCCCTGGCTCCCCCCTAGGCTCTGGGGGCTGCTTTTTGCAAATACTAGCAGCTCTGCTGGAGGCTTTTTCTGGCCTCTGGAGCAGGCTCGGTCAGTGCCTAGGACAAGCAGGAGACCAAATGGTCTTACCCTCACCGTGCACCTCTGGGCTGGCTCCCAGACGCCAGTATCCACATCCCTTTGCCTGAGGGTCTCTGCTCAGGAAGCCCTGGAGCTGGGAGGAGCCCAGCTCCCTCACTCTTCATCTCGGAAGACTCAGAGGCACAGGTCCTACACCATTTCTAGAACTCTCCAGCAGGACTGAGCTCCAGGTCCCTGCAGTGGCACCGTGCTCGAGTACGTGCCCTGTGGGTGCCCGAGCTAAGACATCGCATAAAGAGCACTGGCTAGATGCCAGTGGCTGGCAGCAGCTGTGGTGGCTTGTTCTGCCACACATCGGCTTCCGGTGCGAGTTCGGTTAACGTGCCAGTCGCCTGCCATGGGAGCATCACTAATCCACGGCTCCAGCCGCCGCCCCTGCGCAGCCACCAATGGGTTCACACCAAGGCCACGGTTGTCCTGGGTCCTTCTGGCCAGCAGTCCTTGTGCAGCCCAGTCCTGCAGGGTGCAGGATTCCCCAACAGCCTGCAGCTGGCCTGGGGTCTGAGGTTCTTCCTATCCCACTGTCTTTCCTCCCCTTCATAGGGGTCAGCCCCGCAGTGGTCTGAAGGCTCTCCCAGCACCTGCTTCCCCTCTTATCCTCTACAGTTTCCCCGGTAACTCTCCAGCACAGCTGATTCCCCTGTAGCTACTTCTCCAATGAGCCACACCAACACATTTGGTAGAGTCCACAGATACGAGTTTTGACCCTAGTTTGGCTGCTCACGATGGCCCCAGGCAGCCCATGACTTTTTGAGTCTCATTTTCCTTACCTATAAAATCAGGGTAATTATATCTAGCACACAGGATAGTTGTGAGGATTAAGGACACCATCAAGCGGGTACGGGGTTTTACCCGCACAGAACAGGAAAGAGGGATCCATCCCATTCTGCCTCTGCTCATTTCCCCACGCAGCCCAGAGCTGGAAGCACGTCCGGGTTTGCTCCATCATGGCGACCGTCCAAGGCAGGTTATGACACCTTTCCTAACATCAGCTGTTTGTTCTACCTGTCCTGCACTCATTCCATCCCCTCTCTTAAATTTCTCATTTATCCATCCCTTCACTCAACTAATATCTATTGAGCATCTATTTGGGGCTCTGGGTATTTGGGATACATCAGCCAGTAAAACTGGGAAAAGTCTCTGCCCTGCCTATCTCCCCAATTCTATCTGGGGCAGCAGATCACAGAGGGTATAATTAATAGTACGTAAGTCGTGTATCGTATTTGGAGGTTGGGGAAAGAAAGAACAGGAAAGAGATACCAGGAGTGTTTGTGGTGTGTGTGTGTGTGTGTGTGTGTGCTTTGCAATTTTAAACAGAATGGTTGGGGGAGGCCTGACTGAGAAGGGGACCCTTGACCCAAGACCTGAAGGAGGCAGGATTTAGCTGTGGGGCATCTAAAAGAGGGGTGCTTGGGCCCAGACAAAGGCTCAAGGCCTCAGACTGCTGCCAGTAAGGTGGATTCCTACTCTCCTGCAGGTCTTTCTAAGGAGGTCCACCTGCCGACTGGACATGGAAACCATCCGTTGGTCCTTCTTGAGATGTGTTCCACTGCAGCAGAATAAACAAATGCCTTAATTTTAAACAAGTATCAATACCCCCCCCTCACCTTTCAGGCACCGAGTCATAATTGGGGCGAATAAACCACATTCGATCAGCTCACACTATTTCAAAGGGAAAAGGCTGTTGTCCATTTGTGCTTGTTCATTTGGCCGATTCCTGTCTCGAGTAATTACAGACAATTAAAGCATCGCCCGGCACTCATTACAAATGAAGTCAGGCCCCTGAAGAGTAATGCCACTGCATTTAAGTCCAAGGGGAGGCGGCAGCTGTGATTGAACACCTAGGCAGTTTGGCACAGTATGATTGCCAGTTAGCTGGGGACTAGCTTCATCTCAAGGGGCCTGGCTGATCAAAACTACGAGTGAATGGGATCCTGTAGGGCGTTTGGACCAATCAAAGGGTGATGCTTGCAACCCAAATCATGAACACAGACTAGAGTCTGGTCTCGGGGCTGGCCACAGATGGACACTGCTTCCTAACCAAGGCGCCGTAAGGCATGTTTGGGACATACACAAATTTGGTACCAAGGATACCCCCCATCCCTGTTTTTAATGGTATTTCTTGAATGCTGTTGGTTTTACTGGTGTGACTGCCTTATTGGCAACATTAACACTTGGTTAGTAGAACCACCAAGAGGCCTCTTAGGGTCAAGGCATCACATGAGGATAAGGAGGAAGTCCATCAAAAACTCACATACTTGGGGCGCCTGGGTGGCTCAGATGGTTAAGCGTCTGCCTTCAGCTCAGGTCATGATCCCAGCGTCCTGGGATCGAGCCCCACATCGGGCTCCCTGCTCAGCAGGGAGCCTGCTTCTCCCTCTCCCTCTGCCTCTCTCCCTGCTCATGCTTTCTCTCTCTCTGTATCTCTGTGTCTCAAATGAATAAATAAAATCTTAAAAAAAAACAAAAAAAAAACCCCAAAAAACCTCACATACTGACAAGTTCTCAATAGCTCTGTTTAATGAAGCATTGTAAAGCACGGATATGGTATTAAGTAATCATTGTAGATTTTTGTCGGGTGCAGTAATGTGTGTGTATGTGTGTGTGTTTTAAGTCCTTCCCTGCCATTTGTTCATTAGCGTTATACACTGAAGTAAACAGATGAAATGAAAAAATAAATAAATAAGAAGGTATCGGGGCACCTGGATGGCTCAGTCGGTTAAGCGTCTGACTCTTGATTTTGGCTCCGGTCATGCTCTTAGGGTCGTGAGATTGAGCCCTGCGTTGGGCTCCGCGCTGGGTGTGGAGCCTGCTTGGGATTCTCTCTCTCTCTCCTCTGCCCACCCCCTATTTGCATGCGTGCACGCTCTCTCTCTCTCTCTAAAATAAAATAAAATAAAGTAATTGAAGCATTTAGAAATGGCACCTGATGACCACTTAAAAGTTCATAAAAGACTTGTTACAAATAAATTTCAAGGCACTCACTGTTTTAATCTTCCTAGTAACCCAGAGAGGTAGGTATGACTCTCATTGCCATCAGTGCTGAATAAAATCCAAGTTCCCAGAGCTGAGGTGGGGGCCTGCCTCCATCTGGCCCATGGTGACTTTGGTGACCTGTCGCTGGGGTGAGAACCCTCGTCTGAATGTATTTCCTCCTCTCTCCTCCCGATGCCACCATGCCAACAAGGTCCCTTCACTTCCCACCCGGAGCTCTGGAGCCACCTCCTACTTGGGCTCCTGGCCACCAGTCCTCCTCCCTCATGCCATCCTCCCTACGGCTGCCATGGAGCATCGGCCAGGATCCTCCCCAGCACACAACGCTCCCATGCTCCCTGGCCAGGATAAAGCTCACAGTCCCCGGCATGGCATTCACGGCCCTCCACCATCTAATGGCAACCCCATCTTGGACCACCTCTTGAAGTCCTCTTGGCCCCTTACAATGCTTGCTGGCTGGGAACCACCGCTCGTAAGTATTAAGTAATAAAAAAAGCCACTGCCACTTTGGGGGTCACAATCCTCACGATGAGGCAGCTGGCTTCTCCAGGCACGCGTCCTGGGTTTTGCCACTCCACACATCAGATGTCTTGGCACCGAGGAACCCAGAAAAAGAACAGTCTCGTCTTAGGGTACGATGAAGTCACAAGAGGGAGGTATCAGATGGAGCAATTAGGTGCATGTATCAGGTGTATCATGATGTCTGCTTCCTTTCTGAAGCTGAGTAGGGGAAGGAAAAAAAAAAAAACCTGCCATCCAGATGTTAAGTAACTCCTAAATCCCTCTTTAATTAACTGAGTAATCTCAATGTCACGTTTGGAGAACACGTTCCTCTTGGTGTTTTTAGCCTTGAAAATGGAGGTCTGCAGTCCTGGGCTTGGAACTGAGAAAAGAAAAGTGAGGATTTGCTCAGGCAAATCCTCCGATGAGATGTTCCGTTTAGCAGGATGACTGACGAAGAGGAAGAGAGGAAGTTTGTTTGGAGTTTTGTAGGTCTGCCTTGCAATCAACATAACCAGCAGCAATTCCAGCGCTCTTCATTCACAAACTTCTTACAGTGGGAGGCAGGGGGTCCTAGAGACCACTAGCCAACAAATCTTTTTTGAGCACCTACTAAGTGCCAGACCTTGTGCTCTGGCCTGAAGATGCTGCAGGAAACAACCCGGTAATGTTGAACCTTGCCTTCCTGACAGACAGACACCAAGCAAGTGACGGCGGGAATAAATTAACCACTGAGATGATGCAGAACAGTGGGAATGGAGTGGGGAGGCCTACTGAGAGCTGCAGGTGTGTGAACACCTCTTTGAGGAGGTGACATGCGAGCAGGCACTTGAATGATGAGCAGGAGCCAGGTCTGCAGAGGGCTCCCGGAAGAGGGTCCCAGACCCAGAAATGGGGCCAGTTGCGCAGACGCCTGATGCAGGAACATGCTCGGATTCACCAGGAGGCCAGTGTGGCAGGAGTAAACGAAGAGGAGGACAGTGGGTCAGGGTGAGGCCCATGGCTGGTGAGGGAGGCAGACTCCATACCATTCAGCTGTCTTGTAGACCAGGGGTCAGCAATCCATAGTCTGTGGGCCAAATCTGTTTTTATGAATAAAGTTTTATGGAAAGCTTTCATGTCCATTGGTTGACATACTGTCTGTGGCTGTTTTGGTGACACACGGCAGAGTCAAGTAGATGCAACAGAGACAATGTGGCCCACAAAGGCTAAAACGTTTACTATGTAGCTTTTTATTGGATAAGTTTGCCAACCCCCATTGTAGGTCATTGTGGGAAATTTGATTTCATCCTGTATGCAATAAAGTAGACACTACAGAGTCTTATACATTTGATGTATCTTTTAAAAGGCCATCTGGCTGCTGTGTGGAGGTAGACTGGGAAGGGGTGGGAGTGACCAGGGCGAGGCGTGAGGACGTGTTTGGATTTTCCTCCCACACCTGTTGCAGACCAACCACGTTCAGACCATGCCATCGAGTGCTGAGTTCCTGCTATGTGTTAGTCACTGTGTAAAGTGCTTCCAGAGACCTTCCTTCATTACATTACAAGAGATAATGCATTTCAAACACTTAATTCCCTGCCTGGCACACCAAAACGCCAGTTAATAAAAACAGTTTGTAAAAAAATTGGCATGGAGCATCAGTCTGCTATCTAAGGTAAGATCCTTTAGAAGCAGCCCCGGAGATCAGGGTCAGGGCACAAGTGACATATGAAAGAGGTCGTCCAGGAGGAGAGTGAAAGAGGGTCAGGGGAGGAGAGGAAGGGGAGTGAGGGCTAATTTTGAGTAAGGGACAGGCGAGGCTAGGTAGGGAGAGACAGAGAGGGGCGACATGACTACTGTCATGCAGGGGGCTATGTACCCGGGCTCACAGAAATCCCAAATGTGAAGAAATATAAACGATATTTATAAGAACACCTAGTTTGTTCTCATGATAGTTACAAGTCCACCATGTTTGTTCTAAATATAGACATGATATTCACAAATCCACCCTGATGTCCACAAGAAATTTACCAAGTTCCCTGATCAGTTTCCCATCAAAGACCAACCATGAAAGCCTTCAGTGGCAACCCACTGGGCATCCCTCTCACTCTACAGAGCTCCTTTTCTTTCCTTTTTGTTCTCACCTTCGCTTAATGAACTTTCTCACTTTACCCCTTTGTCCGTGAGAGTCATTCTTCGACTCCCTAAGATAAGAACCCTGCAATGCCCAACAATTTTGGGCAAACGTGCTCCTAGGGGAGCTGCAGGCTGAAACCACAGGGGGCTCTGGAGTGTAAGCTGGGCTTCCATACTCCCACACTGGTCAGTCGCTGGCTGGGGGCTGCCCCGAAAGGACATCAATTCCCAGGCACTCCCAGCTCTGTGAGGTGTGGGCAAAGTGGCTCTGGAGGTCAAGGGTGATTTTTAGAAGAGGTGTCTCAGATGCAGGACATAGGACACAAAAGGACATAGAAGCAGGCAGGGGTGGTGCACAAAAAAAGACTAAAAGGGGTGGAAGGGGATCCAAGCAGGGTGTTGTCTGCTCCACAAACCCACTGTTCAGATGAGAAGAACGAGGCTCACGTACTGAGGCTCACTGACTTGCTCTCCGATGGCAGTCAGGATTCCAATCTCATCCTGACTCCCAAATCCCTTTCTCTGCTCTTTCCTAGTAAGCTCCTCCTTCCTCCCCACAGTGGTCATGAAAAATTCAAGCCCTCCGATGCAGATACTTGCCACTGCATGACACGATCCTGCAGGTAGGTTGGTCAGACTCTTGCAGATGGTCTTTTAATGCCTGTAATTGCTTAATCAAAAACAAATGATGGTCATAAAAATTGGGAGTGTTCAGTGTCCTCTGAACAGCCAAGGAAGGTTATCAAAATACCAGAGTTTGGGCAAATAGGACTTCCTTTATGGAGCGTCTCTAGCAGCAGACTGTAAAACAGTCCTCTCCAAGAGGGGGCGTGGGAGATAAAGAATTTCTTCTTCCAGCAGTAATAAATCAAACAACACTCCGTGGATAGTGGAAATTGATTTTTCTCACTCTGCACATAGCCACGGCACTGCTGAAGCCACGGTGCGATGCTCTGCAGTGACAGGCTTCAACTTGGCCACATCAATTACCAAGATAAGATATGTCAGGGTGACGCCGGGATGCAAACTCTCGCTGCCACCAGGGCTGCCCTACATATGCTCCACCCCCCAGCTTTTATTTAAAGTCTAGCAAGACTCAACCAGACCAAAGCCAAAGTTAATCTCCAAGAGGATTCTGCCTGCCTTCCTAAAGTTCCCTTCAGCTGTTCAGGGAATTCGACGGTAGCTCCAGGACTAAGTTCCAATTCCCCTGGTCGAGGGGAATTGGTCAAATTCAAGTCTATGTGGACTTTGCCCCCTGCCCCCAACCTGCTCTCATGCTCTATTACTTTCTCTTTCATTCATTTCTGGATTCAGATGACCCTGCTTGAGAAGGGCTGCTTCCCAGAAAATAACAATGCAAGGTCATCGTCTGAGAGGCAGAACAGATCGTGAAGTCCCAGTCTCTCCAGAGGTTCTAATTCCTCCCACTGTTTGCCAGCCCATCCCGAGAATGCAGGTGCATGCAGGAGAATGCAGTATCTTGAGCATTGTCCTGTATAGCAAAGCAGATTGAAGCTCATTTCCAGCTCCTGCCTATGTCACCCTGGCTGACCAGTGACATGGTTGGGTCTAAAGTCAAGGTGGACGTGGTGACAGCGAGTGGAGACTTCGGACAGCGATTCAGCCTACCAGACATTCCAGTCAACGCAATGGGGTCACCGTCATCCAACCTCCCTTCCTCCCTTGCTCCTTAAACAGAAGGTCAACATGGTAACGAGAGATTATATGAACAGTTAAGACTGCCAATGCTGAAATGTGAACTCTTCATCCATACGTAAGATGTACAGGGTGCTCCCAAGAGATGACATCAGAAGGGACCCGTGAGCCCATAGGAGAAATTCTGATTCCCCCATACGACATCCGAGTGATAGGGAACAATTACGAAGTGTCATCTTAGGGGCGCCTGGGTGGCACAGTCATTTAAGCAACGGACTCCTGATTTCGGCTCAAGTCATGATCTCAGGGTCACACTGAGTGGTGGAGGCTGCTTGAGATTCTTTCTCCCTCTCCCTCTGCCCCTCCCTGCTCGCACTTTCTCTCTAAAAAAAAAAAACTAAACTAAACTAAAAATGGGGCTGCTGGGTGGCTTAGTCCGTGAAGCATCTGCCTTCAGCTCAGGTCATGATCCCAGGGTCCTGGGATTGAGCCCCACATTGGGCTCCCTGCTCAGCGGGGAGCCTGCCTCTCCCTCTCTCCCTGCCCTCCCCGCCACCCCTAGCCCCCTGCTTGTGCTTGTTACTCTGTCTCTCATGCTCTCTCTCCCAAATAAAAGCTTAAAAAAAAAAAACCTAAAACTAAAATTAAACAACAACAGTGTCATCTTAGTTAAATAGGTTCCCTAAAAAGCAATGGTTTGTTTCCTACACTGTCCTCCACGTAATGAAACTACTAACAGCATCTGATGCTTGTGTAACACCTCACTACGCACTTCCCATAAATTTTGTCTCTTTTTTCCCCATAAAACTCTGGGAGGGGGTTGCTATTGTCACTATTTTGCTGATGAGGAAACAGGCTCAGAGAAGTCGGCTGATGTGCCCAAGGTCACAGAGCAGCTATGTGGCAGAGCTGCGGCTCAGACCCCAGGGTTCAGATTGTAATTCCTTTGCTCCTTCCTGTAAATTCCAATCCTTTCTCTGTCCTCAGTAGCCAGCTCCAGCTTTCTTCTGCCATCAGAAGTGGGACACTGCAGAGAAAGCGGGGACAGACAGGCGCCGGCTAAACCGTGGGCTGTGGTAATGCATAATTCTGTGTCCCATATAGCGCTGGAGTACAGTCTGGGAACACCGGAAAAAAAAAAACAACAACCATGTATTGTAACTATTAATGTCCCGTGGACACTTGGGAGCAGAAGAACAAGGCTTGGTGATTTTTTTTTTTTTTTAAGATTTTATTTATTTTGACAGAGACACAGCAAGAGAGGGAACATAAGCAGGGGGAGAGGGAGAGGGAGAAGCAGGCTTCCCTGCGGGGCTCGATCCCAGGACCCTGGGATCATGACCTGAGCCGAAGGCAGACGCTTAAGGACTGAGCCACCCAGGCGCCCCAAGGCTTGGTGATGCTTAAGGCGTTGAAGTCCCCTAGAGGAGCCTCCCTGGCCTTGAAATCCTTGCTCTATAAACTCCTGAGCCTCTCTGCAGGGAGATTCTAAAGTGAGTTTCACGTCCTTTGACCGGTAAACCAGGTCAATTTCTCCCTCTTGCAACAGAATATCCCAAACCTCACAGATTAAAGGTAAGAGGACATTTAACCAAAATGTCTGCAAAACGACAAGCCTATCCTTTACACCTCTGCTGGCAGAAATACAAAAGGTTTTGTTCTGTTCGGTATTTTTTTTTTCTTTTCAGTATCGAAATGTGGCCAAGCCAGTTATGATAAAGAGATTAATTGTTCCTCATTCAGCAAACTGCTTAGTAAGAAGACATTCAAAACCCGTGATTTCCCCCTCATTATATTCTCAGCGTGTGGACTGGGGCAGGTAGAAGAGGTGAAGTGGGGCTGATATGGTTTCGCGTGTCCACGCAGCCTTGTGAAGTGTCCCCATGCCTGAGGACACAGGCTCTGCTCCCACTGTCAGATCACGGCTGACTTTACTGCAGTGTATTTTAACGAGAAATGAATGGATAAAGAAAGCACTACTGGGGAGAGATGCTGGTCTGATACCAGAAGGGTTATTTCCCAAACCTCACCCCCAAATATGCTGTATTAATAATCACACTGACCAGGATCCCCCGGATTGGGCTGAAGGCACTCCTGAAGGTGGGTCAGCAGGGGAATAGGGCTGACTTTCCACAGCTCTTGCAGCCTGCCTGCTTGGCTCGGAGTGGGGAAGAGCCAGGCAGATGGAGGCCAAGGGCTGGCCGAAGACAGAGGAAGAGCCTCTGATGGGTGTCTGCTCAGATGCTGATGACCACGGGCTCTAGATCAGAAAGGCCTGGGTTCTAATCCTTACTCTGACCTGGGGGCCAGCTGATTTCTGTCACTGAGCTTCATTTCCACCATGCGCTTTTATGAGGGTTTGCGATGAGGATGAGTATCCATGTCTTAGTTCAGACTGCTGCTATATATAACAAATTGCCAGACACTGGTAATTTTATTTTTTTAATTTTTTTTAAAGATTTTATTTATTTATTTGACAGAGGGAGAGCACAAGTAGGCAGAGAGGCAGGCAGAGGGAGAGGGAGAAGCAGGCTCCCCACCGAGCAGGGAGCCCGATGCGGGACTCGATCCCAGGATCTCGGGATCATGACCTGAGCTGAAGGCAGCCGCTCAACCGGCTGAGCCCCCCAGGCGCCCCGACACTGGTAATTTTAAACAACAGACATTTAGTTCTCACAGTCCCAGAGGCTGCAAGTGTGAGATCAGAGTGTCAGCACATGGTTGGGTTCTGGTGAGGGCCCTCTTCCTAGTTTGCTCACATGGTGGAGACAGTGAGGGAGAGGAGAGGGATTGGGTGGGGGGCACAGGCTCAGGGCCCTTCATCCCCTTATAAGGGGCACCAATCCCATCATGGGGGTTCCACACCCATGGCCTCATCCAAGCCCAATTACCTCTCAAAGGCCCCACCTCCAAATACTGTCATAGTAGAGAGTAGTAGAATGGCCTCCCAAGTTCAGGGGGAGTCCTTGGTACAGTTCTAAAGACAGGTCACTGTGCAGCCAACTTCCTCTCCAGCCAGTGGGGTGTCTGGAAGCCGTTGAGGCCTTTGTTCCAGCCATGAAGTGGCTCTGTGTGCCTGCTAATCCTCTAGGTTTCTCCTAAGTGGGCGAACTCCCCAGAACATTCACCCCACTCAGCCAGTGCTTTCCTCCCCGCTCTTAATTGGAAGCTAAATGCCACTTGAGTGGTCATTAAAGCCTCATTCCAAGGGGGACCCCGTGGAGCAGGGGCACAAAGGGTATCCAGGCCAGGAAGGGGCTGCTCTTCACACCGAGCCCCTGCAAGGGGCAAATGAGCGGCAAACCTCAGCGATTATGCAAATCTGGAGTTTGCATCTCATTTCCTTTTCTACAACTTTGGGGAATCTGCTGAAACTTCCCTCTTAATGAATGGTAGTTACTTCTGGAGATCGTAACTTCCCAGGAGCGCTCTTTTCTCCTTCCTTAAAAAAAAAAAATCTAGGGGCGCCTGGGTGGCTCAGTCGGTTAAGCGTCTGCCTTCGGCTCAGGTCATGATCCCAGGGTCCTGGGATCGAGCCCCGCATCGGGCTCCCTGTTCAGTGGGAGGCCTGCTTCTCCCTCTCCCACTCCCCCTCTCTCACTGTGTTCCCTCTCTCGCTGTCAAATTAATAAATAAAATCTTTAAAAAAAAAATCTATAACCACATCTATTAGTACAAGCTGACTTTTCTGCATTTCTATTCTTTCAAAATTTTTTCTCACCTGAGAGTTGGGGTGGTATCTGATACCAAATCTTCTGGGTGGAGAGGTGAGGAGGTGGTGGGTTGGGGGGAAATGAAAGAGCTTAAGGGGAAGTACAGAAATGGCATTTGGTAAGCCCTGATTAAGTTAATTTTCTCAATCTGAGAAATCCATGTCATTCCTGTTTTATAAAGGGGGGGGGCCAGAAGCAGCCGTTCAGAGAGGTTAAGTAATCTGTATAAGGTCACACAGCGGGCAGGCCGTGGAGCTAGGATTTGAAAGAGCATCTCCCAGGCTCCAGAGCCCGTTCTCTTTCCCCTGGACACAGCTTTCCCTCTTCTTGCACGAGACCATGTTTTCCCAACGTGCCATGAAGTGTGAACTGCAACCACAGACTTTATCCACCAACGTGAACTTAACTTAAAAAGTCTGGGTTCATAGATTTGAACTGGAGACCTGCTCAGTTCACAATGTTCAAAATACTGTGTTTTACATCTAATTATGCCCAACATAACCCCTCCGCTGTCCTCCCTGTATTCCACGGAAATCACTGTCCTTCCCCGTCTACGTCTGGGCCCAGGGTGCTGGCTCTGCATCGTGTCTACCTAAACCAGCCCTGGCTCACAAGTCCAAATCTGAGGTCCTGCGCCAATTCTTCCCAGTGGTTGGAGCCCACTTCCATCCCCCTTTCTGAATCCCCAGCATGTGCACCCATTTAGCACAGGCTGGTTAGAGGAGAGCCCTCGAGTCCTAGCCAAGTGTCCCTGGAGGGAGCCCCGGTCACCCACACTCCAAGGCCCCTCTGCCCCTTCACTCATTTCTGTCTAGCTGGTAAAGTTTGGGAGAAGGAAAAGGGCCTGCTCAGAGCCTCCTTGCCCCCAGGATCTATGCATTCTGGTCTGTTCTCTGCCAGAGATAAGTACTGGGCAAGACTTAGTTCCTGCAGGTGGAATACTGAGACCCATGGTCCTTCAGCCCTGCCTGAGACTGGAGCCACTGTGGGGGGGGGGAGGGGGGAGAACTGGCCAACACCCAGGTCTCATTTCCCCGTCAGCTCTGTTGGCAACGCCTGTGATCTCCACCCTTTCTCCTGTGTCTTTAATTCTCAGTGAAAATGAAACTGAGGCTGGAAAGAAAAGGGTCCTCTCCATAGGAGACCCCACAAGTACCACCTCGTCTTATTTGTGATTGTTTCATGTACATAAACCTAGCCCCTCCGAATAAACAGGAGGCGCTCAATGCATGCTTGTTGAATGAGTGAATCGACTACTTGAAGGTACGCTTCTTGGATCTCCCGCTGTGCCCCCCAGTCGTGGACACTCTCGGTAAACTCTTGGCAATTGACATCAACCCAGGTTTGCTGCCCCCTGAGCTGTGGCCACTGAATACACTGAAAGTATTCTTATCACTAATGCACTCCATTTGGCAACATCTTCTATAAAGCGCGTTGTGATAAAAAGATCCTTTGTGGCCCATCCTCTCTGGTTAACTCTGAGTTGTCCAAATGCAGTTAGGCTGTAACAAAACTCCGATGAGGATGTGTCCCCAAAGGTAGCCAATGTTTGTTCTGTTACACTTGGGGAAACAGTGGTGTAGGGTGGAAAAACAATGGGTCTGGTCATGAAGAGAGCCAAGCACTAGCTTTGGCTTTGCTCCCCACCTAGACAAGTCAGTTCCCTTGGGGCCTGATCCCTTACTCACAAAGGAGGGAGCAGCATTAAATGGATCAGGGAAAGCATACAGGCATCATTCCATAAATCTATCCCAGTGGCTTGGCAGTCGCTGCCTGTGATGATGAATCAAGAAAGAGCGTATGCCAGTCTGGGATTCTCAAGAAGAAAGGAGCTGTGATCCATTAGTAATGTCTGCAGTGGGAACAGGCATGAGGGATCATGTTCTGTGTGTCAGACCTTCGCCATCCCAGGGCCCGATGAGTTCAGTGATGCCTGGATTCAGGATGGAGTGGCAGTGTAGCCCCGCAAGTAAGAGCATATACTCTAACACCAACTGTCTTATTCAAGTGCCCGCCCTTGGGTAAGTCTCTTGCCTTCTCCAGGTCTCAGTATTCTTGCTACGAAAGGGAGACAGTTATAGTAATCATTTTACAGAAACGTAAGGAGGATTAAATGAGATCATCTGCATGCTGTGAATAGTGCCTAGCACAAGGAAGTACCACATATGAGCCAGATAGAAGCTGGGCATGGTGATGAAGGAAGGTGTGAATTCAGTGATGATGGTCCTAAGCACTGTCATGCCTCTAGCAATGAAGATGGAAAAGGTAGGTTTCAGAATGGCACCCAAGTACACATTACACCCATGGGCACACACTCTACCTACGTGTATATGTGAAATCTACGTGTGACCAAAAGCCTGGAAAGATCTAGGGGAACGCTCATCAAAATGTTAAGGGTGATCGCACCTGGGTGGTAGAATTGAGGGTTAACTTGGAGTTAGCATGTATCATTTCTCCTAGGCAATAAAGCGATTTTTTTTTTTTATGACGGAGAGAGACAGCGAGAACAGGAACACAAGCAGGGGGAGTGGGAGAGGGAGAAGCAGGCCTCCCGCCGAGCAGGGAGCCCGATGTGGGACTCGATCCCAGGACCCTGGGATCACGACCCGAGCCGAAGGCAGACGCTCAACGACTGAGCCACCCAGGCGCCCTCGATTTTTAAAAATTGAAACAGACAAACACAAAGGCCTCACATCTCACGTCTCCTCTAGAAGAAGAGAGGCCGGAATCTGGACTGCATTATAAATGATCTCCCCACATGACGCACAAGCCCGGATTGTGATCAGGCTCTTCCCACTTTTAGCTGGGAACAAAAATGCTGTCTCAAGGGTGAAGCTGGACCTGTCCATTGACCCAACAGAAGCTGTGGCTTATTTTCAACCACAGCCTCCTGATACGAGGACCCTCCCAGCAAGCTCTCTAAAATCATGCGTTTCCCAAAGTGCAGACCCTCTGCCTGCTGCCCAACCAGGCAGCACGGGCTCAAACATAAGCCGTCTCCAGGAGATGAGAGCAGGTTTAGAGGCTTCCCTCAATACAAGAGTAATTAACAAGTCTTCGAATTAATCAAATTTTCCCAGGCCTTGAGCTCCTCAAAGGCCCAGCAGAGGGAATGGAAGACAAATGGGGTTGAAGGCTTTTTTAAAAAAGAAATCTTGTCATGTACAGAATTGATGAAACAGCTGCTTTTAAGATAGAAAGACTATGCATTTGGGGAAAAAAAAAATGGATGCCAAGTTACGAGCTTTCCCAGGTACCTGGGCTTGCTCTGACTGAGGCCTCGATGGTTCCTGTCTGGAGTATGGAGCCAGTTACCTTGTGAACTCAGATAAACAGGTGGCCTGCGAGATGGCTGAATCATTGCTGTAAATGCAGGGGCTGTTACTGTTTTCCTTTTACAGGACCCTGGACTCCCGGCACCGGGCAGAGGAGTTCACGTCTGGGGCTACAGCCCATGAGTAGTGTCTTGAAAATGTTCAATGCATTTGCAAGGATTTCATTAGAAAACAAAAACAAAAACCTTCTAGGGGCGCCTGGCTGGCTCAGTCGGTGGGGGGAGTGACTCTTGATCTCGGGGTTGTGAGATCAAAGTGCCATGTTGGGTGGAAAGATTGTTTAAAAATAAAAATCTTTTTAAAAGAACAACAAAAAAACCTTTTTAATTAAAAAAAAAATCTTCTATTATGAAATAAGGACACCCTTACACAAAATTTCAAAACCAATACAGAGGTTCCCTGTATCTATAAATAAAGCTTCACCCAATAATGGCATCCCCATAACCACAGTATGATATCGAAACCAGGAGACTGACATTGGCACAATGTCTCAGATTTTACCAGGTTTAAAAAAATATATATATAATTATTTATTTATTATTTAATTATCAAATAATTTAATTACTAAATTGTTACTATTTATTATTAATTATATAAAATAAAATATATATTTTAATCTATTATATATTTTATATATTCTATTAAATATTAACATGTATTTTAGAGAGTCAGTGAGCGAGCATGAGCAGGGGCAGAGGGAGAGAGAGAATCTCAAGCAGACTCCACGTCCACTGCAGAGCCCGACATGGGGCTCGATCTCACCACCCTGAGATCAGACCTGAGCCGAAATCAAGAGTCGGATGCCCAACTGACTGAACCACCCAGGCACTCTGGATTTTAGCAGTTTTTATGTACACCTTTTTTTTTTTCTGTTTTATGGTGGTGGGGTAGGTCTTTGTTCTATGACATACTATTATCTGTATAGTCCTTTAGAACCAGCCAAGGACAGCAGCTTCCAGAGCAGGCAGGAAACAGAGAAGCCAGGGAATGTCTATTAGCCCCCAGCTGGAGCAGTGAGCTGGTGCTCTCTGTGGGTGCAGAAGGGCACATTCACGGAAAAACCAACCTCAGGGCAAATACTCGCCTTTCCCCACCGGGAAAACTGCAGTTTTCCTGCAGCCCGCTTGCCTCCCTGAACCATGGGCAGAGCCCGGAGAGGCCAACTGCACCTTCTGACTAATTCCCTGATTCGTGTTTGCCTCCTCATGCCAAGCTCAAGTTCTCTCCTCGAGGAAGTTTAAGAGTGGCTTAAGAGTCCTTCTTGCTCCATCGAGGGTGTTCTCCAGCACCTGGCCTAGTGAAAATATTCAGTGGCTATAACTGACTGGACACTTAAAAAGGACACGTAAAAGCATGTCTGCTCATGCTTGCCGTGATGTGGGAGAAAAGTTTATTAATGGAATCAGGATTTCTGCTTAGAACATCCAAGAGGTTTCAACTCATTCACCGACTGCAGTTGATTGTTAGTTGCTGCCCTTAGCACTGTGTTGAGAAGGATTCTGAGGTTGTGGTTGGTCTCAGTGGATATAGGAGTGCTGGGATCAATTAGTAATGTCTGCCATGGAGAGTAAAGGCACGTAGGCCATATTTATCATTCTTTTTTTTATTGAAGATTTTATTTATTTTGAGGGGGGGGAGTGAGCAAGCACGAGTGGGGGGCAGAGGCAGAGGGAGAGGAAGAAGCAGATTCCCCACTGAGCAGGGAGCCTGATACAGGGCTTGATCCCAGGACCCCAAGATCATGACCTGAGCCAAAGGCACATGCTTAATGGACAGAGCCACCCCAGCACCCCTATCATTCTTGATAGAGTCTGTTAACAGCAGGAAACCAAGGCCCAAAGATTGGGGGCACTTGCCCATGGTCAAACAGAAAACGAGTTGGAGCAGAGAACACTTATCTTTGGACTAATTCATGTTCAGGAGACCATTTCTTTTCCCAAGCTATGGCTCTACCAACTGAGTTTGGACATCATCACAATCCTTTGAGCTAAGGATAAATATTTGCTTGTCCAGGGGCATTGGAGGTTAGCATCAGCAATCCTGGGAGTGACAACATGACTTAGGCTTACTGAGCAATCACTGTGTGCCAAGCCCATGCCAAGAGCTTTCCATGCACTGATCGGCTCCATTAATTTACACAATGGCCTTTGAAACATAAACTATTATTAGTCCCATTTTAGAAGAAAAGAAGTTGAGACTCAACAAAACTAAGGTAAGTTAACAGATATGGAACATTCCCTATATGCCAGCCATGGTTACAGGTGACTTATAGGCATTCCCGTGTTGAATCTTCTAAAAATCACAGGAAGCTGATCAATAGCCTCATTTTATAGACAAGGTAACTGAGGAACAGAGAGGTTAAAAAAAAGAAGTGTATAACTTTCCCCTTCCCTCCCCTCAAAAAGAGGTCAATTTGCCCAATCACAGAACCAGTAAGTTGTTGGACCCAGGTCTGTGGACTCCCAACCATGTGACATCCACTCTATTTATAGCTTTCCCCAGAGGGAGGCTCATTCCTGAGCTGAGTTCCTCCCACATTCCTGTGAACTGAAAACTGTCAGAGAGGATGAGATTAGAGATTTTTTTTTTTTTCCTCACGTAAGGTTCCTTTAGATTCATTTTTTAAAAAGATGACGTTCTGGGAGAAAACTTAGCAGAAACTGAAGAAATCTGCCTTTCTGGTTGAAAAGAACTGGGTGGAACCTGATAAACCATGTCCAAGTCACAACAAAGAGGAACCAAAGGACGGGCCAGTTTTCCAAGCCAGTGTTTGATGACCAAAAGCTTAGCTTCTCAAAGGCACCTCTCTGGTCATCTTGCCACCGTGTTATTCAAGAAGAGGAAAAGAACAAAAGTTGAAATCTTTGAACATCAGGAACATGATCCTGCTGAAAACCTAGAGGACCGCACTCAAATCAAAGTTGTTGCTTGAGCAAATATAAACCTAATTACCACTTCGTGTCCATGAGCATGGTTATCACCACAAAGACGGAACATAACAAGTGTTGAGGAGGATGTGGAGAAATCGGACCCTTAGTGCACTGCTGGTGGGAGTTTAAAATGGAAAACAGTGTGGCAGAGTTCCTCCAACAGTTAAACACAGAATTACCATATTATCCAGCAATTCCACTTATCAGGATAGACCCCCAAAGAACTGAAAGCTGGGATTCACGTAGATGCTACACATACAACCACGTTCAAACAGCAGGATTCACAGCAGCCAAAAGCTGAAAACAAACCAGATGCCCATCAACACATGAACAGATAAACCAAATGTGGTGTATACGCACAATGGAATATTATCAGTCTTCAAAAGCAAGGACATTCTGACGCATGCTACAACATGGATGAAACTTGAGGACGTTCCGCCAAGTGGACAAAGCCAGTCACAAAAGGACAAATACTGTGGGCACCTGGGTGGCTCAGTTGGTTAAGCGACTGCCTTCGGCTCAGGTCATGATCCCGGAGTCCTGGGATAGAGTCCCACGTCGGGCTCCCGGCTCAGCGGGGAGCCTGCTTCTCCCTCTGACCCTATCCCCTCTCATGCTGTTTCTCTCTCTCTCTCTCTCTCAAATAAATAAAAATTAAAAAAAAAAAAGGACAAATACTGTATGATTCTATTTGTATGAGGTACGTAGAGTAGGCACACTCAACAGAGGCAGAAAGGAGAAGAGGCTACACCAGGGGCTGAGGGCAGGTAGGAATGGGAGTTACTGTTTAATGGGTGCAGAGCTTCTGTTTGGGAAAATGAGAAAGTTCTGGAAACGGATGATGGTGATGGTTGCGCAACATTGTGAAGATACTTAGTCGCTGAATTATACACTTAAAAATTGTTAAAAGGGTGAATTGTATGTTATATATATTTTAATACACACACACACACACACAAACACACACAGTTGTAGCTGCTGAATCTCTAAAGGACCACTTTGACCTCCAGCACTGAGAAATCCCTACCGGCGCCCCACCCAGTCTTCTGACTCTCAAGGATGCACAGGAGCTGCTTTCTTCACTACCCCCAAACCCCACCCTCCCACCTTCCATTTCAGCTTCCCACCTCCAGCTTCTACCTGGAATGCCTCCCCCACTCCCATTTCTGCTTATCAATGTCCTCCTGATGCTTTCAGTGCCCCCTCCTCTGAGAAGCCTTCCTGGATCACCCTGCCTACCAGAAAGTCTAAGTCTTCCCTGACCTCCTCAAGTATGTTGTCTGCTTCTTGGTGTTTGCAGTGATTTGTCTGCAAGCGTCATTTTCATCAAGACATCGAGAGCAGAGGTTGAGTCTTTCCCATTTTAATCCCTCCATAACCCTTGCTAGAGGGCCTGGCATCTTCTCAACCACTCAATTAAATGTTCAATAAGTCAACACAGGCCTCTGCAGCCCTCTCCACTCCAGAAATCCCACCTACATCTTCGGAGAGAGATGATTCACTTGGTGTGAGAATCAACAGAAAATCAACTCTTCGATATACTGGGTTCACTTCCTTCGGATATGCACCCAGGGGTGGAATTGCTGGCCCATATGGCAGTTCAGTTTTTAACTTTTTGAGGAACTGCCATATTGTTTTCCTTAGTGGCTGTTCCAATTCACATTCCCAACAACAGCGTATGAGTTACCTTTTCTCTGTATCCTTGCCAACATTTGTTATCTCTTGCCTTTTGAGAATAGCCATCCTGTCAGGTGTGAGGTATTATCTCATTGTGGTTTTGATATGCATTTCCCTGATGACTCGTGATGTTGAGCAGCTATTCCTGTACCTGTTGGCCATTCATATGTCTTCTTTGGACAAATGTCTATTCCATTCTTTAGCCCATTTTTAGCTGGATTATTTACTTTTTTGCTACTGAGTATCTGGTATCTCCAAGAGGTATCTTCATACCTGTCTTCATTGCAGCATTATTCACGGTAGCCAAGATATGGTCACAACCTAAATGTCCCTCCACAGATGAATGGATGAAGAGGATGTCACACACACACACACACACACACACAGAGGAATATTATTCAGCCACAAGGACGACGGAAATCCTGCCACTTGCCCTAACATGGATGGATCTGAAGGGCCTTATGCCAAGTGAAATAAGCTAGAGAAAGACAAATACTCAAATACTGTTTGGCATCACTTATATGTGGAATCTAAAAAAGGAAAAGCCAATTTCATAGAAATAGAGATTAGAATGGTGGCTGCCAAGAGCTGAGAGGAGGGAGAAATGGGGTAATGTAGGTCCAAGGATCCAAATTTTCAGTTATAAGGAGTAAGTTCTGAAGAGGATGTCACACACACACGCACACACACACACAGTTAACTATGTGAAGGAACAGATGTGTTCATGACTTGATCTTGGCCATCAATCCACAGTGTACATGTATATCAATCATCACATTGTGCACTTAAATATATACAATTATATTTGTCACTTAGTCCTCAGTAAAGTTCAAAAAAGTATTTTAAAAAGAAAAAAGTCACCTATCCTTATATCCTTATTGACCTACAAATTAGAGACTATGTGTCATTAATTAGCCACAAAGTACCTACACTCGTATCTGTAGGTAGGTCCATCAAGGACTTGGGGGAATGACTTTGAATTTGCAAACTTAGTTTGGGGTGTATGCAACATAGCATTTTTTTTTTTTTTTAATTTATTTGAGACAGAGAGAACGAGAGAGAGAGCACATGAGAGCGGGGAGGGTCAGAGGGAGAAGCAGGTTCCTTGCTGAGCAGGGAGCCCGATGCGGGACTCGATCCAGGGACTCCAGGATCATGACCTGAGCCGAAGGCAGTCGCTTAACCAACTGAGCCACCCAGGCGCCCCGCAACATAGCATTTTAAAACCAAATCAGGGAGAGCTCATGATGAACCACATTGAACCACTGATGAGATTCTTCCTTCAGAGACAACTTCTGCTTTATTTTATTTCTGCTGGATTATCAACTCCATGAGGGCCGGGACTGCCGACTTCCCCAGGGGATCCCCCTCACATGGCCCATGCCAGCAGAGGGCTTTGCCAGAGCAGGCTCCCCACTCATGACATATGAAAATGGTCTGCCCCCAACAGAAGGGCAAACTGGGCCAAATGGGGATGACAGCCACAGAAGCCAAGAAAATGATCTTGTCACCAGTGGTAATAAGTCCAGGGACGATGGTCTCAGACCTCCCTCCTCTCTGCTCTTCCATTCTGGGTAAGCACTGTGTTCCCCATCCGACCTAACAACATCAGAGAAATAAGCCCATTCCAAGCGCGTGGTTCCAAGAAATGCAGGATCCCTGGTGCTGAGCATTCTGCCACCTTGAGCAGTCACTCAAAGGTGAGATTTTAAAAGCCTCCTTTCAGTTTTATTATAACTCTTAGTAACTGGTAATTAGAGTGTTGCAGAAGCAGCAATCACTCCCCTCGCACCTCAACAGGATGCTAATTACTCTTGGCTTTGCTACCAGCGGTCGGAGGGGGGAGCCCCACTCTTGTTCGGGGGGTTCTTTATTTACCTTACTGTACGATCACTCCTATCTGTTTTGAGCTGTTTATCGTTTGGTAACAGTTGCGGAAAAGCCCTTTTGTTAAAGGAAGAATGGGGTTTTCCTATTTCATGAATGAGACGAGCCCATTCAGCTGCCAGGCTGGTCCTGGCACCGGGTGCTCTTGGGTCCTCACGGCACTGGCCACATCAGGATCTGTCTGGGTTTCTGGCCAAAGCTTCTGGTTAGATCGTGAGGCAATTCTATCATCCCAAGACCGCCTTTCATCTGCGTCATCTCCCGGGACTTGAACTACACGGTTAGTCCGTCATAACATAACACGACCCACGGGCGGGAAAGCACGGAGGCCAGGAGCGCAGCTCGGGGCCAGACCACCCAGGGACGCCGGCGCTACCAGTCAGGACTGCAGCTACCCCTGGGGACAGGCGGTGCCTGGGAGGGGCTGTGGGGGCTCCTGGGTGGTGATGCTCCGCTGCTTGATTCCAGCGCTGCTTGCATGAAGGTGGCCACCGCGAAAATCCTGCCAGGGGTTCGCTGATGAGCCAGCCTCTCAGGGCCTCAGTTTCCCTCTTTGTAAAATGGGGCCAAAGATGCCCACGTTACGGGGTTGGGATGTAGACTATATGAGGTAACACTGAGTAGGACACTTGACCAGCACATAGGAGCCACATACTATGTGCTGGTAGCCATTAGTCGCACGGCTACTCTTACTAATAGCGTGTGGAAAGGGCCAGGTCAATGGTGCTTGGATGTAAGGAAGCGTTTAAGGCCATGACGATGCCCAGGGGTAGCAGCTCCATTCTTCCAACTACAAGAGTAGAGATCATCAGCTTCTAGGAGGGAAGAAGCCCCATCAGCTGACTTTCCCCAATCCCACCATTTTATAGGTGAGGAAACTGAGGCCCAGAGAGCAGAAGCGACTTGCCTGAGGTCACACAGCAGGACCAGAAGTGTTCGCCCATAAAAACACGACAACCTCTCCATCTTCAGCAGGCTCCCAGGAACTGCTCCAATAACTCACATCACTAGTGGGGGGACCCAGGCCCTGGGGGAGGTGTCTAGTCATCTCATTTGTTTCTCTTGATAACTCTGCACAGTGACCAGGAGTGGTTTGGGGATGTCCAGTTTACATTTTTCACTCTTTATAATACCAGCACTTTGATTCTGCTTCAGGGAACCACCCTGACCCTGTTCTCAGTCCCTATAGTTGGGTTAAGATTGACCAGCCCTGGGCTCCAGGCTGAGCACCTGACCCAGGCCAGGTAATCAGCATATTCCAACATCTTGACCATCAGGGACCGAGCTCGACCCTAAGACTCTTGCTGGAGCCACTGAGAAAGTGCTGATGCTGAAACGGTTCTAGAAAGCCAGGAGCAGCAGAAGGCAGGACCCCAGAAAGACAGTCTGCCTAAAACCAAAGCCAGCACAGGAAATGGAAGAACCAAGAGTTGAGAAGAGACAGATTTCCTGATGCTGGAGCCTTCCGGATGCTGCCCATAGCCTATGACTTCCCAGGCCTGGAAACCCAGGAAGGTCTCCTTCTGTTTTATTTTGCTTAAGCAAGCTTGGAACGTACTGGGGCTGCTAGCAAAGAAGTCCTCACTCTCAGCGATGACCTATCACTACCTTTGAGTGTACCTAAGGTGTAGTAGCACAGACCTGTGGCCGTGACCCCTAGGCTCCTTCTCTCCTCCCAGGCTCCTCTGAGTCCCCGCCCGAGACGCACCACCCCCTGCCCAAACACACTGCAATTCAGTTTGCTCTGGCTCCTCCCATATTTCGGGTTCCACCAAAACAAAGATCTCAAAGGCTGCACGTCTCACATGTCCATGCTCTGAGCGAACGCAGGAGCCTCTGCTAGACCAGGCTCGGTGTTAGGCGCTGGGTGCGGTTACAACGAGGGGCGAACCTCTGTCTCTGAGCTACGGGTGCTTTTACACACCGGGCAGGCAGGTGTGACCCGTGCTGAACACCAGTGACTCCGGGGGTCGAGTCTGGCTCTTTGTCATCTCGGCATCCCTGGCACCTTGCCACCGTGGCTGCCCGTAGAAGGGTCTTCAGCAGATGATTTTTTTTTAAATATTTTATTTATTTATTTGATAGAGAGAGACACAGCAAGAGCGGGAACACAAGCAGGGGGAGTGGGAGAGGGAGAAGCAGGCTTCCCACTGAGCAGGGGGCCCGATGCGGGGCTCGATCCCAGGACCCTGGGACCATGACCCGAGCCGAAGGCAGACACTTAACAAATGAGCCACCCAGGCACCACTAAATTCATTTAGATTTAATCTAATTACTTATACTGTTGGGTTTAAGTCCATCATCTTGCTATGTGTTTTCTATTTATCCTCTCTTCTTCTTTGTTCTTTTGCTGAATTCTTTTTTTTTAAAGATTTTATTTATTTATTTGACAGAGAGAGAGACAGCGAGAGAGGGAACACAAGCAGGGGGAGTGAGAGAGGGAGAAGCAGGCTTCCCACGGAGCAGGGAGCCCGATGCGGGGCTCGATCCCAGGACCCTGGGATCATGACCCGAGCCGAAGGCAGATGCTTAATGACTGAGCCACCCGGGCGCCCCCAGCAGATGATTTTTGAACTGCGCTCAGTGGCTGAGATAAAAAGTGACAAAGCAATTCAAAAACAAAAGAAATTCGCATCTCACCAGATGGGATGATTTTAACAAAATGGCATACGGACTGACACTTCATGGTTTGGGGAGGCAGAGAGGGAAAGATTCATCAGGGACAGCAAAGCAAGTGAGAAAAAGTACAGGGAGAGACATCTTACGGCTTATCGTTTGAGAACTGGAACAAAGGGAAATGAAATTGGTTATTGGCTGGTGGATTGATGGGCTTATTGTTTTTTTCCTATCACTTGTCCTTTTAGTCATCCAATCATATATGTGTAAATGCATTAGTTAATACCAGAAATATTTATACGAGGCCCCGAGTAATCCCTGGCACAAAATGCTTGCTCAACTAATGAATGAGCTTCTATTTCGTGCCTGCCAGGATGTGAAGCTGAGGGAACATGCTAGTGAATAAAATGGACATGCACATGGTCCTCGCCATCCCAGAGCCTATAATCTAGCAGCTTGTCCACAAATATTCATTTGTTCAGTACCTACTATGCGCCAGGCATAATGATTGGGAAGGACCTTTCTCATGGATTTATCCTTTTGTTTATTCTGCTCATTGGCAATTGGAGGGGATTGCTGCCTGCACTGGGTTCTTTCCGAGTGTGAGGGACCTTTGACTGCTTGTGGATGCTTTTGCTTTTCTACATAGTTAACTCGAGCATGAAGAAGGTGAGTGTGCCTTCCTTCAAGGAAAATTCTTAAAAAAACAAAAAATCACAGTAGATAAGCAACATCAAATTAGTTCACAGAAAGGCAATATTTGGGTTCTGGCTCAAAGAGCAAGATTTAAATACATTACAGGGCCACTCGTCAGTTTCTCATATAACATGCCACCAAACTGAAGTTTTATCAAGGTTTACTTTTGTTTATTTGCCTTGAAAGAGTTTTTTGAATCACAGGGTCATTCTGGAAAGCCAATCTCTGAGCAAAGAATGAAAATCTATCAGCCACGAAGCAGAGTAGATTCTGAAACACTGGAGGGCACTCCTCTCAGCCCCCCTCTCCATGGTAGTCAACATCAGCATCATTGAAGAGAAAACCAAACCACACAGATTCAGAAGGAAAGCCCTAACTAAACTCCCCTGACCCTTTTACCATGTGGATTGATGCTCCCAATCCTCTGAACCTGGTGGGAGGTGCGATTGGACCTTCCCTTCCAGGAGATCCAAGAGAAGGGGCCAGAATTGTTAGAACCTTACAAGGCAACAAACTCAAGAAAACACTGTAGGTCTCCAGGTCTCCAAATGCCCACGGGATTTGCCTGGGCCAAGGTAACCCAAGTGACTGGTGCTGCCAGCCAACACCTCCTCCAACTTCCTTCCATCTGACATTTATTAAGCAATTATGTGCTTCAGACATTGTGCTGGTGCTGGGTAGGTGGAGATGATCAAGATAGGATCCTCATCCTGGAGTAGCTCACTGGGGGAGAAAGGCAAAGCCAGCCATCCATCCACTCATCCACCCATCCATCCACCAACCCATCCATTCATCCATCCATCCAGCCATCCATCCATCTACCACTCCTTCCATCCATCCACTCATCCTTCCTTCCTTCCTTCCTTCCTTCCTTCCTTCCTTCCTTCCTTCCTTCCTTC
>NW_023270447.1:83646681-83667837 GCF_011800145.1 Mirounga leonina
TTCCTTCCTTCCTTCCTTCCTTCCTTCCTTCCTTCCTTCCTTCCTTCTTTCCATCCATCCTTCCATCCATCCCTCTAAAACTCAAGCACCGGTGGGCCCTGGACACAGTCAGGATGGATAAACCACCAGCTCCAGCATCCCGGGACAAGTGCTTGGCCAGTAGGCAGGACCTCCACAGGAGCATAATGAAGGAAGTGAGGGGCATGATTCTGCCCCAGCCTCTTGGGGGTGTGCACCCGTCAGAGAAGAATCTCCCAACACTAAGATCATTGTCCACAGAGCTCTCCCTCATTCCCCTCCACACAGAGGGTAGGATCCCCACCTCCAGCCACACCACGGAGGGCAAGTGTCAGTCATTCCCAAGGAAATGACAAAACTAAACTCCCAAATGCTCTGTTATTCCTAGACTTAGTAGCTGGAACCCCCAGAGTCTAGCAAAGGTAGAATCTTTCATTCTGCCAGGAGCCGGCAGGAAGGAGAGCTAAGGGAATTCCAAGCAAAGGAAGGAGAATGAGCAATGAACAGTGAGGAACAGCCTCGCGTGTGGCTCAGTGTCACAGCCCCAAAAAGTGTAATGTACAAGTGCCAGCTGCCGGAGCAGAGAGGTCTGCGGGGCCCAGGCCAAGCCACCGAGGGGTTGGAAGAAGTAGGGTGGGGTGATCACATTCGTATTTTGGGGGGGCACAGGGTAGGATGCAATTGGGGTGGCGGAGACTTTCGTAGGCGGTTGTAACCATGGAGAGGAGAGAAGCAAATGTGTGTAGTTGTGCAAGAGAGGCGAGAAGAAAAAGGGACTGGAGGAAGTAAGTGAAGGAGTTTGCATGGGACCGGATGTCAGGGGACACTTCAAACCCCACTCTTCCCCCAATAATTATCTGTGCATCAGATGAGAGGCTTCTTGCCCGGGAATATGGTCTGTGCACTTGGGATTGTAGCTCTCCAGCACAGCACAGAGTCTTTGGTGCTATTATTCATCACCCCACTAGTTAGTTCCCTGAGCTGTAAGGATTTCTGAAGCCATAGCTCCCTGGAGAGGGACCAATTTGCCTCCGGGGGCTGCTGGGTATTCACCACAGCTCCAGCATGCCCAGCTTGGTTCTGATCGACAACAATGCAGTTCTGCACAGCAGATGGTCCCCTGCTTAATGCAGACGTGTTTAGGTGCCTCCTTCAGGAAAAGGCTGGTTTCTTTCTGCATTTTCACTGTGTGGCAAACCACCCAAGAGACCAGCATCCTACCTCCCCCTCTCTCAACCCAAGGGGCTCAGGATCATACTTCCTACCGCAGAAGTCCACAGGCTTACCCCAAATCCTGAGAATAAGACTCCTCCTGCTTGCAAAACCCCAAAGCAGATGCAAGCCCTCCTTCAGTGTGCACAGGAATCCCTCCCGGGGAAGCAGGGACACAGGTCAACACTTTGCGATTCTGAGGCTGAGGACACTCCGATATTTCTGCTCTTTTGAATGCCCCGTGCCTTTGGCTCAGCCAGTCTGGCCCCTTAATCCATTTAACTTCTTGATTTGAATGTCAGAGGACAGAAAATGAAGGGGGGTTGGGTGAAGATGCTGGAAGGTCTTCGAAGCCTCCTAAGGTGAGAAACAACATGCCCTACTTCCTGAGCCAAGTCTGAGAAAGGTCCTTTAGTTTCCCTTCTATCCAAAGAGGAGGGAACACTGGATTTTGGAAGCATTCTGGGAACTCAACGGCTTTTAGAGGTGTTCTGTTACCAAAGGAGCATGAGAACATTCTCCCAGAGGGATGCAGGTGCACCAGAGAATGCCCCCTGCCTCTCGCTTTCACTTCCAACACCAGCACCTAATCATGCTAAGCCAGAGGAGTGATGGACAGAAGACATTCATTCAAATATTTTCTCACTTTGCACCATCCTGGACTTAAAATTTGTCCCAACAATTGAAACTATTTCTTACTTAGATCTGCATTTCCAGCATAGCATAGAGTGAAAAGAACCTGGCTTTTGAAGCTTAGACCGACTTAGTTTTGAACCTAGACTCTGCCCTCTACTTGTTGTGTGACCTTTGGCAGTTTGCTTAACCTCTCTGGGAAGGTTTCTTTCTCTATAAAGTGGATCCTCATCCCCTCTATTTTTATTAATGAAACTCAGTATGTAAGCCTGTTTGAGGGAAGAATGAAATCTCATTTATAAAGCACACAGTCCCTGGGGGTTTCAGTAAACGCCCTGAAAGTCACCTGCCCCACCTTCCTTCTCTTCTCCTAAAGCTCATTAGAAGTGCATAAAGCCTAAGCTCAATCCACACCAGTGGTCAGGAAGCCAGGGCGAAGCCTCTTTGCCGCCCTCAATGTACGGTCACAGGTTTATGATTTATTTGTTGATTAATTGGACAGTTGGAGACAATTCCATTTCAATTACCTTATTGGCATGCCAAGATATACAAAGGCTGCCAATGTCAATACATTAAGACTGAGCGTACTGGGGCGGCAGCCAGGGCTCACAGCCCTGTTGTGTCATCGGGACCGCGGCCCAGGTAGCCTGGAAAACATTTCATCATGACTGCTTCCTCCTCTCTGCTCCTGGAGAGAGAAGGTTCCTGCATGCAATGGGCAGGCAAGGCTGAAACTGGGTTTAGGACCCTCACCCCCTCCCTGTCTCAGCCAGGGTTCTCTAACAGAGATCCGCAGGGGCCAGGCTGGGAGGAAAGTGGTCCTTTTATCACATTGGGCTGGGGCCCACGGGAGAGAAGGCTATATAGCCCCTGCTGGTCCCGTGCCAAGGACCAGAAATCATGCTGAACCCAGGATGGAAGGTCCTATTCTAGGATTCCAACCGCTGGTGGACATGTCTTAGATAATCCACTTCCCTTGAGTGCAAGCAGAACCTGTGAATGGGATGGCATTTTACTCCCACGGTAAGGGTGCAAGTGGTTAGCTGGCATTGACTTAAAGGAGAGTGTCCGGGTGGGCCTGACCTCATCAGGTGAGCCCCGAAAAGGGTCCGGGCCTTTCCGAAGCGTTGAGAAGCTTGACAGAGGCACTACAGAGGGGGCGTGTGGCAGAGAACTGCGGGGCCGCATCCAGGAGCCGAGAGCAGGCCCTGGCAAACAGCCAGTAAGAGAACAGGGGCTTCAGTCCTACAGCTGCAGAGAACCGAATTCTGCCAATAACTGCATGAACTTGAAAGGAAGAGCACCAGGCGTTCCAGAAAGGCACGGAGCTCAGTGACCACCTGATTTCAGCCTCATGAGACCCACAGCAGAGAACCCAGGTCAGCCGTGCCCAGGCTTCTAGCCTGCGGAGGCCGTGACATAGCGTCCGTCATTTTAAGCCGCTAAATTTGTGATAATTTGGGATCACAGCAAGAGTACACAAGGGAACTACCCAGCTGCTTCCCCAACCCCTCTGCTTAGAGCCCTGCGGTTTCTGTGTCGGCTTCTCCCTGCATATCCGCACTGTTGTTCTTTTTCTAGACTCCGAATCTCTTTACTCCTCTGTGGACTCTATGGATGAGGCCAACCCCGTATCTCCCGAACGGATTCACTCATTCAAAAAATACCTGCTGAGTGGCAACTATGTGCCAAAGCTCGTTCTCAGTTCCAGCCATAAGCTTTCTTTGAAATCCAGTCCCAAAACCCGAGAGGGAGTCTGCTTGTCTCGGTCCAATTCATTGTGCAATGGCCAGGGTGAATGGCAAGGTCACGGTGAGCCAAGCATGGCTGCCCTGGCCTCGCCTGTGGATGGTGCTGTAATTCTGGAAGGATGGGGTCATGATGGGTGGAGGACATTCCCCGAAGGGGCTTCTAGAGCAACGAGGAGCAAACATTTTCTATAAAGGGTACAGACAGCTGTAAATATTTGAGGCTTTAAGGGCCATATGGTCTCCGTCTAATTACTTAGCTCTGCCATTGTAGAATGAAAGCAGCCTTAGACAATACGTAATCAAACAAGCACGGCTGTGTGTCGATAAAACTTTATTTACAAAAGCAGCCAGTGGGCCGCAGTTTGTTGACCTTTATTCTAGAGTTGTGGTGAAAGAGAAGTCCTTCCTTCCAAAGCGCCTAGTTTCTAGAGACTGGGAGGCAGGAAGTTAAGAGGCAGAGGTGGCCGCTTGGTGAAGCCCCTGGGCTACTTCATTAATTTTCTATTCCTGCTATAATGAGTCACCGTAAATGTGGATGCTTCGAATGACACAAACTTGTTATCTTCCAGATCCATACGTCAGATGTCGGAATGGGTCTCGTGGGCTAAAATCAAGGGGTCAGCAGAGCTGTGTTCCTTCTGAAGGCTCCAGGGAGAATGTTCCTTTGTTTTTTCCAGCTTCTAGAAGTCGCCTGATCCCTTGGCTGGTGCCCCCATCCTCCATCTTCGAAGCGCTTCATTCCAACCTCTGCTTCTCCTCTCTGACACTGACCCTCGTGTCTCCCTCTTGGAAGGACTCCTGTGATTACCTCGGGTGCACCTGGAGAATCCAGGCTCCTCTTCCCAAAACACTTTTGCAGAGTCTGGTTTGCCATGCAAGGTAACATATCCAGAAGCTCCAGGATTAGGACATGGACAACTTTGCAGGCAACATTATTCTGTCTTCCCCACCACGGGCTACCTGGAGTGTCTGACTACCTCTCAAGTGTTCTTTCTCCTGCCTGTGCTGCCCTAGAGTCTGTTCTCAATGTAGCAGCCAGATGCAGCCTTTTATAATCTAATGACATCACCTCAGCTCCCCCTGCTCAGCCCTCCAGGGACTTATCCCACTCAGAGCCCGAGTCCTTACTGTGACCTGTAAATAGGTGAACAGATTATTATTTTATTGTTCAGACAGGGAACTTTTCAGAGTAAAATGGGAAACCATTAATCACTGTGCTGGTATTTTGAGCTTCGGTGGGTATCGTTCTGGACAAACGGGACAGACCTTCACCCCATCGTGCTCCCCATTCTCTCTCTGACCACATGTCCTACCATGTTCCTGTCTGATCACCCCTCCACCACATGCCTCCTTGCATGCTGGGGCACCCTGAGGTCTCAGGGTCTCTGTGTTTTACTCCCGAGATCCACATGGATCCCCTTCAAGTCTCCGCTTAAATGTCCCCTCCTCCGTGACACTCTCCGGACCTCCCAGTTTCCAGCTGCAACATTTGCTCCCTACCATCCGTCTGGCCTGCAATATTCCATCTGCGGAATATTTACCGCCTTCGTGTCTATTCACAAATGTGCTTTAATGTACTCACATCCTTCTTTATCTGTTGTACTGTTGAATGCTTCCATAAGAAAACAGGCTCTTTGAAGTCAAGGATTTGGGTCTGCCTTGTTCTCAACATCCTCAGCCCTGATAGCAGCTGACACACAGTTGGTATTCAAGAAATATTTGTTGAATGAAGGAATGAATGAACGAAATGGGACTATGGCCATGTCTCCTCAAATTCTGTAGCCTAACCCTGTTCTGGAAATTGCATTTCAGACCATGTGAGCGAACATACTGCTCCTTCTCCCTTGATCATCCTGAGCTGAATGACTAACTGTCTCATCCTCCCTTGTATAAAAAAGAACACGCCAGAGTCAGTGTTTCTCAAAGTGCGGTCAGGGGGCCACCTGCATCAACACCATTTGGGGAGCTTGTTAAAAATATGTGCTCAAGTCGGAGTGCCTGGGGTGGCTCAGTTGGTGAAGCATCCGACTCTTGATTTCAGCTCAGGTTCTGATCTCAGGTTCATGAGATCGAGTCCGGTGTCGGGGGGGGGGGTCCACACTCAGCAGGGAGTCTGCTGGAGATTGTCTCCCTCTGCCCCTCCCCCCGACTCACATTCTCTAAATAAGTAAATAAAATCTTAAATACATATACATTTGTGCTCAAGTCTTTCCCCAGCTTTAATAGACCTGGGGCCCAGGAATCTATAGTTTTAATTTTGAACAAGTGCTCCCCTATGGCCCCATTCTTAGGCACACGGAAGTTTGAGAATCCTCACCATGACTCACAGGAAACACACCCACCACCCCAACCGTCCAGAGCCTGTGTAGTTTCTGGCTGTATGCTGGCCTCATCTATTCACTGGCAGTAATAAAGCCAAGGACAGCCGCCTGCAAATGAACAGATGGGCTTGGGATTCCCGCGGGCCCTTCGCGTCTCCAGACTGCGCTTCTACCCGATGGCCCACCACTTTTTCTTTTTTTTCTTCTAAGCGATCTCATCTACCTGCGCATTTCCCCCCAAAGCTTTTTTTTTTTTTAAAGATTTTATTTATTTATTTGAGAGAGAGAATGAGATAGAGAGAGAGCATGAGAGGGGGAAGGGTCAGAAGGAGAAGCAGACTCCCTGCTGAGCAGGGAGCCCGATGCGGGACTCGATCCCAGGACTCCAGGATCATGACCTGAGCCGAAGGCAGTCGCTCAACCAACTGAGCCACCCAGGCGCCCTCCCCCCAAAGCTTTTATTCTTCGAAGGCCACAGGTTGAGACCGTTTCCAGCGTCAAGCTCAAGCTCAGGCACAAAGCTTACAAACCACAAAGTGTCTGGGACAGTAAGTGGTTATTTCACAGCGAGCCCCTTTTACAATTTATAAAATCCAGAGCGAGAAAAGGAGCTTGCTCTTAAAAATCGTTGGCGATTCTCCTTTCTGGTGCAAGAGTGGCTATTACCCGGTGTGTTGCTTTGGAAATCAGGGAACAGGTGGCGAGGATAATAGAGAATGTCTGATAAGTAGCTTGTATGTCTCCTGCTGCTTCTCCCTGGAGCCAGCCGTCTGATGTTTGGGTATTTGGATCTCAGTCTGGGGGACTGCCATGTGAAAATGGGTCATTACGTGTGCTGGGGTTTGGCATGCTATCTCAGAGCCCAGCTGCTGGGAGACCTTCTACGCCCTGGGCCTTGAGGACGGTAGGTGGCCTCGGGGTCCAGCCCAAGCACCCCAGGTGGACAAACACTAGGGTGGGGCTGGTCGGGAGAAGAAGGAAGTCCTACTCCTCTCCTGTGTTGCCTTCAAAAATAAACGCCTCTTTGGAAACGATAGGACCCATTCCACATTGTCAAAGCCGACAGGTGCATCTTCATACAGGCACACCTGCCACCTTTTTGGTGTTTCAGGCCTTGGGAACTGTCTGGCCTGCCTGGAGATTGGAGAACCAAGCCAAACCACAAGGAGTCACGGATAGAGAGGGAAGGAGGAAGTAGTGGTGGGTCTAACATCAGACCGTGAGATGCTCTGGACACACAGCCAGGCCAGGTCTCCTGGAAGGAGGGCGGGCGGGCATGCTCTAGAAGCCCCCACAATACACACAAGAAGAGGGGCCACTGGCGGCCAGCCACGAGCCATGCTTGTCCTCCACACCTCACACGCCCGTCACACCTAATGCAACAAGACGGGCCTTTGCTGTTCAAAGTGCGGTCCCTGGACCAGTTGCATCAGCATCCCCTGGGAGCCCGTTAGAAATGCAGGACCTCAGGCTCATCCCTAGACCAGATGAATCCTAATTGGCAGTTTAACAAGCTCCCCGAGTGGTTCCGGGGTACCCTAACACCCGAGCAGCACTGAGTTACGGGCTATTTTATCCTTATTCTAGGGGTGAGGAAGCTGAAGGAGGCCCAAGAGATTCATAAGGGATGAGGTTATCACTTGAACTCAGACACTCTGCCCATGATTTGAAAGTGTCCCCCCTTGAGGAGGGAATCCTTGCGTTGAGCCTTCAAACGGCAGGTGTACAGATGAAGGGCATTCTGGGCAGAGGGCACAGCCTGAGCCAGGGCAGGGAACAGAGAGCAGCCGGGACCAGCCAGGACCAGCTGGGACCAGCCAGGGCTTGGGCTGTGAAGTGAGCAAAGGGACGGTTCCATCTGGAGAGGCCCACAGGGGTCCGACCCCCAGCAAGGCTGCAAAACAGAGCTTCCATGGCTGAGGCTATTAATTCCCTTGACAACCCACTGTAACATCAAACGGGCCATGGGAAGTCACAGGGCCCCCAAACCTTGGAGACGTCCTCCTTTTGTGGAATCTTCCAGAACTTCTGTGCACTCCTGCAAGAAGGACCACGTGGACGTCTCACAAGGAGCATCTACTCGATCTGGAGGCTCCTAGGCTCCACCCTGTGGCACGTGACTGCATTCCCAGTCATTAATCGACCTGCTGGAAAGGGGCTGCCGGGCCACAGCTGCTGGCAGATCTGAAAATCAATTTGGTGTCGGGGGCAGAGTGGGAAAACAACCTCTCTGGCTCCATTTTACTGAGTTAAAACGCAGGGTTGTATACAGGTATCCCCTGCTTTCCGAAAGCTCCCTTTGGGCCACTTCGCTTTTACAAAAGACCTACATCAGTATAGTAAAGTATTGGTAAAAGTGAAAATCCTCTTCGGATTGCTTTCCACTAACAGAAACAGGTACGAACACAGATCATTCGTAAAAGCCACGCGGCCTAACGTGAGCTTTCCGAGCGCAGGGGATGCTCTTCGCTTTAGGCCATTTCAGCTTCCGAAAGGTTTCTTGGGAACGCTCTCCTTTTGGATAGCGGGGCCAAGCTGTGCTTGAAACACGGTTTTCTCTCCCTCGGCTAAACCTCTCCTCTTGCTCTCATCTTAGCGCCAAGCACAGGCTGCCTGGAACGCGCGCAGCTGCCGGGAACGCGCACAAACTGCCTGGAACGCGCACAAACTGCCTGGAACGCGCGCAGAGGCCAGGAACGCGCGCAGCTGCCCGGAACGCGCACAAGCCATTCCCAAGTCACTTGAACGGCTTCATTCCCCATGCCCGGTGCCCCCGGGAGCAAGTCCCTCTGGGGCCTAAAGTCAGAGCTGATGAAATCTGCAGCAAAGGACCCCAAGAAACACTCAGAAGGACAAGAGTTTAACACTCAGCCACTTATCTTCTCTGAAAGTGGTTTCTCAAGCCGTCTGGAGCTACGTTTCCCGAGGAGAGGGCCCTACTTGTATTCTCCAATCTCATGCGGTAACTTTTCCACTTGGTTGCTGAACACAGGGTGAGGAAAGAAGGTGCTTCCATTTCTCTGCGCACTCAGAAAATATTTACGAGAAAATCTAATTTGCAAAAGATACTGGGAAGCCCCTGGTGTGCATTCAGGCAGAAGTTGCCAGATTTTTTCAGTTTGTGGCACTCTTAAGAGTCTCTATAATTTTTTCATGGCACCTATAAGGCTAAAAGAAATCCCTAAAAGCTTTTTTTTTTTTTAATTAAGCAGCTAGGGCCAAAACCTTTGTAAGTATTTATGGTCTAACAACTTCATAGCCAGTTGAAAAGAAAATGTACCTAGACTGAAAGGAAAAGCAATAGTTTTATACTGTTCTTAAATACTCACAAGTGTACGTATGGCATGTGTGTGCCTGCTGGGCCCTCCATAGCTCCTTCAACCTCGAACTCAGATTGAACACGACCACCCTCACTTCCCATAATGCGCTGATTTTGTTGGTATTTGCTTTTGATCAAAGGAACTGCCCAAACCCCAGCTTCACAAAGAAGTGATGTCATCAAAAGGAATGTAGCAAAATCTGTTGAAATAGTGACTTACCTTGAGCTAGTATTTTACTCAGTGTTGGACAGATGTTGCTATGTTTTCTTTGCAAACTGAAAATACCCCACAGCACCCCAGTGACTCCACTGGGGTACCTCAGGGTACCTCGGTGCACACTTTGGGAACCATGTCCATAGAGACTGCCAGTTAAGGATCTCTTACCATGTGCTTTGCATATAGGCTCTCACCGAATGCTCATTACCACCTCGTGAAATAAGTACTATTATCCTCCCCTTTTACAGAGGAGGAAACTGATGCCAAACAAGGTCAAGGCACTTGCCCAAGATCACCAGGCACGGCTGGGACTCCCACTCAGGCCAGCTGGAGCCAGAGCCCATGCTCCTCACCTCCCCGACCCCCAGCACAGTCCAAGACCTGGGTTCAAGTCTAGACTGTACAACTCACCAGCTGTGTGTCTTTTTGTGAGTTTCTCAACCTCTCTGGTCCTTGAGTTCACATCTGCTCTTTGTATACCACAGGCAGCTATTTTGCAAGTGGATGGTTTTTATGACAAGGAATAAAGGATGTATGGAGAAGGCTCAGCACTAACCCACAAGCAAAACCTCCTAAGACGGGAGAGGGAGAGTGGGGGAAGGAGAGAGAGGCGGGAAGAGGAAAAACATGCCAAAGGCAGGCCCTGGAGCAAGACTTTCAGGACCACAGAGAAGGCACAGCACTTAGGACTGGACACCCCTGGCCTACGGCATGGCCTGGCTTGGGCATCTTGACCACTGGCCTGTAGCTGACAATGCATTTTTTTAATGACCGAGTTCAAAATGGGAAAATGGGTACACTTGATGAAAGCTTTTAGTCATAATTGCTCAAAAATAATAATAAAAACCCACTAGCCTCTTTAATTACTAGGCAGTGCTGCTTTTCTTTTCATTAGGCATTTCTATTTGCTCATGATGGTATTGTAAAGTGTTTATCAATGCTAATGATGCAGTTCCCCAGAGCCCTATTTTGTCAAAGGAGCTGTAAGGGAAATTGTTAAGAAATAAATTTCCCATGCAACAGTACATCACAAAGGAAAGCGAAAGCATAAGAGCCAGGGCCTTCTCCCCGGCTAAGGGGCATGTCAGTTGCTGGGGTCTTGGAATCCAGCAGGCCTGAGCACCAGGTTCCCTGCTGTGCCCAGGTTGGCATCCGAGAGCCCCTTGCCCAAGTGGAAGAGACCGCCAACTCGGGAGTGGGATGAAGATGAGATTGGAGATACCTGTGTCCCAGTCCCAGCTCTGCCACTGACTGGTAGATCAGGAGGGAACATTCTCCCTGGGGCCTGAGACAGCCTCAGACCCACTGGGCTGAGTTCTCAGGAAGAGATGTTAGGTACTTGCCTGGGAAAATCTAAGGACCTCCCCTTCTGGATGCTTTCTTTATGGCTAAAGTTTTGCAGAACCCAGGCACTCGAGTTAGTGGCCCAAAGTGTGTATTTTGGCTTCAGAATTCCTGGGTTTGAGTCCTAGTTTTGCCCTTTCCTAGCTCCATGACCTGAGGCAGATCTCAGGAAGCTCTCTCTGCCTTTGCTCTCCCATTGGCAAAATGGGGATTACAAGAGTACATGTCTGGGGGTGATTATAAGGATTAAATGAGTTCAAACATGGGAAGGATACACAGGAAGAACTCAGTACATCAATAAATACATGCAAGCTCTCTTGATAAATTAGGATAACTTATGGGGGCAGGGGGTCAGCAAACTTTTTCTATGAAGGGCCACATAGTAAATACTTGGGGCTTTCTTTGCAGGCCAAACACCCCCTCTGTCACAAGTATTCTAGCAAAACACACGAGCGTGGCTGTGTTCCAATACAGCTTTATTTATGGACGCTGCAATGTGGTGTTCACATATCATGAAATATTCAGATATTTTTCTTTTGGTTTTTCCCAATCATTAACAAATGTAAATACTTTGTAGTTCATGGGCCATCTAAACCAGTGTCAGGGATTTGCTGACCCTGTTTTAGGGTCTTAATGTTAATTATTTACAGTCAGTGGAGTCTCTGGTCTGAAACATGTTCCTCTTCCTCTTGTTCTTCACTGAGAGCCAGGGACTCCTGCAAAGGGAAGTATTTTGGGATGCAGAACGGAGCAGGCCTTGATTCTAAGGGTGAAATCTTCACCCACAGAATTGTGTTTATGAGCCAACATAAAGGTCTAAATTCATGCATCGTCCAGTTCTGGAATTCCTGGTTCTTCCTCCCATCACTTGATAGTGTTGGGAAGGATTCATCTATAGACCACACTCTCACACTCTTTTTTTTTTTTTTAAAGATTTTACTTATTTATCTGACAGAGACAAAGCGAGAGAGGGAACACAAGCAGGGGGAGTAGAAGGGGGAGAAGCAGGCCTCCTGCAGAGTAGGGAGCCTGATGCGGGGCTTGATCCCAGGACCCTGGGACCATGACCTGAGCCGAAGGCAGACGCTTAACAACTGAGCCACCCAGGCGCCCCTACAGACCACACTCTTAATACAACATCTCACAAAACCCATTTGGGTCTCCTATGAAGGCATTTATTGGAAGCGCTTGGTGTGGGAGAGAAAGGGGCAGCTCGGTGGTGCTGGCTGGGGGACTGCAGGGGACTTTGCAGAGCTCTTTGCTCCCCAGTTCAGGGTCTTGGTTAAATTCCCCAATTTCCTTACAGATACTCAGGTGGCCACTTAGACTGCAGGATATGTGACTGGATAGAGCCACCGAGTCTCCCTGTGTCACTGTGCGGAATGAAGAAGCCTGGTCTCTTTCCCATCTTTCCCAGACCGATTCCAGGCTCACCCCCACAGTTGCTGATGTGTCGGTTCTGGGGCGGGGCCCAAGAATCTGCCTTTCCCACAAGTTCTCAGGTGATGCTGCTGTTGCTGGTCGGGGGACCCCACTTGGAGAACTACAAGTGCAAGGAAATAGCCAGAGCAATGTCTGGCCCACAGCATTGCAATCCTTGCTATATAAGGATTTCTGTTCTTCCATCGTTCTATATAGGGGCATGGTAGTCAGTCATCTTGCAGGGCTCATGGCTGCTTTTTTTTTTTCTTTTAATATTTTTCCAAGGAGCATTTGTTATTAGTTAAGTCATGATTCAAAATCCCAGCGTGGAGATCACCCCGTGCTCAGGTCCCCCTTCAGCATCCTGGGGCAAGGATGGAGGGCGGGGGCGGGGGGGAAGGAACCTGTTCAGATTGTCCCAGAAGAATGCCATCTGCCTGGTGGTCCCCCACGCTGACAGCCAGGAAATTCAGCCAGCAGATCCCAGTCTGGGTCTGGCTGAAAAAGCAGCTGTCGAAGGGGCAGTCTGGTAGTTCTTGACTGGGTCTTCTGCCTTGGTGTGGACTGCTAAAGCAGCCCAGTGCTGTGGGGCTCGTTGCTTCTAAGGCTCTTCGTGCAGCCTGGCCCGGCCCACCTCTACTCACTGGACACGCACCCGTGGAAGGGCGACAGTGGACAGCGCCCCCCCAGCCGATGGCTCAGAAGGAAGATGAAGACTGAGGGAGGTGCGGGGGACCCTGGGGGCAGTGCACACATCTGCTGAGATGCTGGGAACGCATCTCCCGAGGACACTTCTTCCCGAAACGAAGCGGGGACCCCCTGGTGACGAGAGCCTCCACCCACCTGCATGGACCCCATATGTGCTCTGGTTTCCCCGGCTGTTTTGCAGGGTGTACATCTGCTTCTCCCAAGCACCAGCTGTCCGTGCCCAGCTGGGAGCTGCTTCCTCAGCGAGAGCCCAGGTACCTCGGCCACAAGGCCTCGTCACAAGTCTATTCTAGTCCCTGTGGGCAGCCTCACCCTGAACCAAACCTTTAGAAGCCTCACTCACAAATCCAATGGCAGGTGAGGTGACGTTGCCATTCAGAATGTCCCCTGGCCCTGCCCCACCTGTTTGAATGTGTAGACGGTCACCACACACAGAAGTTCTGGAGCAGAACTGGAGCCAAACGAGGACAGTGCCTAGTGCAACCTAGATGCTCCATGCGATGTCCTCATGAGCCTGTCCAACTCCCCCCGTCTGAGAGCAGATAATACCGAGGGCCTCACTGCTCCAAGAGTGATCCAGGACCAGCACCGTCAGCATCACTGGGAGACTGCTAGAAATGCAGATTCTCGGCCACCCCAGACTTGCGGAGTCAGAATGTGCATTTTGACAAAATTCCCAGGTGGTCTGTATGCCCAGTAGTTTGAAATGTGCTGAGCTAAGGGATACACTGGGGAAAGCAGCCATGGAAAACTGGGACTAGAATCTTGGCTTAGCGACTTAGTAACTGGGTGATGAATGTGAGTAAACCTCCCTGTGCCCTCTGAGCCTCAGTTTCCTCATCTGTAAGATGGGAACAATAGTACCATGGCTGTTAAAAGGCTTAATTCATCCCTGTACCAAATACCTGGGTGCCCACCGTGTGCCAGGAACCATGAGAGACACTGGTGATAGAATAGGAAGAAACGACAAGAGAGCCCCTGTCCCTACCCTCATGGAACTTAGGGTTGGTTAGGGGACGTACGAAATCATGACACAAACCGATGTGCAATCACATCTGTGGCAGAGAAAAGGCTGCAGAGGAGAGGTGCAGAGGGCCCCCACCCAGGAGAGGGGGGTCCCGATGAAGTGATGTCTGTATTGTCACAGGAAGAAGAGCAGGCAAAGATGAATGAGGCAGAATGTTCCAGACTGGCAAATGCATGGGAACTGGAAGCGCCGACACACAGTAGGGAGAGAGTATGTATTAGTCACTTACAGCTACGTAACAAATTACCCCCAAACTGCTCTGTATTCAGAGTTAGAATTTGGCACACAGCTACCTCCTCTCCTTTGGGAAATTAAATTATAAGCTTGGTGAAGGAGGATGCTGTGTTTGTAATTGTTGGGAGGCAGGGGGTGGGCAACCATCTCCTATGTGCCTTGTGCTAACAGGAACTCGATATATACTTTTGAACAAGCTGTTCTGTGTCCTCAGGCCTTTGGGTCATTTTCTTGCTGCTCACTAACACTTGGGATGCTGGGGGGGTGGTGGGGACAACAGCACCAGCTTATTCCAAATTTGACAGGGGAAGTGAACATGGATGAAGCAAAGGGAAGAAGGACAGGAGGGAGTGTGCGAAGTAGTAATTGGAAAACTAGACAGACCATGGAAGAATTATAAACAGAAAGCCCCATTCTGCTGTAGCCCATCCAAGCTAAAGGGACAATGCACAGGAAGGATGAGCAGAGAAATCCAAAAGACCTGGATCAGAAACAAATTAATTTTAATGGAACATTTCAGTTCTGGAGAAAAATGGGAACACCAAGCAGAAATAACAGCTCAGGCACTAAATTTGTGGAAGTGTCATCTGGGCACAAAACAGGGAAGAAGGAACCAGAAAAGCAATTGGTTTAATTTTTTGGATTAATTGTGAGCAGTCAATAATGTGACTCATTTGGGGACCCAGAGGCATCTAAGCTATGCTGAGTAATCTACTTAGGTTGGTAATTATTGTTTGCACTCACGGAATTAAGGCCACGAAAAGGTGGTTTAGAGAAAGCCTCACTGAGCTGGGGGACCATAATCCTGGCTTTCCCACAGCACATCTGGAGTGAGGCAGCGATATTATGGTTTCCATGTGGAGTATAAGAAGGGATAAAAAAAAAACCCCTTCCTTTCATCCCTTGCTTTGTGGCTGATTCAACGCCAATTCCAAAGAATTCACTTTTTTCCCCATTTTTATTTTAATTCAAAAATTGGTTAGAGGATTTAAAAAGTGCATCAAAGAACAAATAAAAGAAGAGTGCATATTCTCACCACCCAGAATTACTCACTGTTGTCTTCTTGCCCTGTGTACTTTCTTTGTTCATGGTTTTCATTTTAAGAAAAAATCACATCTTTTTTTGTGACAATGAAACATATTCTTTTGAAAGAAATCAACTAATGCAGAACATGGCAAAGACAAAAAGAGAGAAGATTATCTCCAATTTGAGCATGTTCGGTGGATGTCATTGCAAACAACTTTCTATGCTCCTATGTGTGTAGAAACCTCATGAGGGCAGGGGTTTTGTCTGTGTCCATCACCTCTGGATGCCCAGGGCCTTGAACAGCATTGGCAAATTGGAGGTGCCCAGTAAAATATCTGTTGAAAGACTGGCTGAATAACAGACGGTCTGGATCAGTCATAGCAACGTTACAGGGCCATGGGCCACATGCGGCGGGTGGTTTAACACATCGCCTTCCCACCCCATCCCCGCTCCCCCAGCCCGATGTTCACCCCGGGGGGCATGCAGGTCCCAGGGGGAAAAGCAGAGACAGGTGCGGAGGAGGGAGGGAGAGAAGGCTGAGGCTGACAGACTATTTGCGACCTGCCCTCATACCAGGCAGCAGTCTGAGCGGTCCAGTGCTTCCAGCCCTTTCCCTGACATGGCATATAGACGTAGGATACTATTTGTACAGCTTACTGGTATCAAACTGATGAGGCTCCTTGAGGCCAGAGGCCACAGTCAGCCAGCTCTGGCCATCCCTGCCCACGAAGACATTGATATCTTAGTGCACCTGCAACCCCTCTGTGGCCCTCTGTCACAGCTGGGATGCTCGGATGGATGCATCTAAGACAGGGATCAGATGAGGGTGTAAGAAGGTCGCTCTGGGAAGGGCGCAGGACAAATAGTGGGCAGGAGTCCTGCAAGCCAGGATTAGGATCTTGATGCAATAGCTCAGCATCAGAGGACACAGTCCTCGGCAGCCACAAGGCAGTAGAGTTGGGAGGAGGAAAGGAGATGTTGAAATGATGCCTGGGATTTGCTTCAACCTCACACAGGATTAGCGGCCGGGGAAGGGGTTGGATCCCGGTGTGGATACAGCAGGACTGCCTAGGGACTGATGGGTTGGGTGACAGGTATGTGAGCGTTCTACTTTGCTGTCCATCTCTCTGCGTGTTCAAAATTCCCCTCAATCAAAAGATAAAGAGACAGAGAGACACAAAGTCAAAGAAAAAGGAAAGTAACTGCCCCACGCGTATTTTTTTAATTATATAATGGAAGACATGCTCATTGGGGGCATGGGAGCTTCAGCAACCCAGGAGTGCAGGTTGTAAAAAGTATCAGTTACTGCTTCCTTGTGCACACACATGCTTCTCCCCATTCCCTAGAGGCCTCCGGGACACATCCTTCTAATTGTTTTTCTGTGAATGTACAAATATCTATCTGGTTGTATAAAGTTAACACGTTTCTGTGTGTATTAAAAGCAAAACAAAACAAGGTTGCAATGAATGAATATTTCTTCTCGTCCAAACGGGACAGTGAACGATGTTCTTCTTCCTGGTTTTAAACGTACCTTTTATGTTAATTAGATAGAATATTATAACCACTTAATGACCTGAGAATGCTACAATGTTTAAGATTTGCAAAGCACCTAATTTCTTTTAATAACAAGCTCATGCCTGCTCTATAGTGGATATATAATTTTATTTTACAGAAATGGATCATCCCATAACACAAAGGCATGGCAACTTTTTATTTTAAACAACTGTTTCCCAGTCATCTCTGTATGTCCATGTGGATCAGTCTTCACCATTTTTAACAACCTCACATACTCCTTGGTACAGGCAGGTGCTACTGTTATTTACCCAGAGCAACCTACTAATGATTTGATAGACAATTAGGATTTCAATTTACTCTTACAATAAACACTGCGGCAGTAGATGGCCTTGTCTACAGATCTCTGCAAAACCTGCCTAGTATTTCTGAAATCCTAGAAATGTGTTGAAAATCTGAACAGACATCACCAAAGTGCCTTTCGAAAGACTGTACTGATTGTCACTCCTGCTGTCAGAACAGCAATGTTATCTTCCAGGTAAGTACCCAACCACAACCGATCTCAGTGATAGACAAGGCTGAATTCAAGGTTCCTGTCTGGCCAAATCGCACCTGCGCAGAGCTCTGTGCTTCTCTATTAGCAAAGTGCTATCAAAATCACTGCCCCGTCCTGGTTTCTCAGGAAAACTACACAGCCCTCTGTGCAAGTAGCTGAAATAAAGGAAGGGGCCAACCTAGACAGTGAAGGTCACAGGTAAACATGCGGAGGGTCCCCAAAGTCACTGACCCCGGAGGCAACAGAGAAATTCCTTCAAAAGGGAAGATGAGGCAGCAAGAGAAAGCAGGCAGACTCCTGACAGGAGTGAAAGGCAGTCTGTAAAAATGATAAGAAAAGCAAAGATGAGAAATGGAAAAAAAGATTGCACAGAAAGTTAGGCCAAGAGAAATGCTGCCAAGAATGCGAGGCAGGAAAGGTCAGCAAAGGAAGATGATTTTTGTCAGAGGGAATGAGCAGAAGTAATTTACTGAGGGGGCAGGTAGATGCCCTGAATTAGATGTAGTCCTCGCCGGTTCCAGAAGGAGACAAGAAACTTTTGGGGCAAGAAAGAAAAACATGGAAAAGAATCAGAGTCACCCTGGCATTGGACAACCAAGAAAGACACAATAAGGACTTTGGAGGCATTTGGCATCTAGCTGGGAATTCTGAGGACAGCTCAGACCGAAATAACGGGGCTGCCAATTCTTGTCCCGTTGACTACAGAGGTTTCAGGAGCAAGAAAGGGAAAGGCAGGCCTTTCTTCTCTCCAAGTTATAGCTGCAGTAGGCAGGTGCTGAGGATGCCATATCACAAAAGATGACATCTTCCAGTGGACCCTCTTGTCATGTTGACAGGGGGCACAAGAACCGGAATACAAACCCTGGGTTCTACCGCACCACTCACTGGCTAGGGGGCTTGAGACATGCCCCTTAAGCTCCCCAAGCTTTGGCGCCTCAACTGGGCAAGGGAGGCAGCCTCTTAACTCGCTGACCCCTTTCCTGCTCTCCCTCTCATTCACTCCACTCCAGTCCCTCTGACTTCCTTGTTGCTTCTCAAACATGCCTCGGGGCCTTTGCACTGGCAGTTCCCTCCGCCTGGAATGCCCTTCACAGCACCTGCTCGGCTCTCTTCCCTCTTTCTCATCTTTGTTCATATGTCACCTTCTCAGACAGGCCCACTCTGACCACTCACTGTCCTTAAAATTGTACCTTCCATCTCCTTCCATGCTTTTTCTCCATGGAGCCTATCACCTTCTAACAGACCACTGAAGTTAATCTACTTATTTATTTTATTGCCTGAGTTCTCCCCCTGGAATCAAAGCCCACAAGGGCACAGGGCATATGTCTGCTTTATTCATTCTCTGCCGTATCACCAACATCTAGCACAGTAGCCTGGTACACAGTATGCCCTCAACTGTATGCTTACTGACTAAGGTAATGAATGGATCCATAAGTTCATCATCACCACCATCATCATCATCACCATCATCATCATCATTGAACGTATTTCATTAATTCAACCAAAATGTATTCATTACCTCTGATGTCGTCCGCTGGACATAATCCCTGAGACCAGCAAGCAGACAGACGTGTAAGAGTGTATGTGCCAAGTTGATCATGGATTAGTCACAGGATGACTGTAACCAGATTGGGGGGATGACCATCCCAGGTTACCACTGTTCTTGGAAACCAAGGCTGCACTCCTAAAGGTTCGGAGAATCCTGGGTCTAAACACGAAGCCGTCGGTGAAGTTGAAAAGTGTTGGCCTCAAACTCGCCGTCCTCTCTTTCTATGCCCTGTTGACCATGCCCTCCTAGCAAGCACACGTGGGGCATCCTCTTGCCTACATCACAGCCCCCCAAGGACCCAGGGCTCCTCTTGATCATAAGATAAAGGCAGAAAGAAAGGGTGGAGGCTCAGAGACTCAGGAGTCGGTTGCCCCCTCCATTGCTCCTGGAGTGTGGGCATCCGGAAGGCCAAGGGCACTCACCGCAGAAGGTCTTCCACATTTGTGGCTTGTACTAAACTCCCACGGCCTGAAAACCAAGTGACAGGAGATCCCAAATATTTAACAGTCAGCTTAGAGACAGCACTACAAGCAAACGAAGTATAAGGGATACATAAAAAGGGAGAATCATATATAATTCAGAGGAAATTATTCTTGCAAGAGCCCAAATTTGTGGAAATTGGCAGCAATTCTCCTCTTTTTATTACAAAAAAAGATATTGTGAAATACTGGAACCATCCAGAAAAGAAAGTCCCTGTAAAGATACCAGCATGCCGGGTCGGGGGAAATATTCGGTCTGTACTATTTGAAAAACAGATGATCCAGGGGCCTTGCAGAATGCTGAGTGACCCAGAGGGCACACTGCCTAGCATTGTTTAAATGCACCGCAAGGGGGGGAACAAAAGGGGGGGCAGCATCCACCGGGGGAAATGGGCACTTAAGGGAAATGACTGACATTTTCCTTACAGAGAAACAGAATCAACCATTAGGAGTGGGTGATGTGAGCGGCTGGGAGCTAAGAGCATAAAACACAACAAAAATGCAACAGACACGAAGCTGACTTCCTGGTGTATTTGCGTCTTTGTGCTCAGCTCGAGGGTGGTGACCAGCAGCTGATGCCATCGGTCTAGGCGCTGTTCTCTGAGTCACTACCGGTGAGGGGACCAGGCTCAGTGGAGGGACCCCCACCCCCCAACTCAATGGCTGCAATCCCAGCCTCTGACCTGATGGGCTATGAGGCCTGGTTTGTTCTCATAATCTGAACTGAGGAGCAGGCTGAGAACAGTAAGCAAAACAACAGTGCCCAGCATGCCTTCTGGGGGGTGGAGAGTGTGCACAGAGGATGGGCATCCCCTTTGGAATCAAGAGGCTTGGTTGATCCCTTGTTGGGCCACGTTCAGCTGTCTGGCCCAGGATAAACTGCCACTCTGGACCTCAGTTTCCACCTCCATGTTAACCCTGCAGGGAGGATGTGAGGGCCACCAGAGCGGATTGCTTAGTATCCCCACCCCACCAACCAGAACCGCAGAATGTTGCTTAAAATAAGAATCTTAGCAAAATTACGGTCAAGACAGAGATGAGATCATGCTGGATTAGCGTAGGCCCCCAGTCCAAGGAGAGTGTCCTTGTAAGAGGCAGGAAAGGAGGCACAGAGACACAGGAGGGTAGCCGTGTGAGACGGGTGATGCAGCCAGAAGCCAAGGGGCACCAGGAGCCACAGAAGCTGGAGGTGGCCAGGAAGGACCCTGCCCCGGAGCCTGTGGAGGGAGCACGGCCTTGCTGACACCTTGATTTTGGACTTCTGGCCTCCAGGACTAGGAGAGAATAAATGTCTGCTGTCGTGGGCCACCCAGTTGGGGGCAATTTGTCACAGCAGCCCTAGGAAATGAAATACAGCCACTTAAAAACTGCCTGGGATCTCATGCAGTGCTGTCCGCCCTCCTGTCTCGCCTTCCCCTCCCCCTGAGGGCCGGTTCACCTCCAGGTCCCCCTTCAAGGTCTGGTGCATGCCCACCCGGCAGGCCACACTTGGCCCTCTCGTCGCCTGGAGCCAGGCGCGCCCCCGACTCACTCCCACCCGTCTTCCCTGTCTCCACTGCAATGACACTTCCTCCGAGGAGCTCCCCGGCCGTGACCCGTACCCTCCGCTGCGCACAGCGATTCTCCTTTGTTGCCTTCCTGCCACTTCTCCCAAAGTTGTCATCTCTGTATTTGCTTTAAGACTCTCTGGCTAGAATGTACAATCCCTGAAGACAGAGATGTGTCTTTCTTATTTAACGCCACAGCCCCAGCACCTTGGTTGGGAAAGTTTTTTGTTGAATGAATGAATGAATGAATGAATGAATGAATGAATGAATGAATGAATGAA
>NW_023270447.1:83667847-83875097 GCF_011800145.1 Mirounga leonina
GAATGAATGAATGAATGAATGAATGAATGAATGAATGAATGAATGAAGAAAGGGATGGATGAGATAACCCTGTGGTCAGAGTCCGTCTCCAGTGAGTTGAGGGGGTACTGTGGCTACCAGACGATGATGCCACCTGGCAGTGGGTGCCCCACCATGATAGAGACGCGTACCTGCAGGAGAGAGGGCTCTCCCCACCCCATCAAGAAAGGTGCCTCTCCCTCTGGGAGCACTGGCCTCCCAGCTGGGTCTCCGAAGCTGGGGCCGAAGGGAAAAGCATTCCAGAGGGAGGGAGTGGCTTAAGTGAAGGCACAGAGAACAGAAAACCTAAGACCTGTAAGGGAACTGCAGTGAGCACACTTTCCCCCCAGTGGCAGAATCTCTCCTTCTGGAAAGCAGGCGTGGAAGCTTACGTGGTACAGTGGATTTAACAAAACAAACAAAATAGAAGCTTGCAACTGATAGAGCCGGAGAGAGCCCTGTGTTGGGCTGGGGATGGGGCGGGGGTGGAGGGGTTGCATTCAGTCCCGTCCCTGGCCCCCCATCCACCCAGAAGCCGTGCACAGACCAGCACCAGAGGACAGGACCTGCGTTAACTGGATGGCAGAGAAGGCAGGACAGGAGGCTGCAGGCCCAGCACTGAAATGCCAGCCTCCAGGACACGCCGACAGAGGCCAGAGCAGTGCGCTTTGATGGCAAACACGACCTGCTCAGAGGCATGTTCGCGGAGAATTCATCTAGCAGCAGAGCCCAGGATGGATCGGAGGAGGAGGCTGCAGAGGGGGAGGTTATTGCAACAGTCCGAGGGAAGGATTATCGGGGCCCGACTGCTGGGCGGCGGTGGGAATGGAAAAGAACAGACAGATGTGAAAAAAGATTGGAAAGAGAAAAAAAATCTGCTTGACTGATTGCATGTCCTCCGGTGAAGGAGGGGAAGGCTCTGAGGATGACGCGAAGGATCCGAGCTTAGAGAGAACACAGCACTGCCCGACCGAGAAACGTCTGGAGAAATCTGCTCTCGTTCATTTGAACGCGTCATAACCACTGGCTCCACGCTTGCTTTGGGAACAGAGAATACTGGGTGGGGATTTAAGAAGCCCCTCCCAGTCCACACACACACACTGGTGTGCAAACACACTCATGCATACACGTGCACACACACGTTTTTCTCTGGGATCAAAGAAAACTAGTGACGATCAGTGTATGAAAGCTAGTGTCCTACTTCAATGAACCTGGGCTCGGCTCTTAAAACACTCGTGATGGAGAAATCCCAACCTTTCAATGACTCAAAGGAAATGCCACTTCCTTTTATTTGCTAACCACAGCATGATTAAAGACCTTCCATTGAGCCTCGTCTTTCCAGTCCTTAGAACACACTCCAGCCTCCGGCGAGAGGGTGGGGTGGGCTTACTGGTTCAGGAACGAGAAGCCAAAACCTTCTCAACCACCGTGGCCTGGGTTTCTGTGATGAAGAAATGGAGATTTTATTTACTTATTTATTTTTAAAGATTTTATGTATTTATTTGACAGAGAGAGAGCGAGCACAAGCAGGGGGAGCGGCAGAGGGAGAGGGAGAAGCAGGCTTCCTGCTGAGCACAGAGCCCGATGTGGGGCTCGATCCCAGGACCCTGGGATCACGACCTGAGCCAAAGTCAGACGCTTAACTGACTGAGTCACCCAGGCGCCCCAGAACTGGAGATTTTAAAATGAGATAAAACTTCATTCTTCAGAAAGGCCTTTTAAATACTGACTTAACCCAAAGAGAAAAGACGATGAAGCTGCAGAGCCTTTCAGAGGAAAGGAAAACTATCAACCTGAATTCGGCCCTTCGAGGGGACGGGTCCTGGGAGGAAACACGCTCTCAAGATGGGAAACGTCCATTACCGGGTCACCTGCCAAGCCCCACACACTGAGCCGCACCCACAGCCTTGGTCCTCTGAGCGCCGGGGCTCAGACGAGGCCCCTTCTGGGGACCGTGACCAGGTCATCCTTGGATGCCAAGTATCGCCTCATCTTGTAAACTTGGCCATGCCCCCTGGGAAGGTAAAGCGTCAGCAATCATGTCCCTTCCATCAGACTGGGAGCTCTCAGAGGCTGGGACAGGGTCCCTGTGACACAGGGAGCTGGTGGAGACGGAGAGCAAGGCCCCCTAAGTCTGTGAACTTGTCCAGCAGCCATTCCAGAAGCTGCAGGCGTGGCCCCAGGCAAAGCCAGAATCGGCCAGGGCGCAGCATCTCCACCTGCAAGGCAAGAAGGCCAAGGCCTCCCCGGGACCGTGCAGCAGGGAGCGGCCGGAACTCTCTGCATAAATGCTGGCAAATGAGCCACCCGCACGGTGGGCACCTTTCGGCTCTGCTATTTAACCTTGGGGCTGCAGTTCTTCAGAGGCGAAACAGAGGACCGGGTGAGATGGTGGAATAAGGGTCCACCTGCCACGGAGCTCGGCGTGTTATGGGTGCTTCCTAACCCTGTGGCCATTCTCACCACTGTCCACGTTTTACTGATCCCCCGAATCCCCAGCTGCTGGCGGTCACCGGCGCTCGGGAGGGGCTCTGGAAGAGGATTGCAGCTGAAGACATGACGCGCAGCTGGAAGAGGACGTGAGCGGATGACACTATGGACATGTTCACAAACGAAGAGATGGCTCAAAGGATGGGGAGCAGTTTCCCCACATTTACCTCCTGAACCCCTTCTCGGTTTTCACTGCCTCCTCCCGGGCAGCATGTTTCCCACCAGCCGACCCGCGGACTCCGCAGTTTACACCCATGTCTTTCAGGCGGAAGAACACACACCTGGTTTCTAGAAAGCACACAAAGCAGTAGTTTGCTAAACGCGCCCCAAACCCTATTTTATGATACAACGTTACAGACGGACCCGATTTCTGTTCCCACTAAAGAAAGAACAGTCATTTCTTTGACAAACGTCGCGGCGTCGTGTGCGTTGACGTGCAGGCGTGACAGTGCCCTCTGTGCATAAGCGAGCCAGCCACGTGCAAAAACAAAGCCCGTGGCCCCCTCTTCTGTGTCTAATTCAGGGTGAGTGTGGCAACGTGCAGAGCTCCCTGCGGTGTGGGGGGAGTCTCTCTGCTCGTTCGAGTTCTGGTTCTGGCTCTGACGAGCTGCGGGACTGTGGGCACGCACCTGAACTCCCTGAGCCTCAGTTTCCACATACAAAGGGGATTCCACCATCTGACAAGGACCCGGCTCCAGCTCGAGCTCACCTAGAAGGGCCAGCAGGACCCGCCCCCACCCTTTTGGAGCATATAACCGTGCACTCCCTGCCCTGGAGTGTAAGTGGAATTTAGGAATGGCATTTCCCCCCTGGGATTGGATTACATTATATGGCAAAGATGAAGGGAATCTGCAGCTGTAATTTAGGTCTCTAACTGGTTAACTTTGACTCCATCAAGAGAAAGATCATCATGGGTGGGCCTGACCTAATCAGGAGAGCCCTTTACACTGGCCTGTGGATGCCAGAGACAAGAAGCAGCAGTATGGGCCTCCTGTTGGCCCTAAAGCAGCAAAGTGCCATGCTACAGAGGGCCACACGTCGGTGAATGACAAGTGACCTCTAGGAGCTGAAGCCTCAGCCCTATAACCACAGGAGCTGAATTCTTCTGGCAACCACGTGATTTGCAAGAGGAAGCCAAGCTCCCGGTGAGAACACAGCCTGGCCAGCATCTCGATTCAGACCTTGAGCAGACACGTCAGTTCGGCCATGCCTGGGCTCCTGACCTGCAGAGACTGTGAGATATTGAATGGGTGTTGTGGCAGGTGTGTGGTAACTTGTAATGGGCAGTAGAAATCTCACCCAGCCTCTGAGCTCCACATCATATTCACGGAGGGTCGAAACCACGTCTATTCGACCTTTCCTAGCAACTGGCACATAATGAAACAAACGGATGGATGAGTGAGTGAATGATGAGCAGTATTTTAGAAAGGCAATAGAGGGAGGTTGCTAGGCTCATGGATTCTAGAGTCAGATGACCTGGCTCTGTCACTTTTTAGCTGTGTGACCTTGGGCAAGCTGCTTCACTTCTCTGGGCCTTGGTTTCCTAATGTGTAAAATGGGGATGATAATGGTACTTACTTTATAGGGTTGCTATGAGGATAAAGAGCTACTTTATATAAAGTGCTATATAGTGCCTATTATGAGCCAGGAGTTGTAAGAATTCGGTATTATTGCTATTTTATGGTGGACAGGAAGGAGAGCTGACAGGGGCAAGCAGTGAGCACAGCTGCAGTGTGTTAAGGGGACAGAGGCTAGGACTGGAAGACGGGTGGCCCAGGTTCATTGCTCAGCCGTGTCATCGGATCACAGGAAAGCCACGAAACGTCTGCAAGTTTCAGTATTTTCGTTTCCAAGACAGGGGTGATAATCCTGCCCGCCCGTCTGGGTGGGAGATTTTCACGGAGAAGGTCCCTGCATGCACTATGCAAACTGTGAAACACTGTCCATGTGTTAGCTATTGGGAAAGGCAGGAGGATGGAAAGAAGAACGGAGGGTGGGGGAAAGGGGACGTCTGTTGGCAAAGCAGAGGAGGTGACAAAGGTAGAAGTTGGAGAAGAAGGTTTGTGGCCAAGTCCCCAGGATCACAGCTTGAGGACTGTGGACATAAGTCAACCAGCTAGAAAGTACGTAGAATTTGCTCTAAGATGGGAAGGATTTAAGGCAAGGACAGTCCTTGGCATATCGTGCACATCTGTTTTTTTTTTTTTTTTTTTAAGATTTATTTATTTTGGAGAGAGAGAGTGTGAGCAGGGGGCGGAGGGACAGAGGGAGAGAGAGAATCCCACACAGACACCCTGCTGAGTGCGGAGCCTGGCCTGGGACTTGAACTCACGACCCTGAGATTGGGACCTGAGCTGAAATCAAGAGTCAGATGCTTAACCGACTGAGCCACCCAGGGGCCCCTATATCGTGCACATGTAATGGCTTTTTTAAGAATTAAGAAATTGAAAAGGACCAGGAAAGACAAATTTCTAGATGACATGGCCACGCAATTCATAAAGTCCTGGTCGCCAAACCCCGTTTTCCTCGGAACTTCCTTTAAACTCAGAATCTCAGTTTGAGAAGCGGGTGGGTCTTAGTCTGGACATCTTGTGCTTGGTTACTGTGAGGAGGAAAAGCACGGCATGTTTCCTCATTTGAACCTGTCCTCAACTCAAAGCACCATCAAATATTAAAGCTGGAAGGGACAATGAGAATCACCTCCCTCTAACTATTCTTACAGGTAGGGAAACTGAGGGCCAGAGAGGTCTCGGCGCTCTGTTACCCACTGTCCTAGCTACTACCTAACGGTTCCTCTATCCATAGCGTTCTGCACTAATGGGATGACGGAGAAGCACCCAGCAGAGATCCTGGGCCACAGCAGGTCCTCAACTGTTCATCCCTTCCCCACGCTGTTTCAGAGGGACCCAAGACCTCCCTTCGTCCAGTAAACACTAAGCAATGGCTCTGTACCAAACACTTGGGGGCCAGCGCGGCTCAGGACAAGACTCGTCAGGCCACAGAGAAGCAGCCAGTGACCTGGTGGAGAACTAGGCTTTGGAGACAGGTTGCATGACTCAAGACTCCCAGCAACCCTAGCTGTGCAACCTGCACATGGTAGCTTCCCATGCCTCAGTTTCTGCATCTGTGGCATGGGGGATAATCACAGAACCGCTGTCGGAGGACTCGTCAGGAATAAATGATGAGATGCATGCCGAGTGCTAACGCAGAGCCAGGGGACCCAGATGTCCACGGCTCTTACTGCTATTCCTCAAGGAGCCTCTTGGGGGCAGGGCACAGCATTTTCCTTCAGGGTGGAACAAACATGCAAATTGGGAGTAAACTCTCTTCTGCATCCATTGGGTGGCCCAGTGGACGGCTTCAACCCTGTCGTTCTGTCCAAGAGTGCAAAAACCAAGACATGGGCACACCTCTCTCCTCCTCTGCAGCTGTTCTCCTACACAGCGCTTTCCTCAAGGACCTTCAAGACCTGCGTGAGCAGCTCGTGAGAGGAGAGAAATTACCTGAAGTGAGGGGAAAGAGCACACAGTGGCAGAGTGCAGAGGTGTCTGCAATCGCCCCTCACTGCGCTGTGTGCCTTAATTATGCTGCACACATGATTAGAGGTTCTGGAGGGTAGACCAGGTGGCCATGCTCACGTGTAGGCCGCTTCAGAAATTTTTCCCTTCTTTTGAATTCCTTTAAAGTTGCCTCTCCAGCACTGCCAGTGAGGAATTCCATACAGAGCCAATGACGCCGCTAATGGAGAACAAGGATCCTTTAACAGTCTTCACCTGCTCTGAAGAAGGTACCACCAGATGCCTCTTGAGAAGATATTTGTCCAGTGAGTGTCCAAGCAGAGAGCAGCGTCGGCACCTCCTTGGAAGTTGGATTGCATGGTAGGAACAAAATGTAACTGGTATGAGGGTGACCAGACTGCACAGATCTGGACCCAAATCACGGGCAGCTTCCATCAGTCAGTCCCATGGGACAAGACTGTTACATGGATAGGAAAGGAAGAAAGTAACAGATGGAACAGAACTTACTCCATAGGATGAGTGTCAACAAATTAACATCGTTCTCAACCTTGGCACCATCAGGATTTGGGGCCAGACAATCCTTTGTTGTGAGGCCATCCTGTGCACCTTTGGGTGGTTTAGCAGCATCCCTGGACTCTACCCAATAGATGCCCCTAGCACCCTCCCCCTCCGTTTTGATGACCAAAAATGTCTCTGGACATTGCCAGATGTCCCCTGGGGGACAAAATCACCCCTGGTGGAGAGCCACTGAGTTAGCAGAAAATAAGCACAGTGCCAGTTTCATAAATGACAGTGATGAGCAGCTGCTTTTAGAAACCTGAGATCATCAGGGGCACGTGTCCATTGGGGCAGATTGCAAAATGCCCCCAATTCTTCACCCCAGTCTTGGCCATATGACTTGCTTTGGCCAATGGGATGCTAACAAACATGGAACAGGCAGACACTTGAAAAGCACTTGTCCCCTCTGTCCCCTCCGCTATTGCCATGAGAACAAGCCCGAGCCAGCCCAATGAAAGAGGGGACACATGGAGCAGGGACCAGGAGCCCTGTCACCCCACCAGACAGCCAGATGACCTGCCGGCATTGAGCATGCTCAGTCAACATCAGAGCAGTCTAGCTGACCATCCAAGACATGTGAGCAATATGCACTTGTAATTATTTTTCTTTTGTGTCTGTGTTACACAGCATTAGCAGCATATCAAAAACTAACAGATACAGAAGCATCTCTGGGGGAGGGCATCATCTTGTACCACCCATAGACAATCCTAAAGTCCTGGCATCACCAGGGCCGGGAGCACCCGTTTTGCTTTTTACTGTGATACAGGAGGGTGCACGGGGAGAAGGTGAGGGTGGGGAGGACGCATTCATTCTGTGACTGCTCCAGGCCGACTCTTAGCTATGGATTGCACTGGGGGAATATTCCAGCCTGTCAATCTCTGGGCCATTTCCAACCTCACCTTCTGACTTTCATCTTTCCTTTCCTCACTGAGCCCCAGCTTTGGTTCTCAGGGTAAGTTGACTGAGCAACAGGTACTGTGGTCAGTGAGAATCTGGAGTGCCCAGTTATGAAATAAAGCGCAGCTTCCAGGGCACGGCTCTCGGGCAGGTCCTGGGGTCCCTCAGAACTTAAATGATGGCAAAATTCTCCACTTCCTAGGGTCTGGTTTCCCCTCCCATTGGACAGGGCTAGAGCTCTACCTGCTTTTCAAAAGGCTTCGAAAACTTCTATGATGAGGACAGTGTGGGTTCAGCATTGTTGGCACCAACCTGAACCAACAAAGCATCTCAGAAGCCTGCGGTTTAAACCAAAAATGGAGGCAAAAACTGCTGAAACCTACAGATAAGCCTTGGGACAGCTCCTTCTCCCTGACCACCCCCCTGGGTGCAACCAATGAATCACCAAGTCCTATGGGATCTTCTCTAAAACACCGTTAGAACCTACTCTCTCCATGCCCACTGCCAGGACCCAGGGCCAAGCTACTGACATCTTGCACTGAGATGACTCACTGTCCCCCAACACGTCTCCCCACACCCACTCCTGCCCCTCCAGTCTCTTCTCTGTACTTCGGCCAAGGTCATCTTCTAAAGGAAAACTGGATAATGTCTTTCCCAGACTCTGACCCTTCCATGGCTTAAATTAACTTTTGGATTTAAACTCAAACCCAGAGCCTGGCCTTGAGCCCTTTCTCACCTCACCTTGTATTCTTCTTCCCTTTGTTCACAGAGCTCTAGCGTCCTGGCTTCTTTTCACCTCAAATTCCCTGCATCCTGCTCCTTTGAGACTTGGAATGCTGCTCTGAGTGTCCTGTGCCTTCACAGATGTGTACTTCATCTAACTCACACACACTCCTGTATTAGTTAGCTACTGCTGCGTAACAAATGGTTTCAAGCCTAGTGGCTCAAAGCAACGTTGATGGTCTCAGATTCGGGATATCAGGATTCCTGGGCCCTGTGAGCTTCTGTCTCAGGGTCTCCTGCATGTTACAAGGTCTGAGCTGTGGCTGCAGGCATCTCCAGGCTCGATGCGGGAAGGACCTGCTTCCCAGCTCACCCCTGTGGTTGCTGTGGTTGGTGGCAGCATTCAGTTCCCTGTGGATTGGTGGGCTAGGGGTCCCGGTTCCAGCCCAGCTGTTAATCCAGGCTGCCCCCAGTTCCTTGCCATGCGGACGTGTCCATCAATGACAACCTGGTGGGTTGCTTCTTCGAAGTGGGCAAATGAGAAAGTGCCAGCAGGACGGCAGATGCAGTCCTGTGTAACCTCATCCTGGAAGTGACATCCCATCACCTTCGCAATATTCTATTGGTTAGAAGCAGGCAGAAGTTCCTGCACACACTCAGAGGAAAGGAAATGCACAAGGGCAAGAACACCAGGAGATGGGGGTGATGGGGAACCGTTTCAGAAGCTGCCTGCAACACCTCCCTTCTTCCAAAGAAATCAACCCTGATGTCCAAACCAAAACGTGGCCCTCAGTATGTCTTTATCCCCTCAATAATTATTTATCCAAGGTCTACTGCTTGCCAGACACTGTTCTCAGCCCTGGGCCCCCAGCAGAACACACAGCAGACCAAGGCTCTGGCCTCATGGAACTTTCATCCCACTCGGGGAAGACAGACAATGAACAAATAAACAAAAGAATACCACATGATGATAACTTCTGTGGGAAAAACAAAGCAGGGAAAGAGAGACAGGGAGGGCTGGGCAGCTACAACAGGACCCTCCTCTTCAGAGCCCTAAGGAAAGTGAGGATCAATTCATGCCGATACCAGGGGAAGGGTGTTCTGGTAGACAGAACAGCCAGTGCAAAGGCCCTGAGGTGGAACCAACTTGGGGTATGTGGGAAGTAGCCAAGAGGAGGTAGCGTGGCTAAGCTCCAGCACAGGGGGTGAGAGGGAGGAAGAGGAGGAGGAGGAGGTGAGCTGGCCATGGTAGGATTCTGACCTCTTCTCTGAGTGAAGTGGGGCTTCTGGGGGCTGTGAGCAGAGCAGTAAGACGATCTAATTTGTAGCTTCTGGCCGGAGCAGAAGCTGGGAGAGCAGCTTAGAGACAACGGCGGCTGGGCCCAGGGTGGCAGCCGTGGAGGTGGGGAGAAGTGGGCAAGCTGGGAACATACTCTCAAACACAGCTCTTCCCTTGAGGGGGACTTATGGCAGTTGTAAATACGTAGCTAACTGGGCGACATGTCATTGTTTATCATCTCTTTCTCTCTGTAATATGAATTCCACAAGGGCAGAGGTCGATGTTCTCTGTCTCGAGAGCCTGGGACGTGGTCAGAATTGATGGCGGGGATTATTTTACTGCATAAAACATGTGATCTCTGACGCGGCAGCTCTGCGTGTGCCGGAGAGGTGGCATGGGGAGTGATGCGAAGTCCAGAAGTTTCCCTCGGATCGAATCCTCCTTCCAGCTGTTACTTTGTTCTTCCTCGGGTGAGTGTCTAAACCTCTCTGAGCCCTGTCTTCCTCATCTGTACACGGCAGAGCAGAAGACCTATCTCGCTAAGAAACGTTAGTAAGCAATTGCATGTGGCAGTAAATAGTCCTTGGCGGACACTGACACACGGGAGCTCATCTCCCTGCTCACCTTCTGCCTAGTTTGCCTCCGCTCTTAGAAGGGAAGGACCAGAACAGCATGGGTTTCTACACTCAGCTCTGCCCCCTCTTGGTTCTTGTGTCCTGGAAGCAGTGGCCTCTCAGATAGTGGCTGGTGAGAGATAATCCCCTTCCTGTGGAAAGACCAGTCCCCAAGTCCTGAGCCAACTGAGTGGCTTTCCTCGGTGGACCATCTGGGGCAGCTGTGGCTTCCTCAGGAGCACTGGGTCCTTCTCGGGAGGCACTTTAGACCCTCCACCCTGCCCCAGGAGGTGCTTCTAAGCCCTAGCGGGCTGAGACCCCCCTCTTCAGAGCTGTCCCATTGGACTCTTTAGTCTGAGTTTGTCGCGTTCCTGTCTCTGCAGTTCACGGAGGCTGCTTTCCTTCCATCCCCTCTCATTAATGTCTCGGACACGGGAGGAGCAGAACTGGAAAGACACACATCTTACACTTTCTGAATCTGGTCTTTTACTCCAGAATTCAAGATAGGAATTTGGGCTCTGGAGTGGGACCTGTGTAGAGGTGAGTCTCAGCTCTCCATTCACTGGCGTGTGGCCCCTGGGAAGATCACATAGCCGCTGTGCGTCTGTTTCCTCATCTGTGCAAAATCAAAGGCAGTGAAGGCGCCTCACCTCCTCGGGGGCTGGTGAGGCTACGATGAGAAGGGGGAGGTATGTCCCCTCGCCACAGTGCCTGTCACATGCTAAGCAACCTCCTCCAAAAAAGGTGTCTGTCCTCATCATCTGCATCATGGCCATCATCATCAGCACCAACAGATGCCAAATATGAGCCAAGCCAGGGACTCCAGATGCAGAAGGAATAAAACACAGTCCTGGCAACAGACATCTTCACGGGCTTGTTTATTTCCATGCTCAAAAATTATCTCTAAACTCCTGGTGAGGGCAAACAAAATGACTTAAACAAACAAATCAAGTGACAGCCCAAGACAGCCAACACTGCAGGACAGAAAAAAAAAAAAGTCCTTCTTGAAATGATCATATTGGCCGCCGTCAGGCGAATACTCCTCGGGCACAGAAAAGATACCTCAGTGTGAGGCCGGCCGCTGTGGATCAGGTGGTGCTCCTCACGAATCCGGGGCCAGAGCCATCCACCCTCCTGTGCGTGAAACAGAGCTGCGGGCCCCCTGCCACGCGGGAGCACCCTCGACTCCTTTAGGATCTTTCGAAAGACCTTTATGTGGCTCTGCACAGAGACAGTGTGAAAACCCTCTGACACCCACCTTAGACAATTCGTAACCAGACACTCGGCACATTTAGGTAGAAAAGACAGGTCCATGGGAATTATTTACGAAAACAACATGCTATTCTATCCCCCCTGTGGCAATTGAAGGAAAGAGGTTTTCTGTGCTTTGATCAAATTAATGGACCCAGGAGCCTCAGTCAGGATCGCGCTCTGAGACTGAAACAGAATGGGCAAAGCAGGGTGTCACTTCTCCCACTAATTATCTCCGAGTTCCCTTGGGTGGAAATGCAGAGTCCAAAGTACTAGCTCTGTAAGCGCATCCCCCAGAGCGCCCGTGTGGACGCGGGCACTCTGGGTGAGCACTGGATTTTCTCACTGATGGGAAGGCACAGCCAGGTCTTTAGGGGGCAAAGAGGCTGCAAACAGAGGGAATCAAGTGCCCACAACTGGGAAGAAGGAAGTCCAAAAGCCCAAGCCAGTGAGGAGAAAGCAAATGCCATGGTGGCCAGATATGGAAATTGCTCAGACTCCCGGACCTGGAATTTCCAAAGGCACACTTAGCATCCTGATTTCATTTCCTGAAATCCTGGTGGGGTGGCTCACGCGGCAAGCTCTTGAAAGAGGGTCTCTGTCTTACTTTTCCCTACACCTGCAGTGCCTGGCATGGTGCTTGGCAAGTGGAACTTGAAAGTGCTGGATAGGGGCACCTGGGTGGCTCAGTCGGTTAAGCATCTGCCTTCGGCTCAGGTCATGATCTCAGGGTCCTGGGATCAAGCCCCACGTCAGGCTCCCTGCTCGGCGGGAGACCTGCTTCTCCCTCTTCTACTCCCCCTGCTTGTGTTCCCTCTCTCACTGTCAAAAAATAGATAAAATCTTAAAAAAAAAAGAAAATGTTGGATGGACTGTGCTTAATGAAGGAGGAATGCCCAGGGACAAAACCCACAGACATAAAACCTTTATGGACTTCACACAGTTGCTCAAAACACCGATGACTTGGGTGCAAGTGAATCAGAAGCCTATGGTCTAGGTTTCTTGATAATTTATACAACAAACAATGAGAGAGAAGAGGGAGGCGTGGCAGAAGCTCTTAGTTTGCAAACCATTAGCAAGGGTGCTTGGTGGTGACTCTGGGACTCTCGAGAAGTCCCCATGCTCTTTCACAGCAATGTAGGGTGAGCGGGGGAGTTAGGTTTGGGAATGAAAGGAGATAAAGACCTCAACGGAAGAGTCATTCCACCATCAAATGGGTATGGAGGATTCTGGAAAAGAGACCCGCTGCGATCAGGAAGCCAATAGGATGGCCTGGCATTATTCTCAGGGCAGGCGGTGGTTCTTAACACTTGGAAAGGCATGACCTCGCCTTCCGCTGTTATTTCAACATTTACTTTCTGGCCAGTCACGGGGGGGCATGGTTGGAGCCGAAGTGTGACGCCTTATATCCTCTTGTGTATTTACTCCCTCTGAGTGCCAAGTCCTAACCTGGTCCCTTGAAGCTAGGTTCTCGTCTGTCGCCCAGGGAAGCTGTGCCCCGTGCCCCCTGCTCCACCCGACAGGTATCACCATCACAGGGGGCACCGTCAGTTGCTTTACACACCGATCATAGCGTGGTGACACCCACGTGTCACCTGGTTCTTGCGTGCCAGGGCGCACGGGTGGGGAGGCTGGACTTGAGAACGCACCATGCTATCTGCGGCTTTGGAAGCCACCAGGGGACGAGGGCATGGCACCGGAGAGGCCAGCAGGGATGTGATGGCTCTGTGCATGGCTCAGCCCCAGCTGGTACACCATCCCCCCAGTTCCTGGAGTGGGAAGGGAGACAAGCAGGCGGTTTGGTACAAATCTCTGCAAGAGAAACAGCCCCAGATGCCTTCCTTTATCAATCAGGCAACAGGAAACAGGTGGCACAAATTCGGAAAAAGTGATTAATTAAAGGGGTGAGAGCACTGCTTTGGGCTGAACTGTGCCCCACACATTCATACAGAACCTCCAGAACCTCAGAATGCAACCTTACTTGGAGACAGGGTCTTTAAAGAGGGGATTAAGTTAAAAGGAAGCCACCAGGGATCCGGTAGGACTGGTGTCCTTACGAGGAGGGGAGGGGCTGGGGCAGCAGGGGTAGGAGGGGTGGCCCCGTGAAGAGCAGCCTGCGGGCACTGGACCTGCAGCCTCCAGACCGCGAGACAATCGATTTCTGTGGCTGAAGCCCCCCAGGGCGTGGTCCCCCGTTACGGCAACCCACACATGAGGGATACAGGGGCCACGAGTGCAGTAACTGGGGGCCTACAGACGAAAGGGTGGTGTAGGGGGGACTGCCTTGCGGGGACCTTGGGTGGAGAGACACAGCCTGCAGTCCCACGGTGGCCAGCCAGAGAGGGAAGCAGGGCACGGAGCCCTCTGGCCTCGCTCTCCCCCTCCCTCTGAGCTCCTGCCGGGACTCCCCGTGGGCTGAGCCCACCAGTGTTGTCTGTACAGGTCCCGGGTTGTGGCAGACAGCAGGGGACAAGGGTCGAGAATGCCCTGCAGGAGTAAACGGAAAGTATTTCTGGAGGGATGGAGAAACTTCGAACTTAAAGAAAAGCGCATGACGTCACGGCTGTAGGGCCCGTCCTGGAGAAGAGGAAGCCTTAGGTCTCTCACGGAGGGCAGCAAGGCCCACGACTTCCTATAAGGTGTAGGTCAAGTCACTTCTCTCGGCCGCACTTACACAGGACATACCCCTTGGCTGTGTGCACTTACACAAAGTCCCCTTGGCTGCGTGGAGGACGGATTCATTTTTTCAAATGCACACGGTCTCATGGATGGATTGTGCTTAATGAAGGAGGAATGCCCAGGGACAAAGCCCACAGACATAAAACCTTTATGGACTTCACATGAGGTCTCATGAGGGTGCTAGGCCCTGGTGATACCGATGGCATGTCCCAAGTTGGCCTGGTTCACCTTGTCCCTTCCAAAGATGCTACACTTGCCGTCACGATATGAGGAAAGCTCTAGAACTTTGTTCACGGGACCCTGTGCTGTGGAGACATGGGGATTACAGGATTCTTATGGCAGTTTTGTATCAAAATCCTCTTGGATGGTGAGTCCTTCTTCCCTATTCTTGATATTTCCTTCCATAAGGGTCATCAGTTGGTATAATCCTCTAGGCCTTTCCCACTTTTGTCCCTCGGCCCCCAGGGAAATGGGGTGGTGTATCTGATGGGTAAGTCTGGAAGGAGAAACCGGGTATCTGCCTTCTTGCTCCTCCAAGATCCGACGCTGGGTGAGTGTATCTGTCTGATCCCCGGATTCGGTATGAGGATGCCCAGTTGGCTCTCACACAGAAGCCACTTTCTCCTTCTCTTCCTCTTCTCTGGACAACTGATCAACCTCCTCTGGACCAACCTCCTCCATGATAGCCATATAAGGAGCCTACAGTTTTCAGGAACAACCCGAAAGACCCAACATACACCTGGATTCAGACCCCTGCTCTACTATTTACGTGCTGTGTGACCTTGGCAAAATGTCTTAACGTCTCAAAGCCTCCATCTCTTCATCTCTAAAACGGGTATGATAATCGTCCCTACCTATCCGGATTGTTATAAAATAGGATTGTCTGCTTAGCAGTCAGTGTCTGGCACACGGTGACCAAAATATTGCCCCCCAAAATTTGAAACGGGGTGGGGGCAGAGGAATAAGTGGAGGAACGATAGATTTTGGGTGTAAATTCCTGTTTTGGGTGGAGAAATAATGGAAGAGTAAATGCTCCTGGAGGAAGGGTAGAGACCAAGAGCTCACGTGAAACATCTCAACAGAGCCCATGGGTAAGGGCTCATTTTACATTTTAATGAAAACAGTTTGTTTCCTGTGGACCCTCAAAAAGCGAAGAGTACCAGAGACAAGACTGGGATTGAAGAGGTGGGACCTCACTTAGGACACACGTTCCTTATTCCAGCCCTCTGAGAGAAACAAAATGGGGGTTTGGGGGGGTTTCTTGGGGAGTCTGTGAGGCTCCTACACTTGCGTGCCAATTTTGTGTGTTTTCATCTTGTTTGGTGAAGGGTAGATCATCTATAACCTCGGGCACTTTATTCCTAACCTCTGGGAGTCATAAACCCCTAAAGCCCCTTGAGAATGTGAGGGAGGCTGCTGGCCCTCTTCATGGAAAACACACACACACAATTTTGCAGAGCATCTCAGAGTATTCTGGAAATCCGTTAACCCATCTCAGCTTTTAAAGTTCAGCACCCCTAAGGGAAAGGTTTGCTTCCTTAACCTACAGAGCTGCCCCTGGGCCTTTTAAAAACACCAAATTTAGGACCCAAAGAGAAATGTGGAGTCAACAGGACAGCACCTCCCCTCCTCCGCTGTGCCTCTTCCTTCTCAGTCTTGGACTTGGAGCCCTGGCCATGAATAACCAGACGGCAGACGCATCAGTTCATGCGGGAAGACCGATGGGAGGCGAGGATGTGCTTCAGCATGTGGAAGAGCAGAGTAAGGGGCCTGCAGTTGGGTGAGGATGAGGGGAGGCCCACGCAGGGCACCCCACAACTGGGACACAGGGAGGCGACAGGGTAGGGGTGAGGTGGAGGGAAAGCGTGGCAAGGGACAATGGAGCCAGTGTGGGACGGGTCACGGGGAGGGCCAGGGGGCCACCTTCTTCTTACGACCTCCCTCGTCTTGGGTGTGAAATCCTGGTGGAAAGTGCTGGAAGGATACTTCTCTGCTTTTTAAAAATGATACATGTTTTAAATTTTATACCTGTGCCCCGAGGGCATGGGTGACACCACTTTTGAAAAGTCCAATAAATAAATAAGTAGCCTTAACTGAAATCTTCTCTGGCTTGTCCCTTTGAACAAGGCTTCCCTTTGAAGTCGGCTCCTGTGGCCCCAGCCCCCCTGCGTGTGCTGAGGTTTGCCGGGGAGAGCAGGGAGGAAGACGAGAGTCGTCCAGGAGGCTCACCCAGCGTGGATCAGGATGCGCCTGATCCACTGCTTGAAGGGGCTTATTCTCTGCTAAGAGCTGGTTATTACTCTCATTCCCTTCCCGCTGCTTCCCTCCTGGCCCTGTGACCAGGACTTTTAAGACCAAGAGTAAAGGGGCGCCTGGGTGGCTCAGTTGGTTAAGCGACTGCCTTCGGCTCAGGTCATGATCCTGGAGTCCCGGGATCGAGTCCCGCATCGGGCTCTCTGCTCGGCAGGGAGCCTGCTTCTGCCTCTGACCCTCCCCCCTCTCATGTGCTCTCTCTCTCTCATTCTCTCTGTCTCAAATAAATAAAAATTAAAAAAAAAAAAAAAAGACCAAGAGTAAACAGGAGCCCGGAAGCTGCCTTGCTCGGAGTCTCTTCTGCCTTCTCGCTGCCTCTGGCGAGTTGCACGATCGCTTTTTTTATTGAGCATGAGCAGAAACACATGCTCAACTTCCGCCCCAGTGACATCTGCAAGCGGAGGGTGGGCGTGTGACACATTTGTCATGACAATATTTTTTTTTCCAGTTGAAATATTCGATCCTCTTAAATAGTAAACACAGACCTCCATCAGACAGCGGGAGGGCAGGAAGGGAACCAGCCTCGGACTATTTCATCAGCCAGGTTAGAGCAAATTTTCAAGGAGGACTTGGGCATGGCCTCCTCCTTGCAGTCCTCATCATGCTGTGTTACTGCTGTGGCCCTTGTCAATGGGATCGCGACCAGCGCCACCCCAGTACGCGGCCATTGACATTTGGGTGTTCAAAGACTTTCATGGCCCTAATTCCTTCCTAAGGTCCACAAGGCCCTATGTGACCTGGCCTCTTTCCAGCATGACCTTCCTACGCCTTGCTCACAAAGACCAGGCTGCACTGACCTCCTTTCTGTTCTTTGAACACAATATACTTAATGTGTAAAAAAAAAAAATAAAGCCTCAGGGCCTTTGCACTTGCTCTTTCTTCTGCCTCTACTGTTCATTCTCCAGGTCTCTGCATGGCTCACTCTAATGAGTGCTGTGGGACTCACGCCAGCTCACAAGACTTGAATGTGCACATCTCTTCCCATGACGTCAGGTTGATGGCCTAAAATAGGCCATGGTGGGAATAACTACACTATGGAAATTGGTAAACTCTACAAATCAGGATTCATCCCTTCCTCCCTTCTTTCCTTCCTTCCTTCCCTCTTTCCTTTCTTCCTTCCCTCCTTCCCAACATTTTTCGAGCGGGTTGTTAAATATTTACCAGCACGTCACTGGTTGGCTCCTCCTTGTTGTTCAGTGTTCAGCTCCAGTGGGACTTCAAGAAGCCCTTGCAGTGTCCATAAGCCCTCCTGCCTGTCATCCGTCTCCCTCACGTTGCCTGTTTTTATTGCTGTCGAAGCGTTTACAACCCACGACTAGGTTATTTATTTGCTGCTAAGTTTTTGGCTGGGTTCCGCTTCCCCGCTGTAGGCTCTAGAGAGCAGCTTCGCCAGCCTGTTTTTGTTCTCCATTGTACTCCCCTGGCCTCACACAGGGCCAGGCACCTGGCTCTGTGCTTAGTTGCTGAAAAACAATAAGCCCTTTCAAGCCTCCAGTTGATCGGGAAGGGGCACCTGCTCCTCCCTGGGAAGAGGGAATCCTTTCCGGCCTGGGGCCCAGAATGTTCCAGGTCCTCCTGGGCCCTGCCTGAGATGCAAGATCATCCTTGCGTTTGGAGTTCACCAGCGAGGACAGCTCTCCCACAGATCCCAGAGTATCATCTCCTGCTGTCCATCAGGGATTCCAAGAGCCTGGACCTCTGTCAGGGAATATTTTCCCGGGGCTGGGGTTTCACTTCCATCCCAGCCAGGGACATCCAAGCGCCATTTGCTGGCGCTTTCTTTCCAGGCAGGGCCTTGGCTGGATGATGGAAGAGCAGAGATAAATGGGCTTATCTTCTGCAGCTCTTGTCACCTCACCTGCCAAGCCCTATGTCCTTGTCAACCCAAGTACCTCGCCCGTTTTCTTCTCCTCAAGGAGGACTCATGGAGGGACAAATGGGCTTGTTTCCTATTTCCTGTCAGGACTGGAGTTTGCCAGCTCTGGAACATTCTTTGCATTTCAATTCAGCACACTCTGCCCACGCTCTTTGGCCAGGCCCCACACCGCGGCCCAGGAACAGGGATATACAACGGGCTGGTGCTGGCCCCAGGAGGCGACGCGTGAGCGGCGGGGTAGACAGATAAAGGATTCTCGCGTGGGATAGCTCAGGCAGCTGCTACCTTCAACTGAGATTCTCCCAAGTATTAAAGAAAAATTCCAGAGAGGAAACACCGGATGGCTTTGCGGAGAAGACAGAATCGGAGCCTGGCCCCGGCACATGAGCTCGAGGAAGCCCCACGTTGGTGGAACAGCAGGATTATTGGCATACGCCACGGGACAGTCTCCATGCAGCAGGCTATCTGCCCCGAAGCGCAGCTCCCCAGCAGCCGTGTGACTCCCGGCCAAGGGCCAGATGGGATGGTGGGGGTCTCAGCAGATGTCTGGGTGCACAGATGACCTCGGGGCAGACACCCTGCCACCACCCCCGCCCACCCCAGCTCCCACCCCTGGGCACTTTAAATACCTCCCCACCCCCAGCCCAACTGACTGATGGCACATTTCCACCGCTCTGGCTAAATGGGGCTCAAAGCTGAAATGGAAGCTGAATGTACTATTAGAAAATCTTTAAAATGCGTACAAGAAATGTTAACTAATTTTGCTGATGGAAATTCACAGGTGTCAAGAGCTACAGGATGGAGAGTCTCGATAGTCTTTGGGGCTGGATGCTGGAGAAGCAGACACAGGCAAACGTCACGAACGTCACGAAGGTTTGGCCAGTCTTGCCTCGCACTCCAGAGAAGGGGACCAGGATTTTCTGGCACCTCTACCTCACTGACCCCCATTTCTCCTTTTCCTGGCTCCATGCTCTAGACAGCAGCTTCTCTGCTGGGTCCTTTGGCGAGAACCATAGCAGAATGGGGTGAGGGAGGATAGAGGTGGCAGGGCAGGTGGGTGGCAGTCGGTGACCCGGGCCAGAGGACACCGTCCTGGGGCAGCATTGCTGGGCCTCCAAGACCGTGGTCCCAACATAGGAAAACCTGACATTTCAGACTTTCGGATGGGGCTTCTCTTGATCAGAAAAAGAGCTTTGTCTCTGGGCCCTTTACACGGCACTCTCCCAGGGGGCTGAAGTGTTTGATGGATCATGAAATCTGGGGAGGGGGGAAGGCCCAGGGAGGGGGCTTGGTCACGCAAAGCTGCCATGTTAGGAGCTGCTGCCCACAGATGATGTACCCTAAAATGACCAGAAAGCTGTGAGACAGGAGACTGCAAATCATGGAGAAAACAGGCTTCCAAAATAAAGCCTTCAACGTGCAGTATTCACTCTCCGAGAGAAAGAGATGATTAAAAAGTAAAAAGGGAAATGGGTTATGTTTCCGGATGTAGCAAAGTTGTGTACAGTTTTGAAAAGGAGGTGATTATGTCCTTCCCATAACCGTAGCCAGTCTGAGCTGGATGGATCCGGGATTATCAGCTGGGACCGAGAGCGTGAGCTCAAGGACAGGCTGTCTGTGGGTGGCTGCATCCTTGGCTCCTTCCCACTACTTTGAAGCCTGTTCCTTCTCTCCTGCTGGTTTTGGGGGGACATTGCTCCTCCTGGTTGGACCTCCTGAATGCCCAAGCAGTGGGTCTAAGTCTGGCCCCTGGGCCAGCAGCATCAGTCTTACCAAGGAGCTTGTTAGAGATGCAGATTTTCGGTCCCACCCCAGACCTACTAAACCTGACCACCTGGGTTTTGTCAAACCCTCCAGATGATTCTGATGCACGTTCAAGTTTGAGAACCACTGGCTTAGAGTATAGATGCTCCTGCCGTAAACAGCAAAACCACCCCCAAGAGCAGACAGTGGGCAGGAGTCACTGCTATGTTACCCAAACTCCTCCCCTGCCCACTCTGTGCAAGGCACCTTCCTGCCCGTCCCCTTGGCATGGCCTGAGAGCCTCCACGACCTGGCTTGACCATGCCACTCCCTGCTTACCTCTCTAGGCTCAGCAGTATGAACCCACTTAGACCATAGTTTCCCACCTTCTCGCCAGACTCAGGCTGTCCTCTGTCTAGAATGCCTGTACCCTGTCTCTGTTGCCCCCCCAGGCTGGTGACCCCACTACTCACCTCTGCAAACCTTTCAGCGTGCTGTATAATAATTCCCTGCTTAGGACTATGGGCTCCCATGAGATAAATGCGGCTGTATTCACATTCTGCCAGCTTTCACGAGCACAGAGCTTGGCACACACGGGAGTGCTCATCAATCCTTCTAGAATGAACAAAGGGCCCTGATACTGATCCTAGGAGGAGATGAGGAGAATGACCCTCGGACCCTCGTGCGGCCTCAGGCTCACATGGCAGAAGGGAGCTCAATGTGAACAGCAATTTAAAAATACTGTGCATGCAAAATTAATTTAATAGCTAAAGGAAAACTGAATTATGTATAACATGTTGTGTATTAACACATCTCTTGGAAGGTTTCTTACAGTATTCATCAAAAACAAGCAAGATGTATGAACACATTTTCAGGGTCACACTTCTTGCATATGTCAAGATACACGCATGCTAGCTGTGGAGGGGAGTTACAGCACCCCTAAAAGCTATGATCTTTGGGGTGAATGGTGCACAAGAAGTGGGCAGAGGCCAGGGAAGGAGGTGGCGTTCCAGAGTCACCTGGGCCCCCTATTCCCTGCATCCTCTTCCTGCAATTCCTTTAACCTCCGGGGTAGAGAGCAGCCTCTGGGGGAGTGTCCTTCCTGCCGACAATCCACCCCTTTGTAACTCACTGGACAATTATAAAGCGGCACGATAAGGCGAACTTTGTAGATCTGGGAGGCCAGCTCGACCTATCCCCAGGACCATGTTGTAACAGACTCAACCGTCAGATCTTTCGGCGTCTGTGTGTGGGTACAAATTGGTCACTTGCTTATCTGGTTGTTCAGTGATGGGCAAAGCAATACGATATGTTCATTGTGGCAGAAAGTGCTAGAAATATGTACAAGGTACACTCCTTGTCCACAAGGACCTTCTCATCAAAGCAGAGAGAAGACAGGGATCTGATTAAGCCCAAACTTGGCAGACTGTGAACACTCACGTGAGTGGTAAATGCTCAGAGAGAGAGAATAGGTGGGGGTTCCTTTCAGCTCCCTGCTGGAATGGATGTCTTTCCTGACCTCCTAGAGGAGGCAAATTTTGCTCTAATATATTCCCTTTGCACCTTGTGCTTGCCCTTTACGATATAATTTACAATAGAAATCAATAATAAATCCAGTAATTACTAACTGCTTCCGAAATGTGTTACTTGCAGTGACGTATTTAAGCCTTCCAACAATCCTCTAAGATAGGTATGGCTATTAGCCCCATTCTACAGATGAGGGAACCAAGGCTCAAGGAGAAGTGACTCCCTCCAAGCTGTACTGCCTGTAAGTGGCCAAATCAGGCTACTGAGCCTAGATGACCAGTGTCTTCAAATCCCACCCCCTTAACATTCCCAACTTCCTCCGGTCAACGTCCATCCCACTCCCAGATGGTCAGTTGATAAAGGCATGGACCTCCCCCACTGTGTCCCTCCTTGTATCCGTGGCACTGAGCACAGGGCACTTGGGAGGTGCTCAACAGATGTCTGATGAACGAATAAGCACATGAATGGACACCGAAGCTGGGGAGATAGGCGCGGGAAGGGTGAGAACATGGACAGAGCCACAGTTGGAATCCTGGATTCTTGGGCATGCCTGACCACTTCCTCTCCCTTTCTCCTCTTTTCCAGATGTGCTGTTTCTTTTTTTCTTTTCTCAACATTCCAGCAAAGGGCACCAGACCCACTGACCCCTTGCTTGGTCAGTGACAGATGGGCGAGCAGAGGCAGCTGGGACCTGCCTGAGTTTATCTCAGAGCTGGAGAGGTGGAGGGGGTCAGCCAGCAGGCTGAAGCCACCTGTCATCTTAAAGGCACAGAGTTGGGCAGAGTCTTGCAGCTCAGCACAACAGAGGTCCTGCTTTTGGAGGGAGACTGATAAACAGTGGCCCCTTAGCTTAACAGGATTGAAATATGATGCTATTCAAAGGGAACGTCAAAAGGATTAATAGCCCATCTCCTCCTAGCTTAGTGCAAAAGCCATGCTACTGCCTCAAGTTAAAATCACGCTTAGCCTGCATGCTACTTTTTAAATCTTCTCCATTAAGTGCAGACCATCACCATCACAGTGTGGGGCTCTTGAGGACCCTCTGTGCATTCATACAATTCTTCAGTTGGGTTTTTTTTAATGGGGACCCAGCCGAGTGCCTGGATGGCAGGCACAGCTCAATATGCTGCATCCAGAAATAAATATCTGGTCCCTTTCCTGGAACGTACTTCTGGACTGATCCTCAAACACTCAAGAAAAACAGGGTGCCTCCAAAAATAAGGTGACAGTGGTGGACTCTGTTGAACGCCAAGGAACACGCATGGCCAAACTGAATCCAGCCGTACACCCCACCCCCCACCATACAAACAGATTCGTGGAGGGAGAGGGAGAGTCAAGCAAGGGACGGGGGATGGAACATTTCAATAAAGAAAATCTAAGCATCTATGCTGGCAGTGAATCTGCTTTGCTGTCCAAGGGCAGATTAAAATAATACAAGGCAACAAATCCAGCACCAGTAGATTTAAGAGTTTCACTATGCAACACTGGGATATTCCTTTTGGAGTGCTAGTTCTCATATGCAGACAGGACCCAGAGATGATGATTCTCCATGTGGCCTACTGCAGAGCAGTGAGCAGTCCTGGCTTTTAGAAGGAGGGCAATGTGGCTTCCTTGCTTCTTGATGGCAAGAAAGGATGAATTCCATTATCCTTTCCTTACCATGCCAACTGCCAGGAGGAGCGGCTGCTTCTCTTGCTCAGAAGGTTTTTTATACCCCCTCAGCTTTATTGAGGTATGACTGACAAAAATTACAGATATTTAAGGTCTACAAAAGGATGTTTTGATATAATATACATTGTGAAATAATTACTACAATCAAGCTATTCAACACATCCTTCACCATATATCACACCTTTTTCTGTGTGATAAGAACACTTGAGATCTACTCTCTTAGCAAATTTCAAGTATATACTACATTATTATTACTATTATTATTTTAAGTAGGCTTCACACCCAGCGTGGAGCCCAACATGGGGCATGAACTCGCAACCCTGAGATCAAGACCTGAACTGAGATCAAGAGTCAAATGCTTAACCCACTGAGCCACCCAGGCGCCTCCAAGAGATTATTAATAACTACAGTCACAACGCTATTCATGATGTCTCCAGAACATATTTATCTTATAATTGAAAGTATGTACTGTTTAACTAATATCTCCCCATTTCCCACACCCCCAGCCCCTGGAAACCACTACTCTACTCTCTTGTTACCTTGAGTTCAGTATTTTGTTTTTTGGTTTTTTTCAGATTTCATATATGAGTGATAACATAGGGGATTTGCCTTTCTCTGCCTGGCTTATTTCACTTAGCATAATGTCTTCTAGCTTCATTCATCCATGTTGTTGCTAATGGCAGGATTTCCTTTGTTAAGGCTGAATTACAAATATATATATATAGCTGGAACACATAATAGTTCTATTATGTGTTCTACTTTAATTTCTATAGTTCTATTTTTAATTTTTTGAGGCATCTCCGTACTGTCTTCCAGAGTGGCTGCACGGGTTTGCATTCCCACCAACAGTGCATGAGGGTCCCTTTACTCCACATGCTCGCCCATACTTGCTATTTCTTGTCTTTTTGATTCTAGCCATTCTGACAGGTGTGAGGTAAGAGCTCACTGTGGTTTTGACTTGCATTTCCCAGATGATGAGTGATGTTGAGCATCTTCTCATGTATCTGTTGGCCATTTGTATGCCTTTTTCGGAAAAAAATGTCTATTCAAGTCCTTTGCCCATTTTTTGATCAGGTTTTTTGTTTTTAAGATTTTATTTATTTATTTGACAGAGAGAGCACAAGCAGGGGGAGCTGCAGGCAGAGGGAGAGGGAGAAGCAGACTCCCTGCTGAGCAGGGAGCCCGATGCAGGGCTCGATCCTAGGACCCTGGGACCATGACCTGAGCTGAAGGCAGCCACTTAACCAACTGAGCCACCCAGGCACCCCGATCAGGTTTTTTTTATATTTTGCTATTGAGTCATGGGAGTTACATATTTTGGATGTTAATCCCTTATCAGATATGTGGTTTGCAAACATTTCCCCCCCTTCTGTGGGTTCCCTTTTCATTTTGTTGACCATTTCTTTTGCTCTGTAGAAACTTTTTCGTTTGATGTAGTCCCACTTGTTGATTTTTGCTTTTGCTTCCTTGGCTTCAGCTGTCAAATCAAAAAAACTGTTGCCAAGACCAACATCAAGGAGTTTTTACCCTATGTTTTCTTCTACAGGCTGTTTTATTAAGAGAGGCAAATAGGAAGGAGGTGATAGCCAGGTAGATAGTCCTTTTGTCCTATTCAAGTGGTAAGACCAAAACAGTTTGAGGACCATTGCTCTTTGGGGAAGAGAGATATTATCATTCCCATCTAACTTCTCAAATCAACATGGAGGTTTCAGACACCAAAGTCAAAGTCAAGAGTAGTTACTTAGTGATCTATGTAGAGACATATTTCCATTCCCTTTAAAAATGACCCTTGAGAATGAGATCTTGCCATTTGCAACGACGTGGATGGAACTGGAGGGTATTATGTTGAGTGAAATAAGTCAAACAGAGAAAGACATGTATCATATGATCTCACTGATATGAGGAATTCTTAATTGTAGGAAACAAACTGAGGGTTGCTGGAGTGGGGGGTGAGGTGGGAGGGATGGGGTGACTGGGTGATAGACACTGGGGAGGGTATGTGCTCTGGTAAGCGCTGTGAATTGTGCAAGACTGTTGAATCTCAGATCTGTACCTCTGAAACAAATAATGCAATCTATGTTAAGAAAAAAAAGAAGAAGAAGAAGAAGGTAGCGGGAGGGGAAGAATGAAGTGGGGGAAATCGGAGGGGTAGATGAACCATGAGAGACGATGGACTCTGAAAAACAAACTGAAGGTTCTAGAGGGGAGGGGGGTAGGAGGATGGGTTAGCCTGGTGGTGGGTATTGAGGAGGGCACATTCTGCATGGAGCACTGGGTGTTATGCACAAACAATGAATCATGGAACACTACATCTAAAACTAATGATGTAATGTATGGGGATTAACATAAGAATAAAAAAAAATAAAATAAAAATAAAAATGACCCTTGATAAGACCAAACTGATGTCAACACCTGCACAAGGAACTGACAGACATAGATGAACATCTGTGATGGGTTCCATTCCTTACCCAGGTGGTCTGGATCTAGTGTCTGCTCCCGACCTGGCTCATCTCATAGTGGGTTCTCCATAAAGAGAATAAACAGTTATGCTTAAAGAGGATGACACTGAGACCCCATAAACCCAAAGCTAATTTCTGTAAATATTTTATTTATTCTTCCATATATGCATGGAAAGACATCTGGAAAAATAAATACGTAGGGCACCTGGGTGGCTCAGTTGGTTAAGCGACTGCCTTCGGCTCAGGTCATGATCCTGGAGTCCCGGGATCGAGTCCCGCATCGGGCTCCCTGCTCGGCGGGGAGCCTGCTTCTCCCTCTAACCCTCCCCCCTCTCATGTACTCTCTCTCTCTCTCATTCTCGCTCTCTCAAATAAATAAATAAAATCTTTAAAAAAAAAAGACATTTTCTAGTACTTTTCATTTATTCTTTCATTAACTCAGCAACTATTTAGAGAGCACCTTCCGCGTGCCAGGTACTCCTCTCGGCACCGGTGAGACGTCAGAAAGAAAACAGAGAAGTCCTTGCATTAAGAAAGCTAGAGTCGGGGCACCTGGGTGGCTCAGTCGGTTAAGCGACTGCCTTCGGCTCAGGTCATGATCCTGGAGTCCCGGGATCGAGTCCCGCATCGGGCTCCCTGCTCGGCAGGGAGTCTGCTTCTCCCTCTGACCCTCCCCCCTCTCATGTGCTCTCTCTCATTCTCTCTCTGTCAAATAAATAATTAAATCTTAAAAAAAAAAAAAAGAAAAATAAATACGTAGACATATATAGTATATATGTCTAAGCATAGGTATGTATGCATATGCGTGTGTGTGTGTGTGTGTATATATATACCTACCACACATACATATTTTGTGTATATATATGTACAAAAAACTACAAATAAACATACATGTGTATGTGTTGTGTGTGTATATTAGCCCAGTTCGTGTGCATGTCTGTGTAAACACACACATATATGGGATCACAGTATATATACTGCTCATATCTTGCTTGGTTTGCTTATTAATCCATAGTGAGCACATTTAAAATGAATTGGCCACACATTTCTGAGACAGCTAGATGTAAAGTGTAAAATCAGGGCTTTTTTCCGCCCCCCTCCCCACCTAAAATTTGAAAGTACTGAGCTATCCATCAAAAGTCAAAAATTCCCAAAGCTCTAAAAAATTTAGCATTCAGTTAAATGTCTAAGTCAGCTCTTGTTCTGTCAGCACAGTAATCCCTAGTCATGACTAAAAATTATATATTTGCCTTTAATTGCCACATCATTTTCCCTATACACCTGAGATATAAATGTAAATTCAATATTAGCTATTAAAATATGCATTTGTTTTCTAAATGGCCTTATCCGGCAAATGACTCTGCAAAATTAGGAAGAATAATAATGGATCAGGATTGAGGAATAATAACCAGGTATCCCAACAGCTCTGTAAATCACCACGTACGCCCTGTGTGTGTGGGGGGCGGGGAGTGTAATTATACAAAAATAAGATAAACCACTGTGCGGCCTCTGGAGTCTGCCTTCCTGAATGAATTATGGGTATTAGAGGCCTATCTAAGGCAAAGTTATTAAGGAATTTTATGGCTGGTATGCAATGGTAGTCTCAATAAAAGAATCTTGTCCTACTAAGAAAGGGCTTTGGGTTGGTTTTAGAAGCAGTATTCCTTTCTGGTGGGTGGCTTTGGCCAAAATCAAGAGCGTGACCTTCCTCTCCTTGATTTAAAAGAACTGGGAAAGGAGAAAGAGCATGAAGGAAACCCTCTGACATCTCCAGGGGCTGCTGTCACCCCCAGTCAGTCAGCCAAGCCTCAGATGACTCTGGGGACGAGGAGGGGGCCTTGTCATGTTCCCTTTCAGGCCGCCCTTGGAGAATTCCCAGCTCGGTCTCCAGCATGAATCCATAAATGTGGTGTATCTCCTCTCTCCCCAATGTCTCCTTCGGCTTCGTGGCCTCCTTAAGTCCTGGGCTTCCAAGTACAAACATCAGATGGCCACCTCAGGTTCACTGTCATGTGGGATGCCACGGAGTATATGTTTATAGGGCCTTGGATATTGCAAGCACTCATAAGAAAGACGAGACAAGGAAAAAACTCGAGCAGGCCCACCAATGCATAATTCATGACCTGGGCCATGACAAGCCTCCTGGATGAAATGTGCAGCCCATCGTCATTTGTTCATAGAGGGCAGCCATTTATCCGACGGTAGAAAGTGACGGTGTCAGCGCAGCAGGTTGCTTTGGCCCGAGAGGGAGGTTTCTGCTGCCAGAGAGCAGGGTCTCTCCGGAATCCCATCCAACACTGAAAACACACTTTGTCAACACGAGGGCAGCTCGGAAGGGGAAACCTTCACCATCCAGCGAGTCGGTTTCCCAGAGAGAAGCCGGAAGCCCCACAGGCACTTGGACGCCCGTTTCACTCCATTTAAGGAGAATAACCCCGTGAAATAATGTTCTTTTGCTCAGTGACACACATGCCTGGCTTTGCATGCGGCCTTTGTTCTGCACTAGCCAGTCTTGACGGGTCCCCTGCCATCCGAGGGTCTCCCCAGCCCTCTGCCCCCGGAACAAGCTGAACCCCGTGAACCGAAGCTTCGGCACATCCCTGCTGGGGTCTGATCAGTCCCGAAGGACTGGGCTCTTCCAGATATGCAGCTCCTTGCCATCTGGTGAGGCGAGCTTAGATGATGCTCCAGGCCCCGGGCTGTGGGGAGAACCCTGCACCTGTTCCTTTTTCTTTACAACCACTTTAGGTTTTCGCTGGGAAAACAAGTCCCGGTTCTTCCAGCAGATCACTGGGGTCCTGCTGAGGAGGCGTCCAGACTGAACTGCCCTCTCGCATTTCACTTATCAGATGTCTAAAATCCCTGGCCGCCTCACACACAGACACTCCTGCGGCAAACACTGGTTGGGCTACACAGTGTGTCCATGCCATCAGCATCCTCCAGCGGCGTGACCCCTAACCTCAGCCCGGAGGCGAGCTCAGGAAGAAGCTTGTTCTACAATCAGAAGTGGGCAGGGAGCGGGGATGTCACTCCTTTCGGTGGCCGGCATTTGGATGTGAGTCACTTGCCAGACCAGACCAGGTGCTGAGCAGGTCTCCATTTGTGAGTTTCACAAACTCTGCTACACAAAATTCAGAAGTTTCACCTATAAACTCTTGCCTTTCTCTTTAAAGAAAACGATCATCTTGTCCACATTCATAATCTCTGTTGTGAAACGAAACCCGTGCATTACAGGGGCTGCTCTGCATATGGAATAACAAATAAAAGCATCCACGAATTGGGAGGAGATGAACTCTTGAACGGTCCTTGCCCTTGGTGAGGTCCCCGCCCGCCCCCCCCGCCCCCCCCGGCCCCCCCCCGGCCCCACACATGCCTACAACTGTGGGCAATCCGGTTGCGCTTCCTACCTTTGCTGAGATTATCCCCCACTGAGAGCGCATAAAATCAAAGACCTGCTCAGAGCAGCCAGGCCTGCTGCCACAGGATTTTCCACTTGCTTGTGCCATATTCTACTTTCTCACTTCCACACCGATTTTAACCACCACATGTTTGAACGTTCTATTCCCCCTAGTGTCCGCCCAGGGGCACACGCTGCCTGGTACATGATGGGTGTTCCCGCATCCATTTGATAGTTTCGTACAGGGCATCTGTTCTGTGCCTGGTTCTGAGGGACACAGCGGTGAAGAGGAGGACAGACACAGCCTCTGAAAGAACTCGAGAGTCTGTCTTGTTCGACACTTTCTTTTAATAAAGGAGGAAACAGGCCAGTGAGGGAAAGTGCCCAGCGGCCCAGCATCACGCAGCTGGAATGAGCCCCAGCCAGTGCTTCTCCTCCCGTGCCTGACTGGCCAGAACACGACTTGGCAAATGGGCAGCATGTCCACAAGCCCGTGTCTTTGGTGCCAGAGGAGTATGAAGACAGGTAAAAGCAAGGACACAGTAACAGCTAGGGATCCCGGGAGAAGAGACGCGTCCAGGTTGTGGGTGTGGGCAGAACCAGGCTGGGGCTGGCCTATTCCAACATCAGTGGCAGGAGGTCAAGTCCCTGGCCACCCCCACCCCCCACCCCCTGACCCCCGCAGCGGGGGCTCTGCAGGACTCCGGCACAAGTCACTGGCAAGGGGCCTTGGTCTTCGTGCTGGAAATGAAGAGAATAATTCTTGCCTCTTGGGTTTGCATAATTAAAACTGAAGAGCAGAATTTGCCTATCAACTTAAGCCCCATGAAAATGCATAGAACACTCTTAAAATACGACTCATTATTACACAGATAAGTCACCCAGGGCTCCTGCCTCCTCCTTGCAGCTGAGTTCCCTGACAGACAACGCAGGTACTCGTAGCGTTCCGGGGTCAAATCCCAGTCCCTTGGCAAGATCCAGAGGCCCCACTGGTGGGAATCTGTCTCCATCCCCAGACCGCTCTCCCCCTGCTTCTCTCCTCCATCCTGGCCTCAGCAAACTCCCTGAAGTTCTTCTAATGCGCCATTTTGTGCCTCGCCTTTTGCTTGGGCTCAGGCTGCCTCCAGCACCCTTTTCACCTTGTCTCTTTGGCTAATCCATATTCATCCTTCCCAACTCAGCTCAGGCATCCCCTCCTCCGGGTACGTGTTCATCAGCCTGAACCCTACCCACAGAGCTGGAGAAGCTGTCCACCGTCTGGGCCCCTACACTGCCCTGTATTTACCTCCCTCATGGCACGTACCAGGTGCCCGCTGACTCGCCTCTCTCATCCAGTAAAGGGTTACACCTGAGTTTTATGACTGCAGTGGCCCGGTCATAGTGGGCCCAGCCCACAGCGAGCCCACAATACATGTGAACTGACCACGCCCCCTTCAGCCCAGCTTCATAGAAGGCTGCCATTTTGACATACCAGCCAACTTGCCGACTGAGATGTCCTTTAAAAACAAGCAAAAAAAAAAAAAAAAACCAAGCAAATAAAACCCCAGTAAAAATAAGGAAGGAAGGCTACCTTCGATGCTGGTAAACATAGTGTAAGTTGATCAATCTTCCATTCAGAAGGGAGTAAGAGCTGCCTTCTAAGAGCTGCATGCTAGCCATTCCCACATTTGTCTACTGATGGGTCTCCAGACACCGCTTATTGAACTAGTACTCTTGGGGCAAGCTCTCTTTCCTAGCCACCTCTGCAGGGAGCTCCATATAAAATGAAAGAAGACACCCAGGCAGTCCAAGGGCTGTTAACAGCTTGGTTAATAACAGCTCTGCTTCAGGGGCGCCTGGGTGGCTCAGTCGTTAAGTGTCTGCCTTCGGCTCAGGTCATGATCCCAGGGTCCTGGGATCGAGCCCCGCATCGGGCTCCCTGCTCCGCGGGGAGCCTGCTTCTCCCTCTCCCACTACCCCCTGCTTGTGTTCCCTCTCTTGCTGTGTCTCTCTCTGTCAAATAAATAAATAAAATCTTTAAAAAAAAAAAAAAAAAAAAGCTCTGCTTCAGTGGAAGCTTTTCCCTCTTCCCCCAAACAGAATTCATTAGAGCCTAGTCTCAGGCACTTGGGACCAACATGGAAGCCTTGGGCCCTGCATCCCCCAGTGTGAGGTTCTTCATTGCTGTCTGATTCTTGTTGTTGTCAAAACCCCAAACCTGGAGGTCCCTGAGGACCAAGGCCAGTGCCAGAGCCTTTCCTCTGGGCCTCCCTCTATACTCTGATATCGGGCAAAGCAGAGAGAGATTGCCCAGAATTTCTGGTGGGTCACCTTTGCTAGAAGGTGAAGAGCAGGGCTGACTTTGCTATTCATTCATGTCAAAAGAAGTAAGAAAGAAAAGGTGGGATAAAGGTATCATTTCCCTTTTTCCATGAAGGAAGCTCCCAGCCTGGGGAGAAGAACCACATATATTTGCCTAGAATCCCTTCCAGCAACATGCGATGGTGTCAGCTTCTGGAAGTTGATCAGACTGGAGCGGGTGTGTACTTAGACATCCTGGCATGGCTTCCAAGAGTGGCAGACTGGGGTTGATGGGAGGTAGTGCAGGACCAAGAGGGAGACACTCTCATTCAAGTTCTGCCACTTACTAACTGCAGGACCTTGGGGAATTTACTTAAACGCTTTGGGTTTCTTCGCCTAGATTCAATAGAATGGGAATAATACCTCCCTCGTGGTATTATGAAAACTGAATACACACACACACACACACACACCCCCCACACCCATAATTCATCATCTGTGGCTTTCAGCTTGAGTTTCTTTCAAAGGAGAAACGATGACCCCTTCTGGAATTCTGCAGTTCTTCCTCCCCTGCCATCATCTTCCACAGCTGTCATGACATATCTAATTGAGCAGCATTTTTTTTTAAATCCAATTTACTCCTATCAAGTCTTCATCTTAGTATCATTAAAGAACCGTACGTACATTCAACTTAGCTTCATTAAATGACGGTACAGCCAGCATACAGGTTTGGGAACCAGTACAAGGGACTCTTAGCAAGTGAATGACCTGACTGCTTGGAGCAGAGGTGCCCAGGCATGGTGATGGGTGGACTGCTGGCCATGAGCATTCAAGAGGCCCTGGGTCTCTGTGGAAGACACTGCCGGTTACTCTGCCCAAACACCCTTGCCCTTAGCACATGGCTGCACATTGGCCTGACTTCCAACTGCCAATGCCTTCATTTCTTTGCCTTTCTCTTACTGCCGGAGCTCACTTTGCCACCTGTATAGCAGCAGGCCAGTGTGCGGGAATTCTCACACCACTAGCTGATGGGAAGTGGTGTATAAATACCCCAGCTCCCTCACCTGTAAGGCTGGATAACACTGAGGCATGTTCTGCCTGGGCTCCCTGAGTGTCCCCAATGGGATTAAGCTCTAGTCTGCTTTACGGTGGTAACTGGCTTGGAAGCTCAATGTTCCCTTTACCTCTTAGATAAACTATATGCTCTTGGATCCTTGATTCCATTTGCTTTTGGAGGAACCTAAACTAAGACAGTATTCAATGTTAAGTGCTACTCTGGGAATGGAGAACACAGGTCAATATGGCACTTTACTTACTTGAATGTACATATATACATACAATCCCAATCTCCCAAAAATGTCCTCATCCTAATCCCTGGAACCTATGCATATGTTACTTCACACAGTAAGAGGGACTCTGAAGATATGATTAAATTAAGGATCTTGAGATGGGAAGATTATCCTGGATGATCTGGGTGGGCCTGATGTCACTGCAAGAGTCCCTATAAGAGGGAGGAAGGTAAGTCAGAGTGAGAAGAAGGCCATGTGAGAACAGAAGCCGTGAGAAGCAGAGCTGGAAGAAGAAGATGCTACCATTGGCTTTGAAGATGAAGGAAGGGGCCATGAGCCAAGGCAGAGGCATCCTCTGGAAGCTAGAAAAGAGAAGGAAAGAGATTCTCCCCCGGAGCCTCTAGGAGGAATCAGCTCTGCTGACACAATGATTTTAGCCCCATCAGATTCATTTTGGACTTCTGCCCTCCAGACCTGTAAAAGAATAAATCTGGGTTGTTATAAGTCAACTGAGTGTTAGTGGACACAATTTATCCCCATTTGGTAGATGGGAAAACTGTCACTCAGGGGTGGAACAGCTTGCCTCTGAGGTCAAAGAGCTGGTAAGTGACAGAGCTAGGATCCAACTCAGAATGTCCAACCTTAACAATTAATTCTCCTCCACCCACAACCCCAAGATTGATTCTAAGAGGCCAACCTGCAAAGCCACCACCCTGGGGTTGGTTTTCCTGTGTCTACAATGTCATTTAAAGGCTCAACAACAACAACAAAAAAACATGTCAACCCTTGCAAAGATGATAGGAGAAGTTCACAGGTGCTTGATGCTTGATATGGGGCCAGAGCCTACCTTGGGCCCTAAGTGATGAAACCTGCTTAGATGAGGCCCAAGAAAGAGTCACTGATTCTATTCTAGAGTGAAGCGGGATAGCCAAGGCACCAAACAGAATACAACTCTTACCGTATTTCAGAAGAAATACAAATGCTCCAGTGAGTAAGAAAAATGAAATCACTACTTAAATGTTATTCAATAATTACTATGTATCTTATGGACCTCCTACTATGTGCCAGACATCTGCTAGATGCCGGAGGATCTGAAGAGTAATGAACAATAAATAGTAACTGCCTTAGCAATGCAGAGGATGCAGGGGCAGGAAGTGACACGCACACACACAGCAATAACTAGGGTACAACAGGATGAGTGCTCTATTTCTCAATTAGCCTGTGAACCTTGCCTGGGTACCTACTATGCACCAGACGATAAGCTGGAGCTGAGAGAAGATAAGACAACCCCTACCATGAAGGAGCTAATAGTCTGGTGAGGTTAATAAGCAGCTAATAAGTGGTATTCATTCTTCCTCCATTTATTTAACAAATGTTAGGGAATATGCTCTGTGTGTCCACACTGTGTCCTGGAGGGTACAGCAATGGAAATATTTGGAAAACTGAAGGGTGAATGGAAAGAGTGCTCAGTGCCCCTTGGAGGATCCAGGAAAGTCTAAAGGTAATTCGCGCTGAGGTCTAGCGGCCGAGAAGCATCCCCCAGCGGAGAATGGGTAAGAAGTCTTTTTTTTTTTTTTTTTTAAGATTTTATTTATTTATTTGACAGAGAGAGAATGAGAGAGCACATGAGAGGGCGGAGGGTCAGAGGGAGAAGCAGACTCCCTGCCGAGCAGGGAGCCCGATGCGGGACTCGATCCTGGGACTCCAGGATCATGACCTGAGCCGAAGGCAGTCGCTTAACCAACTGAGCCACCCAGGCGCCCCGGGTAAGAAGTCTTTAAACCACATCTCCGCATTAATATCCCATGAATATAAATTGTGTGTTTGACCTACACATGTTCTTTGGGACAGACCACGACTGTCTAATGTGGGTGACAGTTTTAATTGCAGCCTTTATTGTTTCTTTGCACTCCTGGAGCAACTCAGTGCCCAGGCAATTAAACTCCATCCCTTGTTCTCAGGTTCATTCCCACCACAGAGACACCTGGCAGCTGCCAGCACCACGAGGGCCTGTGGTTGGAGTCAATACGGCTTTCAGCTCGCATTTCCCATCCCATCAAGCATTCAGCAGGCACTTCCTCTCAGATCTGATAGGAAACTTGCAGGATGTCAGATATGACAAATAGGGTTTTAAAACACCCAAGGGAAATATAAACAAAGAGATCTGCTTTTAGACTCTGGTAGGAACAGTTCTGGAAGAAGAAGTGGAAAGGGGATTTTAATGGACTCACTGGGAAACCAGTTCAAATGAGAGAGTAGGTGCTGATGGTGGCAGGTGAGCTGCTGACACTCGCGATGTCTCCCATTTTTTATAGGAAAACAACAGGGACATCTATTGTGTTGACTTATCTGCATTTTGAGATCTCCTGGATCTAGGATATCATGAGCACTGACACAGCCAAATGTGTCCTGGATGAGTACGGGAAGAATGTATAGAGTTTCTGGTTCGGGTCATTGTATGTTCTTTCGAAAACTCTTTTTATTAAATGACATTTTTTTTCTCTATTAAAAAATATAAGAACAAGATGTGGTCTAGACACACAATGGAGTATTATTTAGCTTTAAAAAGGAAAGACATTCTGACACATGCTACGGCGTGGATGGACCTTGAAGACATTGCACTAAGTGACATAAGCCAGCCCCAGAAAGGATAAATACTGTATGATTCCACTAATATAAAGTACTTAAAGCAGTCACACTCATAGAAACAGAGAGCAGAATGGCGGTTACTAGGGGCTGGAGGAGGGGAATGGGGAGTTGGCATTTGATGGGGACAGAGTTTCAGTTTTGCAAGAACGAAAAGAGTTCTGGAGATGGATGGTGGTGATGGTTGCACAACCCTGTGAATGTCACTGAACCATACCCTTAAGAATGGTTAAAATGGTAAATTTCATGCTATGCATATTTTACCACAATGAAAACAATGTAACCACTGCAAGCACTACCTTGGAGCTGAAACAAAGTCGTAGGGTTTGGGAGCTGAAAGGGATTGTAGTCATGAGGTGGTCAGTCCAGAGTTTCTACAATGTCAATGCTGTGATGACTTGGCCAGGGGCAAACCCAGCCATTCCAGCCCTACATATTTACCCAGGAGAAATGAAAACAGAATTCTAGAAAAGACTTGCATACAGATGTCCATAGTAGCTTTGTTCACAGTAGTCTAAAACTGGAACCAATCCAAATGTCTATCAATAGAACAGATAAACTAATTGTGGTATATCTGTACAATTTATTAATCCTCAGTTATAAAATGAATGAATATTGAAATACACAACAATTTGGATGAATCTCAAAAATATTTTTCTGAGTGAAGGCAGCCAGCTATAAAAGCATAGGTATTGTGGGACCCATTTCTTTTTTTTTTTTTTAAGATTTTATTTATTTATTCATGAGAGATAGAGAGAGAGAGAGAGAGGCAGAGGCAGAGGGAGAAGCAGGCTCCCCTCTTCTCAATCCCAGGATTGAGAAGCGGGACTCAATCCCAGGACCCTGGGATCATCTGTTTACCTTTTTTCCCCCTAAGATTTATTTATTTATTTGAAAGAGAGAGAGAGAGAGCACTGGGAGAGAAGCAGAGGGAGAAGGAGAGAATCTCAAGCAGACTCCCTGCTGAGCACAGAGCCCAATGCGGGGCTCGATCTCACGACCCTGAGATCATGACCCGAGCTGAAATCAGGAGTCGGATGCTTAACCGACTGAGCCCCGCCACAGGCGCCCTGACCACCTGTCTACCTCTGAACAAGTTTCTGCTCCTCTCTGGGGCTGTTTCCCCATCCAAGGATAAGGAGGTTGGATTAGATAAGTGGTTCTAGTGACCTGAACTGAAGGCAATCGCTTAACCACCCAGGTGTCCCTGTGGGACCCATTTCTATGAACGACAAAATTTATCTATACTGCTAGAACTCAGAACACTGGTTTGTTGGGGGTGGGGAGAGGGCAGGATGGGGAAGGGGCACAAAGGAATTTTCCAGGGTGACAGAAATATTTGGTATCTCTAGAGATGTACGTATGGATGACATGAGTGTGTAGACTTGTCAAAACTCATCAAGATCTGTGCCTTTCACTGTGTGCGAGTTACCTCACAGTTTTTAAGAAAGGTAATTTTATTTTATTTTATTTTATTTTTAAGATTTTATTTATTTATTCATGAGAGACAGAGAGAGAGAGGTAGAGGGAGAAGCAGGCTCCCAAGGAGCAGGGAGCCCGATGTGGGACTCGATCCCAGGACCCTGGGATCATGACCTGAGCCGAAGGCAGATGCTCAACCATCTGAGCCACCCAGGCGCCCAAGAAAGGTAATTTTAAAAAGAGTCACACAGAGAGCTCATCAAGAATATCATCCCCCAGAGTTTCCGGTTGACCAGGCCTGCAGTGGGAGCCCAGCATCTGCAGGCTTCAAATATCCACAGGCAGCAGACTCTCAGCTAGCCCACTCCCTCCTGCCCTGTTGGTCCTGAGGTAGGAATGCTTCCCACAGCCCCTTCTCCCTGCTTCCTGCGCCCTGGAAGGAAGCAGGTGGTGCCGCGGGACCTCAGCTCACAGAGCACAAGTCACTTCTCAAGTGTGCTCAGTAATACTAGACCAAGTTACCCAGGCGCCCCGACCAAGTCCTTTCTTATGCAGAGGCCACGAATGAGGTCCTTAGAAGTGCAGACTGGGGGCTTGACTGCCTGGGTTCAAATCCCAACTCCTCTCTGAGTAGCTAAGGAAACTTGGGCAAGTTCCTAGGCCTCGGGTTTCTTATCTTAACCCTCCCAGGGAGCAAAGAGCTCACCTGCAAGCCTGCTTTTGACATGCATACCAAACAATCTGGAGCCCACACCCCCAACCAGCTCCTTTATCAAATCCTAACAGAGCAAGTCAGTATTTCCCCTGGCCTAAACTGCCCCAGGGTCACAAACTGGACAACCAGGAACCACTCGGACAGCCCAGAGCCCACCCAAATTATTCAACACATATATACATATATGTATTTTCCTGTCACCACTAGCAGCTTTTTGATATATTGGTGCAGACCTTGAAACTACTTTGCACTTGGCAGGTCACGTCCTGGTCCCCCTTCACAGATGGGAGCTGGCTCATGGGATTCCCATTGATGATTCTTGCAAGTGGCCTCCTCACATACGACCTAATTGCAAAGCTGAATCTCAATCCTTCCTGGAAGGAACCCTGGAGCAGCTTCCCTAGGCTTTGGGGTGGTGAGTGCCTGTCATCACCAAGGCCTGGGAATGGGCCCCTGAGGTATCTTAGAGCCTGTCATCAACTCTTGGAGTTCCTGGACTCCACTCCTAACCCCCTAAGCCAGAGAGACTGGCTGATGGTCTCATGAGTGAGCAATTCAGGAGCCAGGTGATTTTTGCAGCTTGGAAGTTTCACTTAGATTGACCATGGAGATATTTCTGCCTTTCCAATGGGAGTCTTGGGTATCACCCTTTAAGTTCCAAGAACTATTTTAACAGTGGCCAGGTCTCAAACAAATAAGACATCTGATTTTACCCAGAAGTCCTTGAACCTAAGAGATTAGCAGCATACGGTTGAGTAAAGGGTCTAGGCCTTGGCAGACAGATCTGGGCTTGGGTCCCAGTCCGGCCTCTCAGCAGCCCTGTGACCTTGCCCATATGACTTAAGGTCTCAGATTTTCAGCCTTCTTTACAAAATAAAGATGGTAAGGTCTGTTATGCGAAGCAAGACATGCAAAAAAGCTCTTGACATAATGCCAGGCACACAGTAGGCACTAAATAAAGGTTGACATGTGAAGATGATGCTGTCAATGAGATAAAACTCCAGCTGTATACATCCTGACGGCTTCCCCAGCCATCTCCTCATACACTGTAAGTATGTGTGTTGATTTATTTTATTATTGAGATCTAATTCATAGCAAAAAATTCACCCTTTTAAAGTATATATTCATTGGTTTTCAGTATATTCACAAAGTTGTGCAACCATCATCACTACATAATTTTTATCAGGCCCCAAAGAAACCCTAGACCTATTAGCAGTCACTCCACATTCTCCCCTCCCTCCAGGCCCTGGCAACCACTAATCTGCTCTCTGTCTCTATGGTTTGCCTCCTCTGGGTATTTTCTAAGAATGGACTCCAATACGTAGCCTTTTGTGTCTGGCTTTTTTCACTTAGCATAATGTTTTCAAGGTCCATCCATGTCATAGCATGTATTATTCCTTTTTATTGCCAGATAATATTCCATCGTATGGATATACCACTTTTTGCTTATCCGTTCACCAACTGATGGACATTTGGGTTGTCTCTACCTTCTCGTTCCCATCTATTATTTCACTTGACCCTCATAGGCTTCCCTACAGGAGGACAGAACAGGTATAATCTTGTCCATCACAGAGATGGGAACAAAGGCTCAGGGAGGGGAAGTGACCTCTTGAATGTCACTGAGCTGGGTGCACACATGCTAGGGATCAAGGTCAATCCTCCCGGCCACACTCAGTCAATGTTGCAGAGCGAGACGGGAAGGACGGGTGTTTCAAGTTCATCGAAGGAATCCAACAGCGTATTAAGATCATTTCAGCTTGGCCTTGTGGGCAGAAGAGTGAACATAATTAAAGATCGCCTTGCTTTGTAACTGCAGCAGGGTAGTCAACAGCTGATTCCAAGTGGACTGGTGCTAGCATCTAAGAAGGGAAGACCGCTCTTTCTCACTAACTAGAAAACCCAGGAAAAACCCAGTCTCATGCTCGGGGCTTTGCCCGGGGACTCTCAGGTTGTGTGGGCCAGTCACCCTCCCTCCACCATTCCCGATGTGTCATGTCAGATTCTCCTCTGCCTCTTCTGTCTCCTTTGGGCAAGTTCCTAGGCCTCCCTTTTTGGCTTTCTTGTGCTCAGACCCGGAGGGGCCGACCGTACACCTGGCAGAGGGCAAGACCAACAGGAAAGCCAGCCGCCATCAGAGAAAAAAAAAAATGGAAATAATCCACAAGGGCAAGAAGGGAGTGCTCTCCTATCGCAGACAGGGCCAGAAATTCCTCTGTGAACCACTCCGGCTGCTCCTGGAAGTTCTGTGCTCACGTGCAACGAACAAACAATGACCGAGCAGGTACTTTTACTCAACACTCATCCGCCAGAGTATTTACTCTGCACCTACTGTGTGCCAGGCCTGGAAGCATCAGAGGACAAAGTCAGAAGAAAACAGGGCGCATCTCTGCGATTCAAATTCTCATGATGGAGACAGAGAAGAGGTAGGAGAAAATAAAGACAATGGGCGCCTGGGTGGCTCAGTTGTTTAAGCGACTGCCTTCGGCTCAGGTCATGATCCTGGAGTCCCGGGATCGAGTCCTGCATCGGGCTCCCTGCTCAGCAGGGAGTCTGCTTCTCCCTCTGACCCTCCTCCCTCTCATGCTCTCTGTCTCTCATTCTCTCTGTCTCAAATAAATAAATAAAATCTTAAAAAAAAAAAAAAAGAAAAGAAAGACAATGATAAAGGACAGAAATGAGGGTGTGGGGGGCAGAGTCAGGCTGCCCCACCGGACCAGGTGCCCCGCGCTGCCCCAGGCGTTGGGGATACAGGCACGAAAGGCCCAGGAAGTGGAAGGGCCCGTGCTGCAGGAAAGAGCAGCTGAAGCAGGAGGGGAGGGTTTATGGGGAACACCCCCCCCAAAGACCATATGGCCACCCACCACCTCTCCAGTCATCTCCTGCCACATGTCCAGGGGTCACCCCGAGGGCCCCTGCTGCTGTTGAGCATCTGTGACTCACTCTGAGGCTGTGACTCGTGGGGGCCCAGCACAGCTGCCCCTCCAACGGCAGGTCAGGGGGAATCGGATCTTGCACAGTGAACCTTTGCTCCTAGAGGCCGCGAGCTCTCCAGAGGAGGAACACACCAGCTGTCCCAACGGGCTACACGGAACAGTAGAGTGAAGTCCCTCGGTCCAAATAGCTGACAGCATGGGATGGACCCCAGGGCCAGTACAGGGCACCTGGAAGGGAGGAGGGAACATGGGTGCCTTGATGAGAAAATCTCACTGAGAACATCTGCAGGCAAAGTGGTTTCCCCACTGATTTTGTTTTCAGACCAAACGTCTGTCTGGCTCCAGCTAAGGGCCCACTCACACTGCCACAGAAACACGGATAGCCTCATCCCAGAGTCGGTCAAGGAGCAAGAGACGAGACATTCAGCCGCAGTCCTAGGCTCAAGCTTCGAACTGCCCAGCTCCCCTCTGGGGAGCACAAAGGCCTGGGGTTATGTGAGCAAAGGTGACATCTACCTCCAGGGGGTGGAGACTATCAAGGGAAAGGAGGGATGTAAGCCTGGCACCCCTTCCCTCCCAAGTCCAAGGCGAGCCTTGCTTTTAGCCATGAGTCCACTAAGCGTATCACATCCATGCACAGCTGACTCACGGTCCCATGGCGACCACACCTGCATTTAAGACAGAATGCATTTTACAGCTTTGCAGGAAAGATCTCCTTGGCATCCAACAGGGTTCCCTTCTAGTTCTACTGTTTCCCTCAATGCCTCCTAATGTAGGTACACAGAAGATCTGCCTGAGAAGCCAGTGACATAGGACTGGAGATGTGAACTGGGGAACTCCAGGCTCAGCTCTGCAGCTGACCACCTGTTTACCTTTTTTCCCCCTAAGATTTATTTATTTATTTGAAAGAGAGAGAGAGAGAGCACTGGGAGAGAAGCAGAGGGAGAAGGAGAGAATCTCAAGCAGACTCCCTGCTGAGCACAGAGCCCAATGCGGGGCTCGATCTCACGACCCTGAGATCATGACCCGAGCTGAAATCAGGAGTCGGATGCTTAACCGACTGAGCCCCGCCACAGGCGCCCTGACCACCTGTCTACCTCTGAACAAGTTTCTGCTCCTCTCTGGGGCTGTTTCCCCATCCAAGGATAAGGAGGTTGGATTAGATAAGTGGTTCTAGAACTTCCGTATGCACAAGAAGGACCTGAGAAGCTGGTTGAAACTCATCCGTGGGCATCATGCCAGAGTCGGATTCAGTAGGTCTGGGGGTGGGGCCAGGACATCTGCATTCTAATCAAGGTCCAGTGGTGAATCAGATCCAGGAGGACTGAGGACCACACTTTCCGGACTCCAGACTCAATGACCCATAAGGGCCTTTTTAAGATTCTGAATATCGAAGGTGTTAGGGCTCCTCAGTCTCAAGGAGGACATGGGGAGGAGAGTGCTGCCCCCCAAAACTTAGGAAAGATTTGGTATGGAGATGTTGATTTGCACCGATTCCTGGCGAGTTTTATTTACAGACACTCTGGCACCTTGGCCCACATCCCCAAGGCAGCACGACGAGCAGGGGATACAGCGCGTCCTGCGTGCCTCCCTTCTCCTACTGCCTGTCCCACACCGATGCTTGGGGGCTGGTCCTCATAATCTCGAAAGACCCTGCCTCCTCAGTGTCCTCGATTTCAGGTATTCTTTAAACAAACTGCTTTCCGGGCGCCTGGGTGGCTCAGTTGGTTAGGCGACTGCCTTCGGCTCAGGTCATGATCCTGGAGTCCCGGGATCGAGTCCCGCATCGGGCTTCCTGCTCGGCAGGGAGTCTGCTTCGTCCTCTGACCCTATCCCCTCTCATGTGTTCTCTCTCTCTCATTCTCTCTCTCTCAAATAAATAAATAAAATCTTAAAAAAAAAAAAAACTCTATAAACAAACTGCTTTCCTGCCACGCCTGCTTTTGTTCAATGCATCATCATCATCATCAGGTCCTGATTATTATTATCAAAATAATCCAATCCTCACAAGCTTGTGATTGCTGCTCCTGGGAAGGAGCACCTGGCCGGTCTGGAACCATCACCTGGGGTGGCTGAAGGAGCTTTTCTGAGGGTGGTAGGCACAGCTCTGTGTCTGTCTGGGGGCTTCCCACCCCCTGCAGAATCCATCTTCAGCCAAGGACTGGAAACGGGGCTGGTCACTTAGCTTACTGCTGCCTCTGATGGGAGGGAAGATCCTTTGACGGGTCTCCCTCTCTTATAGCCTGAAACCTCTAGCTCACAGTGATGCAAAAAAAAAATCAAGGTAAGGCCTTGTGTAGCCTATTAAGCACCTGTCATTCCTTTGGGTCACCCTCCACTTTAAACACTTTTTCTATATTTTGAGAGTTCCCTACCTAGGAGCCCACATCTTTTCAAATTCGAAGCAAGAAACTTTCTTTCTCAGCCTCCTTTGCGTGTTACCTGGGCTCCCACAATCAGATTACGCTGCAGCTGGACTCAAGCTTGTGGCTGGGAGAAATGGGTACCGGGCCGATCTCAGGGAAGGGCGCAGCCCCTACATCCAGTTTGTGGAGATGGCCATGACAACAGCTTAGAGGAGAACTTTGTGCCCAGCATCAGGCTGCACTTTGTGTCCAGAGGAGGCTGCACGGGTGTCCCCACAAAGCAATTCTGTGACGATGATCCTGCTCTGTAGCTCCCTGAGCCTGGCTGCCTGAGCTCCTGGAGATTCTGTGAGCCCCCTCGGCTGCCTTCATCTGCTTAGCTTGGCCAGAGAGCAAATTCTGTTGCCTGCACCGACGCACCTGGATACAGGTGATGCTGGATGCAGACAGAGAAGGGGGAAATGATTCTTTGGGTTGGACCTAAGACAAATGAGCCTTCAAAGATCCTCTGCCTGGGAGCTCTTCAAGAAAAAGCCAGTTACGGAACTGACCTGTCGAAAGGGAGGGTTCAGGCCAACATCACGTTCAAAGTCTCCTCCTCCTCCTGAAGCAACAATGACCTGCCCACATTACAGCCCAGCTGAGAATATTGGGCAGAGGACATGGGAGAGAAAACCTGTCTCTTTTCTTCTTCTTCTTAATCTACTACTCAATTTGGAGGAAATGAGCCAAAGTAAGTGAACCATGAAGCAAAGGGTGGGCTTTTGTTCCAGAACCAGCAGAGGGAATGCAAATGAACTCAGAGCTGTCCTTCCCATTGTGGTCCTGACCTCTTTGACGTCACATTCGTTAGGCAAATTCTGCCAGCTCAGTTTCAATCAATAAGCCCGTGGGGATGATGTGTCTCCCCAGAGAGAAAAAGGACAAATTCCCAGGCAAGGATGTTCATTTCTAGGCTGCAGAAGCTCTAAAGTAATAAAAGGCCAACAATAATTAGAAAGTGTTTTTGTAATATTCTCCTCTCTGAAGAGAGGAACACAAAGGTGCTCGGAGACTTGTGCTAATGGGAAAATGGGATGTTCTGAAAGAGCTGCTTTGAATCCGTGCTCCCTGGCCAGCTCCGTGGCAATTGCAGACACACAAATTACGGGTCTGATCTTCCAATTTTCAGAAAATACAGGGCAAGAACTTTCTGGATAGAAATGAGGTTTAAAAAAGAAAGAAGAGAAGAAAGGCAGTGAAATTAAGAGGAGATAGAGACGTTTTCCTTTTCTCGGTTCCATAGAGATTCCTACTCGAGCATCATGAAATTAGGATGCTTCCCAAAAAAGTATAAGCTCTTTGCCCATTGGGGGAAAACTCTACTGCCCTTCTCTGGGAATGTCCAAAAGGCAAGCTCAGTAGACGGTGGGCATATCTCGTAGCCTGACCGTGAACAAACCAAGTGTGTACCCTTGGAACTGGAGCAAAGCAAGTCTTTAGTATACATTTTATGAATGAGGGAGTGACAGGATGAGATAAATGGTTCTCCATTCCCTTAGCCTGCAGCCCGGTGCCCATGTCCTTTCTGTTTCTCCAAAGACATTGATATTCACTCATTCATGTAATAACTATTTCTTGAGCACCTACTATGTGCCCGGCACTGTTCTACATGCTGCGGATAACGAAGGGAACCAAACAGACAGAAGTCTCTGCCCTTCTGGATCTTACATTCTAGTAGGGGAAGCAGATTATCAGTAAGATACACATAAGTAAAATTATGTTAGATTGTGGCAGGTGCTACAGAGAAAGAATAAAAGGGAGGAGAGGGACCGGAAGTAGCAGGGGAGGACTGCAACCTCATTGTCCCTGAAAAGGAGCTTAATATTAGACAGTAGGTCCAATTTAAGTATTCCCTCCTCCTAAAGGCTTTGCTAGCCATCCTGGCCCATTTATCAATGGTTAGCCAACTTCTCAGTGACTTTGTCTACTCAGGGTTTCTCAGTGTCCACACTGTTGGCATTCTGGGCTGGATCATTCTTGGTTGTGGGGGTGTTCTGTGCCTTGCGGGATGTTTGGCAGCACTCCTAGCCTCTACCCACTTCATACCAGTAGTACTTAAACCTTTCCCGTTGTGACAGCTAAAAATGTCGCAGGACATTGCCAATATCCCCTGAGGGGTAAAATCACCATGGTTGAGAACCAGCAGTCTACCCCTCGCTATTCAAAGGATGTCTGTGGACCAGCAGCATGGGCATTGCCTGAGAATGGTCTAGATGTGCAGAATCTCTGGTGCTATGACCAGATCTGCATAATAGGCATCGGTATTTTAACAAGATCCTGGGGCAATTCATAGGCACATTAAATATCTGGGAAGCAGTGGTCTACAACACTCATTTGACCCTTACAGCAATGATTCTCAAACCTGGTATGTGTAAGAATCCTCTGGAAGGCTTGCTACAAAGTAGGGATGTCCAGACCCCTCCCGGATCTACAGAAGCAGAATCCTAGGGCACAGGGTCATGGCTTCTGAGTTTTTGACCAACTTCCCAGGTAACTGATGCACACTAACACTTGAGAATCATTGCTTCAGACCAGTGGTTCTCAAAGTAGGGCCCCCAGACCAGCAGCATCAGCAGCATCTTGATGCCCATTAGAAATGCAAACTGTCAGGCCCTACTTCAGTCCCACTGAGGCAGAAACTCCAGTGCAGGGACCAGCAACCTATTTTAACAAGGCTTCCAGGGGACTCTGAGGCTTGCTTGAGTTTGAGAACCACTGTCTTCGCTAAGGGGTTATAAACACAATTGCCGGGGTGCCTGGGTGGCTCCATCGGTTAAGCATCTGCCTTTGGCTCAGGTCATGATCTCAGGGTCTTGGGATCGAGCCCCGCATCGGGCTCTCTGCTCGGCGGGAAGCCTGTTTCTCCCTCTCCCACTCCCCCTGCTTGTGTTCCCTCTCTCGCTGTCTCTCTCTCTCTGTCAAATAAATAAATAAATAGATCTTAAAAAAATAAAATACTAAATATAAACACAATTGCCTTCTGGGCTGGGCATGTACGTATGGAGCTAATAAAGATGAAATATCTTGAGAGGACGTGTAGTATACTGGAGTCTAAGTTCTTGCTCATGACATTTGAACAAAAAAAAAAAAAAAAAGAAAGAAAGAAAGAGGAAGAAAACTCTAGCCAAATAAAACAGCTCTGTAGACCAGATCAGCTAGGGGCCATCACTCTGCCATCCTGCACAAGATAGCACGTTCTATGGTTGTTCTCTTTCTTCTAAGAAAACCTGGATGCCTCCTCAAGTTAGCAGTGATCTCCTTGAGGACACATGTCTACTTCTTGGTAGTAGAACAACTTGGTAAGTTGGTGATACCCAGGAAGCGCTGGTCAGATTCTGATGATTACTCATTGCACCAACCCGCTTCAAAACAGATGCACAAAGGAGCATTTCGGCTAAGAGAGGCTTGGATGTGGAAGGCCAGGTTCTCAGGGCAAGGCTTGCATAAGGTTTCTCAACCTTTGCTCTGTGGACAATCGTGGCCAGGTAGGTCTTTGTCATGGCGTGGGAGTGGGGGTGCTGTCTTGTTCAGCATCCCTGACCTCTGCTCACTAGATGCTAATAGCAACCCATCCAGCCAAAAATGTTTCCAGGCACTGCCAAATGCCCTCCGGGGGCAAACTGTCTCTGTTTGAGAACCACTGAATAAGAAACGGGAAAGGACAAAAACAAGAGAAAAATCAGCCTCAACGTTTAAGCCGAGGTCCCATTCTTCTCGGGGTGGCCCCGGCCAAGGATGGAGCAAGGAGGCAGTCCACAGGGCTGCCACTGCTCTCTGGCTCACAACCCCTTTGGTGAGCTGTCTGTACTCTGGGCTGCCTAAGCTTTGTCGGGTCTTCATTAAGCCTGCCCCCCGCCCCAAATCCTCCTCCTCCCCTTGCCTTTCGCACCTGCTATTCCCTGAAAAATCTGCACTTCTAGCTCCATGCCCATATCTGCTTCTGACTTGTGAGAGTCCATTACATCGGGCACGGCAGCCTAAGTTCTGAGCCTGACCTGCCTGCCCTCTATGTCTGTTCAAAACACCTGCAGAATCAAGAACCCTTGAGTGGATCTCAACAGACCAAAGATGCTAACTAATCACATCCATCCTCCTGGGGAAGGCAGTGAGGGCTGCCCAAGCTGGGGCAGGGGCCGGTGGTGGGCACCTTCGGGAAGGGTTCTCAGCCTGTCTTTATAATGCCCCATCATTCTCAAGCAACAGAAGAAACTCCTTGAGAACGTTAGGTTAAAAGATATTTTCGAACAACATAAATCATTGAAAATCCCCCTTTGTCCAAGTCTGTGAAAAATGTTCTCTGTCTGGGGCGGCGGGCGGCGGGGGGGGTGGTTCTCCAGGGTCTCTGCATGGCTTCTATTCTGTGCGCTGCTCTGGGAGAAGAGAATCCCAAACCCCAACTCCTTTTAAATACATAACAGATGACGGTTACAAATCGATGTCAAGCGCGTGAGCTGCAGCAGGCCTCATGCCATTAGCACACATCTATTCTATTATTTATTTTTCAATAATAAGGGCCCTAAGACGCATGTTGCGGGAGGGGAGGTCACATTTGCCGTCTGAATTCCTGCAACAGACTCCCTTTACCTGGGCCTGGGTAAGAAGCTGCTGACAGACTTTGAAAGCAGTATCAACATTCTGCAGGGGTGGGGGTGGGGGTGGGGGTGCGGGTAGGGGTAGGGCGAAGAGCCAGCGAGGGAGGGAGGGAGGGAGGAGACACAGGAAGGAGACCATCTCTTTACTGGGCATGCTTTTCTGGAGAGAAAGTGGCCCAACTCTCTCTTGAGTCCAGAGAAATAGTCCTCCACTGGAGCCAAGGAGACCTTCGGAGGTCACTCTGAAGACTTCAGGCCTCAGCTTCCCCATCTGGGATGTGAGGCCAAAACTACTCCTGCCACTTCGCACGGATCCTTGTGAGGTCACGTGAGCACAAGATCATGAGTGTGTGATGTGTAGTGAGAGCACCACGTGAGACGAGACAGCCCATCTCCGTGTCAGAGAAGGACTGGCCTTCCAGACTCTCTGGGGTCCCTTTGGTTCAGCTGAGGGTGGCCTGCGTCTAAGCCATGAGCATCTTGAGTAACCTGAGGTCAGCGGCATGGCAGCAGTCTCCCGCCACCTTGCTGTACCACAGCCATCAGCTCCTGGGTCTCTCCTGTGCCCCTATCCTGCTGATTCAAGAAAGTGAAGCAAAATGGTGCCCTGGGGGCTATGGGCAGGGCAGCCCGGGGAGCCGATGGGTTTCCTCCAAATGCACACAGAGATTTCCAGAGCCCCTCAGGATTTCTCCAAACTTAAGGGCAAGAATGTGCCTTTCTTCTCTTTAAAATGCTGAGTATAGGAACCAGGGCTGCAAACAGCAAAGGCGTTGTATCTAATGCGCTCAGAGAAGGGGTCCATCCCATGTTGGGGAGCTAAGACGGAGGACGGCCACCACGCCCCAGGGATGTGTGAGGAGCCACTGAGGCAGGACTTGGGATTCCCCTGGCCCAGAGCAAATGGGACACACCTGAAAGTTTATACTAAAGATTCTTCTACTTGCAAGAAAGGAAATCACATAGAAAGTTCCCAAGTTTCCTGGAGACTTGATTTCCCCCCATTTTTCTTCTTAACTGCAGAATTTATTTAGAGGTTCAGGGATGTCTCTGTGGAGCTGTACAATCCTAGCCTTTTTAAGCAACATCAGAATCAGTGGGTCTTTTCCCCTCGTTACCTCCTTACCCTCCCTCTCCTGTGAGTGCCATCACATCAGGGTCCATCCCGCACTGGAGCTTAAAGGATTTCTATTTTCAAAAGGAAGATGAAGAAGATGGATTTGAAAGTGTTAAGTGTGGGGAGTCCGGGTCTTGTTCTGGTTTGGCTCCAAGGAACAATGTGATCACTAGAGTTGTAAACAACGGCATCTAATCTGAAACTGAGATCTATTTTCATTTATTTTCCTTTTCTTCCTTTCTTTTTTTTTTTCTGAGAACTCATCTACATATAACAGGGGAAGTTGGTTGCACACGGCAGTTATCGGGACCAACTTGACGATGCTGTGTTTTGAAGATTTTCAGTGGGAATCCTTCTACATAGCGGGCATTGTGGTTCCCACCAGGACGTCCCTTTCCCATTTTCTCTGTTCCAGAATAATTACAACCTGAAGAGAAATCTGCCTGAGGTTAAAGTCAGGTGTTCGGCTCAAATAAAACACAGTCTGTCTGCATGGAAAAGCACAATGCATTCAGCATTCCTGTGTTGTGGATGAATTCAGACCCTCAAACGCATCAGCAGAGGTGCACGCTTAAGAGAAGGGCACAATCCTCTATTCTTGTAAAACAGTCATCTCCCCAACTTCGGAGCGCTCAGGGAGGTGGGAGCAAAGGGATCAGTGGCTGAATGGCTCCCCAGCGTATGCTTTCCTGCAAGTCTCCTCATCGGGGCGATTCAGATCCCTTGGAAGGACCAGGTCTTCAAGGAAAGCTTTGCACCAAACACTCTGGGCATGCCGACTGACTATTCCAGCTCCGGAGAAAGCAAGGGCTTATCTTGCCTTGCCCCTCCTCATCTGTCACCTGGTAATAGGTAGTCACTGTAGGGGGTTGAATAGTGTCCCGCGCCACCATCCATCCCCCCAAATTCAAGTCTACCTGGAGTCTCAGGATGTGAACCTTGTTTGGAAAAGGGTCTTTATAGACGTAAGTAGCGACGAATCTAGAGACAAACTCTTGTTGGATTTAGGGTGTGCCTTAAGTTCAATAACTGTGTCCTCAAGAGAAAAGGAGAGGACCCGGAGAAACACAGGGGAGGAGAAGGTGACGAGATGAACAAACATGTTTGTGGGAGATCAGAGTGATTATGCCATAAACTTCTGGAGCAAGAAGAGGCAAGGAAGAAGGGTCCTCCCCTAGAGCCTCCCAAGGGCACGTGTCCTGGCTGGTGCCTTGATTTTGTCCCTCTACCTTCCACAACAACGAGAGAAGATACTTTTGTTGTTTTAAGCCACCGGTTTGTGGTAATTTGTGATGGCACTCCAAGGAAACTAATATACTCTCTTAATCAGTGTAAATACTAGACTAATCTCCTAATTATGTGCCACTCCCCCAATTCTGAATCTCCAAGTCTCCCTGCAAACCTTTTCCTTCCTGTAGCCTGCAAACTGCCAAGGGAACATGAAACCTTTGGCTCCCAGTGGTGGGGAGTGAGGAGCTACCTCTTACCCCAATGAGGTGGCCATGTCTTCACAAAGCTACCGGAACACAAAGAGCTAAGATGGTAACAGCTGATGAGGATTCAGCGCTTGACGATGCATCAGTATGCACCAAACACTCCGTGGGCTTTTTCAGGCTGACTCCTTGGGAGGTAAGGCTGATCATCAACCTCTGCTTTCACCCAAGGGGAACCGCACACCAGAGGCTAAGCTCCTTGAGCGAGCAGAACTGGCTTTGATTCCAGGCCTGCAGTTGTCTGTGTCCTAAACCACCATCCTGCCACCCTCCTGCCTCTCTTCTGCCTCTCCACCCTTGCCCAAACCCTAACAAGCACCCAGGGGTTGACCCTTGTGACCTCAGGCTTCTCAAAAGAAAATATAAATGTAGAGCACTTAAATAATTGATTTTGATGGAAACAAAACCACTGCATAACTTATTCATCAATCATTCTATCAGCACACTTGATAAATGTCATTCTTTTGATGCCAAAGTATTCCATGGGATGAAAAGGTAAACAGTTATCTGATAACACATTTCTAATGCAAGGATTTTTTTTTTTTTTTTTTTTTTTAAGGCAGCTACTGGGCATTCTTGGGCATTCCTGAAGGTAACAGAGAGAGAGGTTTGCTTAATTGGCTCAGATCTCCTGCTCACTGGAATGCCGTATTGTCCTGCTGTTGGCAGGATGGGGCTGGTCTCAGCCTCATCATAGTGTCTCTGTGGATAAGGCCACTTTGCAGTGGCAGGGCTGGAAACAGGGACACATGGGCAGCTCTAAATGCCTTGCTGAGAATACAGAGCCAGGCTTGTTGCTATGTGGAGGGGCTGTTTGTGCTGATGATTCTCAAACACTGGTCATCAGTATTAGTCAGGGAGGTAAAGACAATCACATCAAGGAAAACAGAAAGAGATGTACATAGACTTCTGAAGAACTGAAATACTCATGGTTTTGAGGGGGAGCTGCTACCAACAGTGCCTGGGCCCTTGTGGGCGAACTGACCCCTTCTTCCTCTAACATTCGGTCCTGAAGATGACATCCTAAGGAACTGACTGAGCTATGCCCAGATGGGAGTTGTAAGCTTCAAGGGCGTGTAGCTGCCCATTCCCCAAGGCTGACCAACACTGAACCTCCTGGCCTGTGGTGTCAGCAAATGGTTGACCCACCATTGCGGATGTCCCAGACGTCTCGTCTGGACTTGAACCCCTAACAGGTAACTAGTAACAGGGCAATCAAAGTCCAAAGGAAATGGCCGCTGTCCAGTCCACTAGGAATAGGCCTCTGCTAAAGCCTGCCCACTGTGGGGTGGGGATAATGAAGTTGGTGCACTCAGTCTTTCCCCTGGGGGCCTTCTCTTCTCTCCTTTCTGACCCAGGGCGCATACAGACACCTCATAAAACCCTACAAGATAGGTATGATTACAGACCCACTTTATGGATGAAGAAACTGAAGTAAAGAATAGTCCTCAGGATCACCCAGCCAGTGGTGGTGAAGCTGTGATTCTCCCTCAGGCCTCTCTGACTTAGAAGCCATGCCCTTAAGGGGTCAGCAGACTGTGGCCCACTACTTGTTTTTATAAATAAAGTTTTATTGGAACACAGCCAAACCCATTCATTTATGTATTGTCTACAACTGCTTTCCTGTTACAATGACAGAGTTGAATAGTTGCCACAGACACTGAATGGCCCACAAAGCCTAAGATGTTTCCTACCTAGCCCCGTACAGAAAGTTCGCTGGCCCCTGCTCTTAATCATAACAATGTTCAGTTGATGAAAGGTGCAGGGACCTCGGCAGACAAATCAGGGTGGCTGAATTAGGCGGAGAAGGTTAAAGGGCCCTTCTGGATGGAATCACCAGAGACCAGGCCCATCCTCATATCATTTATTCACCATCTCTGACCTCTAGCGTTAGAACCCACCTTGCCTGGCCGGCAATCATTTAAGCAGTGATGGCAGCTCTCTGACTGGTTGCAGGTGGACGCAGGGCTTGCTATTAAATACAAGTTTTCCAACAGATCTGAGTCTTCTGCATTTAAGTGCCCAAGCCCCCAACTGGTAGCTCGACTGTGGCAGTAAAGGGCAGGGCTCGGCCGCTGGCAGACCTGGGTTCGAATCCCAGCTTTGCAGTTCATCAGTTGCGTGACTCCAGGAAACTTACGAACACCCTCATGCTTTTCACAGATGAAAATGGGCTTGTGTGGCTCTAACATAACTGACTTAGATACTAAATGTCTGAATAGAAGTGAGAAAATGCATGGGAAGTGTTCAGCACGCTGCCTGGCACAGAGGGACCCGTGGGTAAGTGTGATTACTCACCTTCTCCCTAAGCCCCCCAACATCCCCCCATGGCAGGAGTCCGCTGCACAATTGTGGGGAGAAGGAGGCATCTGTGTTCAGCCCCCAGCAGCCGGGGGTGGCTCAGCAGAGCTCCAGCTTCCAGGCTTTCTCCTTGCCTGGTCCCAGCCCCATTCAAGCAGGTACTAATCGCATTATCGGGATTATCTCCCTGCGGTCGGCCACGGAGCGGCTGCCCTGGGACTCGGGCTTAATTCCATTTTAATAACAGGTTCTTAAACACATTTGAAAACAAAATTATGATGCCCTTTCATCCCTTCAGCTGGAGGAAAAAGCCTTCCTAATGTACAGTAATGTGTTGGGTTTTGTGTTGTCTATTGTTTTGCTGTTTGGATTTTTTTTTTGTTTAAGAATGTGCATTGTTTTGGAGATTGCTGGGGGCTGGGATTCCAAGCTTTTTCCGTTTCGGAATGATTTCCCTGGCAACAAAGGAAACAGCTAGTCTTCCCAGATGCCAGGGACCTGCCTTATTTGAAAATTGCCTTGTTGTAGGGCCAATAGGGATCATGGTTTCTAAAAGCAGCAAACTCGCTTAAGATGACATATCCAATTCAGGGACAGGCTTGGAATGCTTTGTGTATCTTGTATTTATGGAAAACATAACATTTTACTTTCCCAGGCAGGACCAAGGTGGTGGGTGCTTTTCTAGAAGTTTCCATTGATTATAAAGGATACAACATATAGTGCTGCCTGTGGGAGATAGGAACAAAAAAGGAACTCATTGGGCTTAAAGATGAGCAGAGAGGCTAGGTACCTGATGACTTTAATTCCTTTATCTTTCAATACTTTCCCCCATTATTAGCCACCACCACCCCCGGCCCCGAATAAAACCCCATTGTGTCCTAGATTTCATCAAGGCTAAATGACATTTCTTCTCCTTGGTGATCTATAAAACTATCCCTAATTCCACCATTAGTAATACATTCCTTTGACTAGATTCTGCCTTTTCCTGGCAGCCTCCTTTAAAACATAAATATCATCAAAGCAGGTAAAAGTCTCTAAGGATTCCTGTGTGAATTAGGGTAACTCCAGGATTCCCTGGAAGGTTACCTGGACTGCCCTGAGATAGCACGGAGTGCACGAACCTGGTAGAGGGCATTTGCTGTCGGAGAAGGAATGTGGGGACACAGTGGCCTAAGCAACTTATTTGTGGGCACCCTTCCACTGCAGAGATTCCAAACCTGGTTCAAGAGATGGCTTAGGGGGCCAAAGTCTCTGACCCAATGTGCAAAATGTCATTGTATTTGTATTTTTCCCAAGTCTACGGTTTTTATCAAATTCACAAAGAACTTTGAGCTAGAAAGATTATAAATAATCATGAGCCGACACTTATTAAGGTCATGCCAGGCGCCGGGCACTGTGCTTTACGTACATTGGTCCTCCTGCTCTTCCCTGCCACGATGAGTGAAGTCATCACTTTGCTCCCTTTTCACAGATAGAGAAAGTGAGGTTCTGACTTGGTCATGCAGTAGAGAACAATGATGGTAAAAACCTCAGCTCACCTTTATTTAGTGCTTACTGTGCACTGGGCAGTACTTACATATTTTCTCATAGGCTTGTCCGTGGAGCATGGAGAATTTTAAAAACTCACCCACGGCCACAGAGTTAAGAAGTGGCAGCTCGTACTCCAGCCCTCTCTGGAGTTTGTATGTACCTTGACCCCACTCCTGAGCACTGCTTCTGCAATTCCTCTTCCGGCCCCCCGCAAGTACGCTCCCACCCAGTTTCACACGGGTCTCAAAAATCCTCCCGGGGCAGCTGCTTCGCCCTAGGATGCTGGCTTTTAATGTCCTCACAATCAGGTGGAAGAAAAAAAGCACGTCCGGGCACTGGGGAGCTGCCAGGACAGAGGAAGGAGCCTCACGGGCTCGGCCAGGGTCTGAGGACACAGCACCGGACTGAAGAGGTGACCTAGGCCTTGACAGGACAAACTCCACGGGCCCCAGAAGCAGCAGAGAGCCACAGAACGGCCTCCGTCCAGGGGAGAGGGGCCCTGGTGCCTGTCCTGCGGGGCGGCCAGGGAGACTGAGAGATGCCTTTCCTCAGCTCTTTCCGGGCTCTCTGCCTGGGGCTGATGGATGCACTAAGAGGCCACAGCAAAGAACTCTTGGCACTGAAGTTAGGTTGCAACTTGCTGAACAAGTACTCTGTTGGCCATGTCTGGAAGCATCTGGGTTGACACATCTAGGGATGAGGGTGGTGCTACTGGCATTTATGGGTAGAGGCCAGGGATGCTGTTAACATCCTACAGGGCACAGGAGAGCCCCACTGCAAAGAATGATCCAGCTCCAAATGTCAATCACCCCCAAGGCTGAGAAACTCAGATTTAGATGAAGGATTCACGCTTGACCAATGTTGATTGAGCATCTACTGTCTCCCAGGCACCATATTGGTTATCATAAGCCTTCATTCATTTAATCTTGAGAGCAGATGTCAAAACTCCCTGGGATTCAGCCCACAGATGTGTTGTTTGGCCTAAGCAGTGCTCTTTGTGTTGTGGGTTGTTTTTTGTTTTTTTTTTAAACAAATGCTGAATTAGTTGTTAATATTTAAAACTCAGGAGACTTCCTAGAAAGTCTGGGCTTCTCACTTTTCCTGAAAAATCAAAAGGCTCTGGCCCCTCTGGGCCTGCCTTCTTAGATGGAGACAGTTGCCTGGAGCCACCTGCCTGTTTTAGCTGCTCTGAAGTTCACCACAGTCCCCAATACTCCCCAGGGAGCTGTATCAGCTGCCAGCTGTCACTGTTCTTGTCATCTCACCTGGCACCTGCAGGTGGATAAACTTGTTACCTCTGCCTCAGAGCTTCACTTACATTCAAGGTTCCAACCTCTGCCCCACACTGATAAATCTCACACATGTATCTGTGACCCTTTTGTTCATTCAACATCTTTCCCCCTATTTCCAGTTACTACTACACCTTTCCAGAAAAGAACCTTCTCGTAGAGCCATGAATGGACTCGTTGCTGAACCACCCTCCAACGGAGAAATGATGGGAACACCCATGACCTCACCAGTAGCATCAACAGTTTCCCTGTTTCCCTGTCAATTTCCCCTATAATACTGTGAATTCCATGTGGCCCAGTACCCTGTTATTTATCTCAAAGTTGGCAGAATTTCTCAACCCTGGCATTATAATGTTTGGATCAGATAACTCTCTGTTGTTGGGGGCTGTCCTGTGCATCATGAATGTTCAGCAGCATCCTTGAGTTCTACTGACTAGATGTCCATAGGATCTCCTCACTCCCTGGTGTGACAACAAAAATGTCTCCAGACATTGCCCCAGGAAGGCAAAATCATCCCCACTTAAACATCACTAAATTGGTGTATGGCCTGGAGCATAAACAGCAATGAAATGTTTCCTGGATGGAGAGATGGATGGATGAATGGATGGATGGAGGGATGAGCGAATGGAGAAATGGGTGAGTGAATGGATGGATGGGTGGGTAGATGGATGGATGGGTAAGTAAATGGATGGGTGGGTGGGTAGTGGATGGATGGGTAGTTGGATGGGTGGGTGGATGGACGGATGGATGAATGGAGGGTGGGTGGATGGATGAGTGAGTGCGTGAAAGAGTGGATGGATGGATGGATAGGTGGGTGAATGGATGGATAGGTGTGTGTGTGGGTGGGTGGGTGGGTGGATGGATGGGTAGGTGGATGGGTGGGTGGATGGATGGATGGATGGATGGATGGATGGATGGATAGGAGGGTAGGTGGGTGGATGGATGAGTGAGTAGGTAGATGGATGGATGGGTGGATGGAAAAATGGATAGGTGGGTGTGTGGGTGGGTGGATGGATGAGTGAGTGGGTGAAAGAGTGGATGGATGGATGGATAGGTGGGTGAATGGATGGATAGGTGTGTGGGTGTGTGGGTGGGTGGATGGATGAGTGAGTGGGTGAAAGGGTGGATGGATGGATGGATGGATAGGTAGGTGGGTGGATGGACAGGTGGGTGGGTGGGCGAACTGGTGAGTGGATAGATGGGTGGATGGACCAAAAAATAAACATATGATGACAAGACTAAGGAGCAGGTGGAAGAAGGTAGAAAAATTCAAGTCACAACAAAATGAAATACAATGAAGAGTGAAGCTAATACAATGGCTCTGAAATGGCAATTTTAAACAAGAGCAAACTGGGCTGAAACGCCACACAACTTCTCAGGGCTGCTGCTAGTTATTTAAAGTAAAGAACCCTTGTTATAGATTAAAACAGGATCAAAATTACATGGCCAGGGTAAGTCCTTGCACACATAAAGATGCAGCTTCCAAAACAGAATTTGTTTTCTACTATTTAGCTTATTTCACTTTTGATTCTTGTTCTTAAAGCTGGACCCTGATTTGTGACCTGGCAATCTGGCCCTGTGCGGACTTCATTCCAGTACCAATATGTCCTGTTCTGTAGGAACTGATCTAAAGCAAATGATGGCACAATTTGAGAAACTACAGAGTGATGAATGATTTTCCTCTTGGGGGGACTATTTCCATCTCATGGGACCACCAGGGTCATCCAAGCTACTCCTGTTATGGGTGAAGATATTGAAAAGCTGAGTAGGGGGCTCTGGATTCAGGCACATGGGCCATTTGATCAGGACCAAGTAAGACACATTACCCAACCATCAAATGTCATGAGCTACATGATGATTTGTCTTTTCTCCTAATGCTAGAGTTCACATGGTTCATTTAGACCCTGCAATTATCCTCTTGGGGAAACAAAGTCCCAATCAAAATTTTGGAAAATAAATCCAATCAAGTAAATGTTGTTCTTTTCAATGATGCTTCCACAGAATAACACTCATCAAGACTGAGTTCATGGTTTTGTGCTAGCTGATTCCTGCCTGTTGGTGGAAGCATTCTTAATTCCAGAGGTCGGAGGGGAGACAAACTCTTCCCTCCAGGATTCACACAATGCCCCCCATCACCCATTTGTTTGATAGAGAATGTTAGAAGAGAGGCTGATTTCTCACTTATCAGGTACTGACCCTCTGGTCCCCATTTATTAACAGGGAAGACAAGTATGGAAGTTAAAGAAAACTTCCCCAATCATTACCAGCTAACTGACAAGATGCTCAGGTATACAGAGAACCCGCCCCCACCCCACCACTCCCCCAAAAATAAAAGCAGGCTAGGTCTTCTTGCCACTAAAGCAAGTCTAAATATTTCTTCCAAACAATGCAGCTAGTGAGAACAACAATCAACAACAGCTTCTTTTCCAAAGTTCACAAAGCCAAACATGGCAAGTTGGACATGAGATGAAGAACACCAGGAAGTGCTTCAGCTCTAATTACGATCATGCCTAATTTGGTCATTTAAAGAACAAATGGTTTTATCTTAATGATGCTCTTGGGTTTAAAATGTGTTGAGTGGACTTTCTCTGAATTCAAACTTCAGACAATTTTAGGAAAACCACCTGACCTGCGGCCCAGTATGCTCAGGTAGCATTTGGAGACTGAAGGTTTGACCTGTCCTCTCTTTGATTCCTTGAACCACTTGTTCCCAATCTGGTGAACCACGGACCCCAAGAGAGGAGAAGGGGCCCTTGGTGTGGTTTACATGGTCCCAATACCCATACATGTACCAAACACTCCTTTTGTGTGGCCACATAATTTTCAACTGTATGAAGACACTGCTGATTAATAAAGTACAAACTTATTTTAAACATTATTGAATTCACAGTCTCTGTGTTAGCTGTGATTTCCACCAGTCAAAAGATACTCAAGGTGGAGCTAGGTCACAGGGGATAGGAAGCGTTTTGATATTGAGCTGGTTTTCATATACAATGATAGAAAGCACTTCGGTTGACTTTTGCTCCCATTGTAATTCTTTAATACACATTTGATTTAATGTTTCCTTGTGATTTTTAATATGTATTTGGTATAATGTTATATGGCACTGGACGTCTCACAAAACCTGTTGTTTTACTCTGCCCCTCCCCAACACACAGTAATTTCTGTCACTTTCGTCACTGACTTACCAAGTGACCCTGGAGAAGTCACTAAACCTCTCTAGACTTCAGCTTCCTTATCAATAAAACAGAGGTGATAATAACAGCATCTTGCCTCCCCAGATAGTTGAGAGGATTAAGCGGCATAGGGCTTAGGTGCCACAGTGGGTTTTCCTGCAAATGGTATCTCCCTAATGTTTACCCTCTTTTCTTTAATGTCATTGCACTAACTCATGCTCCCTTAAAATGTGCAAATGAAAAGCAATCAGACACGAAATGTTTTTGGATTTCATGGGATCATGATGATTATTAGAATCAAATCATGTTGGAGTGGGATTTCTGGCTCTTCTATCTCAGCTCATCTTAGTTCATGCTGTATCTTTTTTTTCCCTAATCCTGAGCTAAAAGCCACCCACTGAGAGGCATCCCTAATTAACAGGCTTCATTAGTCACCTTTAGGATTGGTCTGTGTTAAAGCAGCTACTTATTAGGATAGTGTTTCCGTAGCGTGCCTGTAGGCAAACCTGAAGACCTTCTTTGGGCTTCATGTGTTTATAAACATCCTTCATCACAGTCATATGCAAAATGTGAACCTGGCTTATGGCAATGGACTAATCAGGCTCTGGGATAGAATGCAAACCACTTCCCCAAGATCAAGGACTTTACAGAACACTACTTGGGTTTAAATCCCTGCTCTACCAGTTACCTGCTGTGTGACCTTGGGCGAATCATTTAACTGCTTTGTGCTTCAGTTCCCCAGCGACAGGGCTGGAAAAACAACAGTACCTTCCTCCACTCTTAAAAGTAAAGAATTTAAGGCTGGGTGTGGCATAAAGTAAGTGCCCTATCAGTGGTCTGAAGATTAGTTCTTTTGGAGGGGTATGAATCAAAGATTGGGGAGCTCCTTGTCCAAGAGCCTTGGGAACAGGACAAACCTTTATTTGACTGAAGAACTCATGGCCTGACCACCATCAGAGAAATAATGTGGTGCCTGCTCCAGGGTAACTGAGCTCCACTTTGTCGTGCTCAGACCCAATGGCAAACAAGTTGGGGCATACTTCACTGTTCCCAGTGGTTTGGGAAACCATCCTGGAAAATTTAAATGTGTAGAGAGAGTGGATGTGTGCATTCATATTCCTTTGCTGCCAACTTAAAAGAACCGAGTGCAGCAAGCTGCCTGTTTTTAATGTGATGAGATGAACAGAGTGGTCTAACTCAGGGCAGAATGGCCTCATGCCCAAAAGACTCGAGTAACTTTAGCTATTTGCAACTCACCCAGGGGACAGGCCAGTTCCTGATGGGACAAGACCTAAGGCATGCACTTTATATTAGCAAACTCTATTATTTTTCCCCTTGTACAACAATGACTCCCATCCCCTCAGTCCAGTTAATATCCATGGAAGGAAAAACCCTCCAAATCGAGGTTCCGCCTTGAGTTTAATGGGGGATTGGGAATTACATCTATGCAGGGGTAAGACCCTACACCTCCTTCTCAAAACTCCAAGGGCAATATCCCGCCCGGCCTCTCTGCAATTCTAGTCTCCTCTCCACTAACCTCATCCAAGACGTGTGCTATGGGGGGCAAGCCGGTCTTTCCTGGGATCAACTAAAATCCGATGCCCGGCCATTAGGCAAGTTAAATAAACCTGTGGGTATCTATCAAAGAATCTATGCTCACTAAGTGGCATCACTGAACTGTCTTTATGTTCCTCATTTAGTCTCCAAGTAAGATTTCCTTGGAACGTGTTTTCCATTATAAATTAGTAATAGTACATTCCCAGCGTGAAAAGCTTAAAAAATACAAGAAAGTTGATGGAAAGAAAATGACCTCTAGTCCCAAGCCCAGAGTAAACTGCCAATATTTTGCTGTATTTCCTTCTAGTCTATTTTTCTACGCATAATTTACTCTCCCTCTGGTTTTAGTGAGATATAATTAACATATAACATTGTATTTGCTTCAGGTATACAACATAATTATTTGAATATATGTATATATTACAAAATGTTCACCACAGTGTTTAGTTAACATCCATCTGAAGACACACCTTTGTTCTTGTGATGAGGACTTTTAAGATCTACTCTCTAAACAACTGTCAAATATACATTACGCTATTATTAACTAGAGGCGCCATGCTGTCCACAGCGTCCCCAGGACCTACTTATCTTATAACCGGGAGTAGGTACCATCTAACCACCTTCACCGATTTCCCCTGGGGACCACCTGCCTCTGGCAACCACCAATCTGTTCTGTTGTGGTATTTTTAGAGTCCTCATATACGTGAGGTCATACCGTACCTGCCTTTTCCTTTCTGACTTATTTCACTTAGCATAAGATGGCCCTCAAGGTCCATCTATGTACTCACAAATAGGATCTCCTTCTTTTTTGTGCCTGAAAAATATTCCGCTGCAAACAAATACCACGTTTCCTTTATCCATTCATCCACCCGTGGACGCTTACGCTGTTTCCATGTCTTGGTTGTAACGAATAATGCTGCAATGAACATGTGAGTGCAGATACCTCTTCCAGAGAGTGATTTTGTCTCCTTCGGATATATGCCCAGCAGTGGAATTGCTGGATCATAGGGTAGTTCTAGTTCTAACTTTCTGAAGCATCTCTGTACTGTTTTCTACAGTGGCTGCACCAACTTATATTGCCAAGTTCTCGGTTGTGATCTTTACAAAAATGCCATCACTCCGTCCATGAACATACCTGCTCTCATCACTGGGGCTTCCTAGTCTGTGCATGTTCTCTGTACAGCTGTGGTTCGGGTCACACCGCAACTATTACCATGGAAAACTCCATCCTAATGCAGGGCGGCGAAGGGGAGAAGAGACCCGTTCTCTTGGCTGGATAGCTGGGACAGCAGAGGACACCGAGGCCAGCTGGGAAGGAGGGACGCATGGGGACCAGGAGGAGCTAGGAAGCCAAAGGAGACTGAGGGTGGGAGTTGTGACAACAGTGAACTTCCTCCCCTGCTTCCCTCAAAGGGAGCCTGCGAGTTGACCTTCAGAGGGTTGGGGCGGGGGAGAAGTCACACACTCACGGGTCCCAGGACGGACCTAGCCTGTGGGCTCCTCCTTCTCCATGCGAATTTACTGCAGCATTTACAAATCGGGACGGATCAAGCCGAGGCTTGGGTTTACAGCACCTCCCGAGAACACATAAGGTTTGACACCACACAACAAGTCCGAGGAGGTGCGAAGGCACTTCAGCCTTCAGACCAGGCGTGCTCCCACTAATGGGTTCCGTGTGGTCTCCACTCAGCTCACCCCGTCACGGACTTGCCAGCCCAGGGTCCGCAAGCATTGGCACGTGTCACTCTGTGTCCTAAAGTAACTCTGGTTCTCTGATCTTCCCTGATTGTAAGATAGCTCAGGAAAGCCACTGCTGGTCCTTAAGTTAAAGATGGAAATGGACCCGTCCTTCTCAAGCTCAACCTCCTAAGCCACCTCTGGAATAAGTAAAGCCCTTCTGCAGGAAAGGCGCGAATGATTTGGCGATCTTTATGCTGGGCTGGGGAGGGTGTGACATAGGAAATGAGGCAGACCAGCAAAAGTGGTCTAGCGTGATGGAAGGGGTGTGGGCCTGGCTTTTTTTCATCACCTTTACATAATTTTGCAATTGGCCACGGGCTGTTTTGATCATTATTTTTTCACGCAACAGGAAAAACTGTGCCCTGGGGTATGATTATTAAAATATGTTACTCTTCTATATTTAAATAGTGAAATGGCTTTCCTGAGCTTTGAAATGAGCCAAGGGAAACACCTATGGCTTAAGATGTAACTAAAACGTAGGCTTCACACTCCACCACTTGGCACCCATCACTGCCCAGGACTCAGTCTTCCTTTGCCGGGTAATGGATATGGAGACTAAGTGGGGTGCCATGGGTGTGGCGAGAGGGTAGGGGGAAGGCAGGGACCTGTGGTGGACAGCTGCCCCAGACTGTAAGAAGCGAAGTCAGCAAACAGCCTCATGCACCCCGGGGGTCCTGTCCTCAGGGGTATCCTGCTACACCTTGCAAGTCCTCGGGCACCTGTCATAGAATCGGGAATGGAGACACAGTGAAGTGACAGGGTCTCTGAGAAAGGGAACAACCAATGAGAGGATATTTATTGTAAGCAACGGAAACACACTCAGACTCACTCAGTAGTTCTCAGCCAGGGGCAACTGTGTCCCCCATGGACGTTCAACCCTGTCTGGAGACATTTTGGTCATCACAGCAGAGATGAGGGACATTACTAGCATCTAGAGGGTAGAGGCCAGGGATGCTGTAAACATCCTACTACGCACACAGATCAGCCCCTCAACAAAGAATCATCTGGCTCTAAATGGCAAAAGCACTGGGATTTGAGAAACCCTGCCCTAGGCCAATGCACGGAATGTGCTAGAAGGTGAGGCATAGGTGGTCAGATTGCTACTGACCACCCCTCCCCACCACATCGAGCCTCCTGTCCACTAGAGTAACAACCCTGTTTACAAAAAAATTGACTTTGGGCAGGGGGCTGTACAATGCTATGAATGTAACCAGGACACAGAACAGTTCTATTGCCCCCAAAACTCCCTAATACTGTCCCTTTTGTGGTGGCACCCTCCCCAATCCCAACCTGTGAGGTCCATGAATCTACCCTCAGTCTCTAGTTCTGTCTTCTTGAGAATATCATATAAATGGAACTCAACAGTAGGCAGGACTGTTTTCCTCCACCAGGCAAAATGCCTTGGAGATCCACCCAAGTCATTTCCTGTATGTATCGGTTATTCACTCCTTCTGACTACTGCGCAGTTTTCCATTGTATGGGTGTACCACCGTCCATTTGTCCATTCACCTGTTGAAGGGCACTTGGGTGGCTTCCCGTGTGGGGCTGTGACGAGGACAGCTGCCAGAAACACTCGTGTGCAGGTTTCTGTGCGGACATAAGCCTCTATTTCTCTAGGATAAATATCCAGGTGTGCGACCATTGGGTTATACAGTAGCTACGGGTTTAAGAAGCCGCTTTCTAGACTGGCCGCACCGTCCTACACTCTCCGAAGAAGGCCAGTTGCTCTCCCGACTTGCCGGCATGTGGTCTGGTCCACCTCTTTGATGTTCGCCGTTCTAACAGGTGCGGAGTGGGATCTCATGGGCGTTTTATTTTGCATTTCCTGAACAGCTAATGACGCGGGGCATCATTTCATGGGCTTACCTGCCATCTCTCTATCCTCTTTGACGAAGTGTCCATTCAAGCCTTTGCCCATTTTAAAAACTGGGTTGCTTTTAGGGTGGCTCAGTCGGTTCAGCGTCTGACTTTCGGTTTTAGCTCAGGTCACGATCTCAGGGTCCTGAGATGGAGCCTCACATTGGGATCCGTGCTCAGTGGGGAGTCTAGTCGAGATTCTCTCCCTCTCCCCCATGCTTGTACTCTCTCTCTCAAATAAATCTTTAAAAAATAAATTAGAAATGGGTTATTTTCTTGAGCTGAGTTTTGAGGATTCAAGTATACCCTCTATACCAGTCCTTTGTGTGACCTGCAACTGTTTCCTCCAATGTGTAGCTTGTTGCTTCATTCTCCTCATTAGTGTCTCTCACAGAGGAAAAGGTTTTAATTTTCGTAACATCCAATTTACCAATTTTGTCTTTGATGGACTGTGTTTTTGCTGTCACGTCCACGTGTAAGAGAACTTCCAAGTGGCTCATGGCCACACCCAGCTTTGCTTGTCGCTCACGTGGCCATGTGACCAAGTTCTGGTCAACAGAATATGAATGAGGTGGCACATTCCAGAAACCCTCCTTAAACATCAGCAGGTACACTTGGTCTGCTCCTTCCTCCCGCCTCTCCGGTCTGGCTTCTGGGAGGGGAGCTGGGACAGCTGGAGCACCATCTTGGCCCTCAAGGTTGGGGGCCATGGTGCAGGGACGAGACGGGGGGAAGCTGAAAGACACCGCATGCTTGAGTCCTTTGAGGAGTGGAGCCCTCACACCGATCCTGGATCGCCCACATCTCGCTTTTATAGGAAAGAACAATAATGTTCCTTTTTATTTAAGCTACTGTTATTTCAGATTTTCTGCCATCGTTGGCCAAATCTAGACTGGCCAGATGCAGCAAGATGCAGGGATAGGTCATGCAGCTGACTCACCTAGGTGTCCTGTGGGCCTTGAGGGGCTATAGTGGCCATCTACATTTTTTACCTGTCCAGTATACCTCCTTATTTTGGTATTTTAGTATTAATTAACTGTGTATTCCTCCTGCTTCTGGTATCACCACTGCAAGTCATGTGGTTTCAGACGGGCTGACTCTACTTCTTAGCTCCATGATCCAAGCCTGGCCAATCAGATTCATAGTGGAGTTGACTCACCGATGGGCAAATGACTCAGAACTTTAGCGGCAACCACTAGGAATAAGGTCCTGTGATTCATCTGGGTACTATGAGTTCACAATCACCCATGGCCAGGTTGCCACTGAAGAGAGAGCCTTCCTGAGAATACAGTCAGATCAAAGAAAAGAACAGCCAAGAGATGGATGAAAACATGCTGACTGAAGCACTGAGACTCAGGGTAGGGGCCTGGGAGCTCAGTAAGCCTTTCCAAGCAAAGAGGCATTGAATCCGAAACCTGAAGCAAGAATAGGAGTGAATATGGTAAAGGGGATGGAGGTGAGGATGCAGAGAATGAGCGTTAGGAGTTATTCAGGCAGAGCAAACAGCATGTGCAAAGGCCCAGGGGCAGAATGACTACGAGGTCAGAGTATAGGCTGCTGACTTTCTGTTTGGGCTGAGCTTTGCAGCAAAAAGGTAGGATCCTTACCAAGTCCTTGCCCCAGCACCTGTGCCAGCAAGAGAGGGCATGGATATTGACGAGGCCTTGAATGGAATGAAAGAAGTCACAACCCGGGGGTGCCTGGGTGGCTCAGTTGTTGGGCGTCTGCCTTCAGCTCAGGTCATGATCCTGGGGTCCTGGGATTGAGCCCCGCATCGGGCTCCCTGCTCAGCGGGAAGCCTGCTTCTCCCTCTCCCACTCCCCTTGCTTGTGTTCCCTTTCTCACTGTGTCTCTCTCTGTCAAAAATAAATAAGTAAATAATAAAAATTAAAAAATCTAAAAAAAAAAAAAAAGTCACAACCCGTTGCCTCCCCCACAGAAACAGGACAGAGGCTTATTCCACCTGCAACTGAATGCACAGCATCAGAGAATATACCCCAATAGGTCCCAGATGGTTGAAACCCGGCAAATACAGATTAGGCAATTCATTAGACCATAATTTTATTAAGCAGCATCTAATATAGTGAATAATTTGGGGCTTTATTATCTAACATATAAAGGGGTATTTTTAAACTTAGCTGACCAGCAGATTGGGTTTTTGAAAATACTGCTGTTTCAGGCCCAAGAAACTGAGAGCATTTCTCCCACAACCTTTCCTGGCTGTCCAGATTCCAGGCTGTGCCTGCGGCTCCGCCCTCCCCCTCCACCTGGGGTGCTTAGCAACCGCACAAGTTACAGAAAGAAGTCCCCATCTTCTCTCTGCCCTCCAAGGGATGGGGACGTGGGGGTGGGCAGGGAATTACAGTTCCAGAAGCCCCGTGAGATTCTCCAAAGCGGATCTATGGATAGGGGCGGCCCTACAGGCAGCAACAGACAACCCCTGGGAATGTGAGCCTCGCCTCCCTGCCCTAGATGGCTAAACAAATCATGGGAGATGGGGCTGAGTATCTAGCAGCCATCCAGACTGACTGACTCCTGTTCCTCGACAGGCCTCCCCTCCATGCTGCATATGGGATTAGCACAGGAGAAACAAGCTGGGCTTGCAAAAAGGCTCAGAGGTTTACAGACTGCTGGCGAGAGTAGAGATCAGGGAGAAAGCTTCTCTGCCCCTTGCTTGGGCCATTTAAGATCGCTCACCCTGAAATGGCCTCTACTCCACAGGGCATTTATACCATCCCAAATAGACCCACAGCCATGGTCCCCAATGTCCCCTACAGGGACAATTTCCAGACATCGAGCTCCAGGGGGGACATTTGACCACTAAAAGTGTTGATGTTCAACATTAATTTTTAATGTTTCAGAAAACCATTAAGCTGGTTTGTATTATGCATCACATTTTTACAGCTGGTCATTTCATTTCCAGCTTGGAAAGTGGCTGGAGGGATCTCAGTGGGGATATTTACTAGTTTCTCTGCCTGAGTCAAGGTTTAGAGGTGAGGCCCAAGCAGGAGTCTCCTTGTCTTGCTCTATGCTGTCTGCAGGGGCCCCCTGGGGGATCACGGCCCTGACTGAGTGCAACAGCCTTTGGGGTCGCTAAGATGGGTTTGTCCCCCGCCTTCCAGGCAGAGGGACCACACAGAGGACGGCCTGAAGAAAAAGCCAAGAGATGCGCTTCCGGTACAGAGCCCTAGGTGACGTTGGGCAGGTAGACTGGAGAGGCTCCGAGGACAACAGGATCCCCTTAGCTGAGAAGTAACAAGACTGGCTGCCAGTTGACAATGAACTGGGACGAATGGGGCAGGGGAGGGCCAGAGATTTGCAGAGTATGGAAGGCAGGAAGCAGGGTGACAAGTGGGGAGGTTGCTGGGGCTCTCCACACAGGTGACAGATGATGGCGGCCTGAACTGGGTGAGTGGTTGCCTGGATGGAGAAGTAGAAGGACCGAAGACCCATTCAAGAGGGACACTCAACCCCATCTTTGCGGAGCAGACCCATCTGCTGGCTGACTCTTCACAAACACACACACAATGGTTTTCTATGCTGGGCAGGGCCTTACCCTTACATGTCTCAACTGGACGGTTATCCTTAACACAACCTCCATTACTCATGCACATGCACGTGCACCCACACCCGCCCACACACACATCCCACATACACAGTGAGCTGAAGAGCGTCCCTCCAAAATTCATGGCCATCAGGAACCTCAGAATGGGACCCTATTTGGAAATGGTGTTTTTACAGATATAATCAGTTGCGACGACTGGCGCCCTTCAAAGAAGAGAAACAGACCCACAGAGACACAGACGCACATCGAGAGTGCCACGTGGAAATGGGAGGCAGAGGCAGGAGTGGAGTGCCTACAAGCCGAGGACCCCAGGATTGCTAGTGGCCACCAGCAGCCAGGAGACAGGCCTGGAACAGGCTCTCCCTCAAAGCCTCCAGAACTGAGAAAGAATACACTTCTGTTCTTTCAAGCCACCCAGTTCGTAAGGCTTTGTTACAGCAGTCCTTAGAAACTAATACGACACACACAGACACACGTGTTCATGCATCCATACATACACACCCGTGTTCCTATGTACACACACACACATTTATACACGACTGGTTCTTAACCCTGGCTCCCCACACAATCACCTGAGGGATTAAAAAAAAAAAAAAAGATACCATGCCCAGGCCCCATCCAGGACTAATTGAACCAGAATCCTACCAGGTGGAACCCAGGTCTGATCATTTACAGAAGCTCCTGGACGTCTCCACAGAGAGCGAGCCTTGAGAACGACCGTTCTGAGGAGGCATCTGAGGAGGGTGGTGACCGAAAGCACAGGTTCTGGTCAAGCTACCCGCGTCTCCACCATCTCCCACCCCGTGACCTTGGCAAGTCCTGCGACATTCGTGAGCCTCGGCTGCCCTCGCCTGTGGACTAGGGGTAAATAATCACACCTGCCCACTGGGACTGTTCCAGCGTTGAGACGAGTGAGTGCAAGCGAAGAGCTTAGCTTCCTACCTGGCCCATGGCAGGTGCTCAGTAAATGTGAGAGCTCACCTGATAGTCCTTTGCGTATAATTACGTCACCAGTGACGTATGACTCCGCCCATCCCCACTGCTATCGCCTCTCACGCTTTCTGATGCACTCTGCCCAGGTCATTCTGGTTCTGCTTTCGCCGCACGCCTCCCATTACACATCCAAGGCACCGGGGGGTTTGTGGGGGGTCCCATCACAGAGAGAACACAGAGGCGGCTAACAAAGGGACGAGAAAGTCAGGACGGGAGGGGCTCTCCAGGCAGCCCGTGTGAAGCGTCACCGGTGTCCAGCCTGTCCAGGGGTCCCCTTTGAAATCAGAGCTCTCCGCGTTTGGTCTTCCTGTGAAATGTCCAAACTTCAGGTCGGATTTCCCCTCAAGCACATTAGTGTGCATTTAGGGTCCGGGGGGCGGTGTGTGTGTGTGTGACAACGTACAACTTCTGCCATCTCCTCTTTCCATGTCCTCTGGTCCTCTCTCCCCTCCTGAGGAGGGTGGTCATCTTGTGAATTAGCTTCATCTAAAAATGAAATTGTTCAGATTCTCCTTGTTGGAGACCAGCAGCAACGCGCGTGCTCGGGCTTGCCGGGACAGGGATTGCGACGAGCAGCTTGGGAATGAGCGTGTCTCACATTGTGGTGGAGAGACAGCATCCTTGGACTCTGGCTGTCCCGCTCTCTCACCTGTGATCAACACCTGTGCCTCTGTTTCCCCGGATCTGTAAGGTGGGAGAAATGAGCCCCGTGGTTCATGAAGCTGATGAGTGCCCCAAATCAGCCCACCCAGGAAGCATCAGAAATGGGACCAGAATCCTGGGGTCCAGGGCCCAGCCAACACCCTCCCCCCACTTCCACTCCATTGCCAGTGCTTGCTTTCCTCTTTCCTTTGGAACCGTCGTGTTGAGGATGGTTTTGAAGAGTGGGGGCAGAGAGTATATTTCGACCCTTTACCTACTCGACAAACACGATTTTATATATGCCAACAAACATGAAAGTAAACAGACACTGGAATAAGGGAATACAACAAATCAATGGAATAAAACAAATCAACATGTGGAGAAGCAAGACAACGCCTGTGACATCATCTAATTCAGGGTTTCTCGACCTCGGACTATTGACATTTGGGGCCAGGGGCTATCCTATGCATTGTAGGGGTTTTAGGAGCATCCCTGGCCCCCACCCACTAGATACCAGCAAACCTCCCCACACCAGTTATAACATCGAAAAATGTCTCCAGACATTGCCAAATCACCCTGGTTGAGAACCACCGGTCTGATTATCTCACATCAAGCCACAACACATACACAGTTACCCCCGAAGCAGGTAGAGCCCATAAGCATGGGTGGAATTACATTTCCTGAAATCCCCGTAGAGAACATGGCAAAAGACACAGGAGTATTCGAGGAGGCCTAAGAGACACCCCATTACTGATAACAGAGGTAGCAGCAGAGGGCGTAGGAACAGCAGCAGAAGGAAGCCTGACTTAGCGCTGGCTGGGCGCCATATTGTCCCCCCACGGCTGTGCGAGGGAACCCCAGTCGGGGCAGTTAGGAACTGGCTCAAAGCCCCAGTGTTAGGACACGACACAGGATTTCTAGATATCGGAGTTGTGTGCTTAACTAATCTATGATCTCATCTCACCCAATTAACAACAGCAACAACAACAAAAAGCTAATATTTACTGAACACTTAGCATGAGCCAATACAAACAACTTGATATTCACTCCATGCCCCTCATCCCCCTCCCCATAACACCTGTGGGGTAGGTACCATTCTTATCCCCGCCCCCCCACCACCACTTAACAAGTGGGAAAACTGACAGGTGCAGGCTAGGGGACTCATCCAAATTCACTCGGCTATTATAAGGCAAAGCCAAGTTCTAGCCTAAGCAGCTGAACTCCACAGCGCCATTTCTGAGCCACTTACCTCCTAAATGTTTGTTTGTTTCTTTGTTTTATGTGCAGCCAATAAGCAAGGGCAAACTTGAAAGGTACCCATCCCTTGAGTGGATTCCGGCTAAGGAAGAGGTGTTAGCTGGCCACAGGAGAAGAAAAATGGACTGGAAACATTACGTGCATTCCAGGCCTGGAAATCATCTTTCCTCGTCAGCACTGGGTAACCTTTAAGGAGACCCTCTAAAGCCCACAGTCAGCTGGCCAGAGAGCCCTGGTCTGCCCTGCCGGCCATCCCTTATAAAGGCAACTTAACTAACAAAGCCAGCCTGTGCCGGGCTCCATAAACAGGATGTACCTGAATGGGGGGTGGGGGAGAGAGCAAGCTGAGCTGTCTAGACCCACAGCCCCAAATGCAAGCAGAGCTCCCCACACAGCGCACAAGAGCTGGGTTCTTGCCCACCTTCACCTTGCCATCATATTGCTAGGGACTGGAAGACATAATTCACAGGCTTTCCTGACGGTTCTGTGGCTTCTTGCAATAATACGCATAACAGCACCTAAGTATCCAACCTCCTGCTAATGTATAATCCATTTTTGAAGACAAATTCTCCATATATGGTTATGAAATAGAAATTTTTAAGACAAAAGAGAAAAAAAATCCTTAGTGATTCTTCATCTTTTATCAGCCAGGCTTTATAAATGGAGTTGGGAGGCAGACGATGCACTCACTTCCCAGTTCACTGGGAAGGAATAGTTCAAGTGTGAGCACAGTGGAAGCCCAGAAGGCTGTACACAGTAAATGGTATCCACTGCCTTCTGGACACACACACGTCAACTTCTTGTGACGTTAGTAGGAACTCGGCATGCAAAAAGAGGGAAAAGAATGGGTCCCCCTCTGCGGACCCTGTCTTTACCATGGTCTCCAGTCTTATAGCATCAGACACACCTGTGGAACCCTCAGAGATTGAGAAACCGGGCATGATGACATGGTACTCAGAACAGCTCACAATTTCGTGAGGCTCCAGGGTAAGCAATTGAAGTATTTTTCTTTCCACCCCCAATCATCTTTTGTTGTTGTTGTTGTTTTAAAACAGTACAGTAAAAGCAGACCAGTTTCACGAGCTCTTTCCAAACCAGCACTAATAGAAGGGAAATTTATTTTCATAATCACATCCCAAAGGCATGGTAGGAACCTAACATATCTTCTGAATCTTCAAAGAAAGCATGAATCATGTTCTGTGATCTGAGAGCTGAGGGGGGTGCATTATTTTAGTGCTTTTGACAGTGGATGTATTTCCTATCACTGCTCTAACAAATTACCACAAACTCCATGGCTTAAAAAAAAAGAACACAAATTCATTATCTTGCCATTCTGGAGGTCATAAGTCCACAAATGCACCTGCCAGGGCTAACATCAAGGTGTTGCAAGGCTGCATTCTTCTGGAGGCCCCAGGAGAGGATCCATCTCCTGGACTCTTTCAGCTGCTAGAAGTGCCCACATTCCTTGGCTGGTGGCCCCTTCCAGCATTAACATCTCTTAACCTGTTCCCAACAACAACCTCCTTCTCTGACTGACCCTCTTGCCTCCTTCTTAGAAGGGCTTTTGTGGTGATGCTGGGCCCACCCACACGATGCATGATAATCTGCCCACCTCACATCTGCAAAGGTCCTTTTGCCATGGGAGGTTTCGGGGATGAGGACGTGGACAGCTCTGGGGGGCCATGATCCCACCTACCACAGTGTCTCATAACCAGGAGATACGATCATTTGAAGGGGTATCTCCCTCCCAAACAGGGGATTATCTGTTATTATAAAAAGTGAGTATCTTGAGTTACGCTTCCAGTCCAGTGATAAATTAGTTTAGGTCCAGCCACACCCCACACCGGGCTCAGCTTCAAAGAAGAGCACCAGCAAAGGTGATCAAGGTCAGAAATGGGGATGATGCCCGTGGGATGAAGCCAAAAAAGGGGCCTCTGCAGGGTCTGCACTTGGGAGTCTTGGCTTCTTTTATTCAGCCCTGGCTGAGAGCAGTGCAATATCACACGGGTGGGAGGAGATTATGACCTTCGCCTTCAAGGCGGCAGGAAAATGAGCAGACCTGAGATGAGCAAACCGAACCGATAAAATAAAATAAATTAATTAATTAATTTAATTAAAATAAAAGCCTCAAAGGCAGGATTCTCCTGCTGGAGGCTTGTTCAACTTCCTCAGAACACTTTGGAACTTCTGCCATTAATCTTTAGGCCACTGACTCTTCTCGACACAGACAATTCTTCATATGTATATGTTGCTAATCAATCTCGCTTTACCATGGAAGCATTTTCCGATGTAGATAATTCTTTCCCCCATAGAAGGATTCTTCTATTTATAAAGGGATTCACATCGAATTCCCTTAAAAAGAAACCACTAGCGAGATGCTATGCTTCATAAAAGTTTGTTTTAAAATTTAAAAAAAAAAGAGATACCCCTCTCCCCTCGCCAATGTGTTCAAAGCACGGTTGGATGTCTAACCTCTTGCAAACATGATCCTGCGATTCCACCCACACTATGAGCCATCCCAGGAGCACTACTACATGAAATGTACCTGTAAATGATAATGAGGGGAAGGCAAAGCCCCCCGAGAAACTTGCAATTGCAGTGGAGATGTTTCACATAAGCTGCTCCCTTTCCTGCCTTTTTTTTTTTTTTTAACTTAACAGTTTGGCAATCACACTTTGGTTTGACAGGGAACTGTGAAAATGTGTCACTTTGTCGTCTCCAAACTCCTAAATCCAATCAAAATAACATTTATTAAAAACCTGGGGGTGCTTGCCAGAATTCGTGGTGTGACATGAAGACAGTCGACCCCCGAGTCTCCCTCCCGACGTTTCTTTCTTTCTCGATGAAAATGGCACGGTGCTGCAGACACACAACCCACAAAGGTGCATTATAGCCCCAAGCTCCCTCCACAACGGGGGGGCGGGGGGGGGGCGGGGAGACACACGACGGTCTGGGACTTTTCTCCACTCAATTCCCTGGGAAAAATCCAACCAGCCCCAGGCTGCAGGCTGGTGTGCTGGAGCCCTCTTGTAAGTACGCGGCGTGACGGGAGAAGTTGTGATGTGCACAGTCTGGAGTCCCACATCCTCCATGGTGCGTGCCGGAGCCGCCAGCTGGAAGCTTGAGAAAGACCCTGCGGAGGCAGCAGCAGAGCCTGGGGTGGGAGGCGACAGGATTGGGAGCCAGAGAGCCTGGCCGGTCGGTGCCACCCCCTCTAGCCTGAGCCCCCTTCCCAGGCTCAGTTTCTCCACGTGTAATGTCTCAGACAGGAGTCTTATGGTTGCAACCGATGGACATTCCCAACCCTAAGCAGCTTAAAAATAAACAGAATATATGGCTGTATGCAAATAAAAATATCCAAGGATGAGGCTCTTAATCCGGGCTCAAACTATTCTAGCTCCCGCCATCTGTTCGCTCCTACTCCACTCAGCTCTGAACTCATGGTGGCAAAATGGATGCGGAAGCTCCACGCTTTTCGTCTTCCAGGTCTCAGTGCAGGGGGAGTCACTTTCTAGGAGCTTCCACAGGATAATTCTGACTGGCCCTGTAAACTAGTAACAGCAGTCAGCGGATGTAACTATACTCTTTGGTTTAAACAGCAGGACATGGGGATGGGGGTGGGGGGCGTAGGGGAGGTCCCACAAACCTCGTAGCCTTAAACATCAGGGAAAGATGGATCTCCAAAACAAAACTGGGGGCTATCACCAGAATAGCAGTGGATTTGGGGGAAGTGGGGGTAGTCAATGTGTACTAGCTATGGAATTATGTTATAAAAAATAATAACTTTTACATTTATTGTGCCCTTATATGCTCCATCTTATTCAGTCTCGGCAACACTTACAGATAAGGTACGTTATTATCCATTTTTACCGATGAGAAGGCAATGTTTCAGAGAGGCTAAGTGTCTTATCCACGGTCACACAGCTCATAAACAGCAGTGCTGAGGTTTGAATCCAGTCCTGTCTGGACTACACTGCTGTTGAACTGTGGTCCCCGTGCGGTGGGAGACACACTAGATATACAGGTGGCATTTTATTTAATCTCCACGATGGTCCTTTGAGGGACAGGTTAGTCCTACAATCTTTCGATGGTTGAAGCCACTGTGAAAGGTCAAAGGACTCGCCCCGGGGCCCCAGATTGACGCTCTAGTCTGAGTTAAAGTGTCTCCACTGCCCACAGTTGCAGAGAGACGAGCAGTGGGCTCAACACTTGCCTGGGAAGGATCAGTCTGATGCCGCATTGGGAGAGAGGCTGGGCATGCTAGGGACGGCCGGATTGAGGAGCCCCACCCCCGTGTCTTTTCCCTTTCTCTGCTTTTGGCCCGGGGATCCATCCTGCCCTCTCTGTGGTGCACAGACAGTAGGAGAAGTGTCACTGTTCTACTGGCCTGAGAGCCAAGTGCATGTTCAGTGGCCTTACACTGGCTGCTTAACATCATCCATGGCTGGATGATTTAGCCACAGAAATGGGCAAATGAGGCATTATTATTATTCATTATTATTATTTTGCCTTTCCTGTTGTTTCTTGGAGAGTCACTTGTTAAACATTCCCCAGCTTGCCACTGGGTTTACTCCAGCTCTGGGTCCAGAGCACGAAGCTCAGGTGGAAGTACACAGCACAGTCCACCTATACTCCTCCCTTGCCCTTCCCCTAGCCCTGCTTCAGGCTCTGCACCTGAGCCCATCAGACCTATGTCCAAGACATAGGTTTTCCTGAAGATCGGGCAGAGTCAGATCTTACCCACTGAAAGTGAGCGAGGAAGCAGGGTACTCTGGAGCCAGGGGCAACCATCTTGGGACAGGAAGGGTAAAGATCACTGTGGACGATGGAATCAACATGGAGGAGGCGAAGAGGAGGCAGGGCTTGGTCAGCTGAGCTCAGCTGCCCACAGGGTGCGCTGGAAGTCCACAGAAAGTGCTGGAAACCTTAGACGTTTTCCACTGTGAGAGTCCCTCACCATTTTGGCCAGTTTCACTTGGAGTTTCCGTTCCTTGTCACTAATACATCTTAAGCAACATGGTAGCACATCAAAGGGATCAGCCCATGGGGAAGGGAGCTCAATGGAGAGCCGTGGTAAATAAGGAAAACCAGGGTACAAAAAGGCTCTCGGAGAGAGAACAAAGGCTTCTTAACAATGTCAGACGCTACCCCACAGAAGCCAACCCCAACACCTCTCCCTGGTTATCCATGAGACCCCTCCAGATGGTCCAACAACTGGTCTTTCGAGAACGAAAGTTTAAGATGGGACGGTACTTGCAGTTCCGCTATGGATTAAAGATGGAAGCAGGACAGGCTGGTGGCAAGGACGCAGCCGACGGGAACGCCTCTCCTCCTCTCAGAACGAGGATGGCAGGACCCACACCTCGTGGGGGGACAGCGACGATGAAATGGCATCAGGCAGGTTTGTGGAAATAGATTCCGAAACAGGCCCAGCGTTCTCCAAATGAATTCCATTTACATGTGTGTCTGAACTATTAAGCCCCATAAAATGCCTTCGTTTCTCTTGGGACAATAAATGAAAACTCTCTTGACATGTGAAGCATTTCATGTCTCTGTGCTTGCAGAGAATGGTTCCATTTAACTTGAAAGGGGTTTTCAGTGTAATTCACGTTTAATGTTATGAAAGCATTTCTCTCTCACATTGGGCTTTATCTAAATTTTTAAACAAGGCCTAATTTACAGGCCCCAAACGACTTGGCAAATTTCCTACAATCTCATTGAAAAAGTTCTGGCTGCCTATATGCCGTGGGCGTGTTGAAAGACTGCTTTGTCTGGGGCGCCAACTCAAACGAAAACTACTCCGCCGACAAAAGGTCACCCTTTCAAACGAACCCACAGAATCCATACGCACACATGGTGCGCAGAAGCGCCCCCCCACCCCCAGAGCCAACCCCACCTCCCCAGCACAAGCAGCGGACCAGGTGCGTTTGGTGCACATTCCACAGCAGTGGGGACGGGGGAACGGGGTGGGCACTGCACAAGGACAAAATCTCAGTAGAGAAGACACTGAATTTGTTCACAGGAGGATGGATGCTGCCCGTGTTCCAGGAAGGAGTGGACAACAGAGTGAGACAAACAAAGGAGAGAGAGTTTCATAGCCATGTTGCCCACAGCGTCATCAGCGGTCGGGCACAGCATCTGTACGCACATCTCATCCAGATACCGAGGAGGGGCCCGATGAGCAGAGAACAGCCTGTGCCCCCCAAGTGCCGCCCCCTCCCCAGGCACCCGAGACCCCCAGCACAGCCCACGCCAGGCTTAGGTGCAGAGCGCTCCCCTTGGTAGGTTGTAGTTTTTAGGAGGATTGCATGACCCAGAAACATGAACCCCCTGCCCCTGGGCTTTGTTAATGGCTGTGGCATCTAAGAGGGAGCAAGCTGCTCTGGGGACCACTTCACATAGATCTGTCAGGTACTTTCTAGGAGGCAGGACTGTGTCAGCTCTAAGGGATACCCTGGTGATCAACGAAACACAACCCCTGCCTTCACAGAGCTTATGGGCAGTAGGAAGACTACACATGAAATCAGTAGCAACAGAGAATGAGAATTGAGTCCTTTATATTTTTTTGATTTTCTTTGAGAGAGAGAAAGAGAGAGAGTGCGAGTGCAGGGAGGAGCAGAGGGAGAGGGACGAGCAGACTCCATGGTCAGCACGGAGCCGGACATGGGGCTCGATCCCAGGACCCTGAGATCATGACCTGAGCTGAAATCAAGAGTCAGACGCTTAACCGACTGAGCCACCCAGGTGCCCCGAGGATTGAGTCCTTTAAATCCCGAGCACAGTGAATCGAGCCTGTGGCAAAATCGCCTCCTCTGGGCCACCTCCTCTGGCCCAGCTGCCCCTCCGACCTCAGCTCTTACTGATCCCTCTCCTACTTGCTGAACCTCCTTCTTCAAACATACCAAGTGGCTGTAGCCTCATGGGCCTGTGCGCCTGCTTTTCCTTCTGTTTGGATGCTTGTCCCCTGGATATCCACATGGCTCACTCCTTCACTTCCTTCCCGCTCTCTGCACAGGGCCTTCCTTGACCCCTGATCTAAAGGGGCTCCCACTCCATCCTCACGCTCTGTCTGCCTTAGCCTGCTGATTTGCCTTAGAATCACCTAACACATTATAGACACATTTATTTTCAGTGTCTCTCCCCTACCTGTCCTACCGTTCACCGCTTCATCCCCCAGGACTCCAGCAGCACCCAGAAGGTAGAAGATGCTCAATATATATTTACTGAGAAGCATAGTGAGTGCCTAGAGACTGCCGTGGGAGCACGCAGTAGGAGCGCAGTCTCTGGGAGCTTGGGAGGCCTCCTGGAAGCAGCGTTTTTTTTTTTTTTTGGCTTTTATTTTATTTTATTTTTTTTTTTGAATTATATCTTTTTTTTATTCTTATGTTAATCCCCATACATTACATCATTAATTTTAGATGAAGTGTTCCATGATTCATTGTTTGTGCACAACACCCAGTGCTCCATGCAGAATGTGCCCTCCTCAATACCCACCACCAGGCTAACCCATGCCCCCACCCCCTCCCCTCTAGAACCCTCAGTTTGTTTTTCAGAGTCCATCGTCTCTCATGGTTCGTCTACCCCTCCGATTTCCCCCACTTCATTCTTCCCCTCCCGCTACCTTCTTCTTCTTCTTCTTTTTTTTCTTAACATATATTGCATTTAAGGGCCAGTGGGAGTTTTCTGTGTGAAGAACAGAAAGAAGACCGCAGGCCCCATGAGCAGCTTTGAGCAATCTGGGAGAGGCCGTGAGAATCTTGGTGTGGCTGGAATGCAGGCCATGTGGCCACGGCAAGAAAGGAAAGTAGGGAGGGCAGGCCCTTACCGTGCCTCAGGAGCCCCAGCCAAGTGTCAGGTTTGATCCTGAACCACAGTGAGCCACAGACAGGGTTTCCAGAAGCAGAATCACACAGAAACGCTTGCATTTTAGGAGGCCCCACTGGGGCTGCAGCTTGGAGAAGGCAGATGAGATGAGAGGCTGGAGGGTACCGTTGCAGGGGGGTGGGTGGAGGTGGGGAGGTGCTGAGCTCCCCCCAGGCAGGGTGGTGGCCCAGGAGAAAACAGAGCCTGGCTCTGTCTCGGGAAGCTCAGCATCCCCAGGCACGCCGCTTGACCTGTCTGGACCTCCACTTTCTTATCTGCCAAATGGGCATACTGAACAGCACATGGGTCTGTTGTAAGAAACTGTAAATAATGCTGCTTCCAGGGGAGTGCAAGGTTAAGCGTGCCACAAAAGCAAGCTGTTAGGATGACGACTAGCTTTACTGGCTAATGGCTTAAGCTTTCCATTATCATCCCCACTTAGCACTTAGTGGATGTGTCAGAATCTAAACTCTGATGAATTTAAATAATGGTGCCATTTGATTGACAGCCAAAAGTCATGAATTCAGTCTAACGTGTACAGACAGCCCGAGAGGCACAGGGCGGAATGAAAGGCCTCAAATGGCACTCCCGTGATCCCAGCGGGGCTTGGTCCAACTGGCTGGTGCCTTTAATTCCCCAGCTCCACCAGGTGTGATGGGGAAGGAAAGAATGCTTAATGCCTTGCCAGTTCTGCCGGCTCAAGTCTAGTCTATACTCAGAGGGCGACAGCATTGGGATCAAAAGTCTATGACATACCAAATATCCCTCAGCATCTCTTAGCTCCCCTGAAAACTGAAAACCCAGTCCGGGTAGGAATACGGGTGCAGCCAGAGAGAAAGGGCTCTTCTAGATTCCTTCACCAGCCGGACTGACCATTCCCACCCCACAGCCTCTCATTTCTGTGGAAGCTGGAAACAGTAAATCACACCGAGTGCATCTGTCCCTGCGAAGAAATCACATTGTACACCGTGCAAACCTTCCCGCGCTCTTTCATGTCTAATTGCCTGCCGGATTGAGAGACTTTTGAAAGGGAGGAGGATAATTGAAATCTCACATAATTACATTTTAAAGTGACGCTTTTTAGCTTTCCCTCAACTTCAGTCAAAACTCTACCTTGTCACAATAATCTTAAAGTTTTTTTTTTTTTTCTTAAACAAAGATGGATGTAATATCACTGAAATCTTTTAGCTGCTAATTATAAGCCAAGCCTCTTTGGGGCTTATTTTGGAATATCTCTTTGACTTCTCTAAGTGATTCATTTGGTCCTCTGCTTTTCAACTGTTCATTTTCCACTTGCAGGGAAGAGTGAAATTTCTTCCCTAGTTTTAATTACCATCAGAGCATTATCCTCAGATAGTACCCGAGCAAGACTTCACAATGGGAGGGGCTCCTCTGTTAATCAGAGATAAATCTCATATACTGTAAAGGCTCGTACCTTTCATTACATTACCTTGTTGGTCTAATTAATGGTATTACCCTCTGAACTGTGTGCAGAAGCTTAAAGAAATTCAAGAGAAAACATGCTCGAGGGGAAAGCAAAGAATGCACAACAAAGCACCGCTCATCACACCCTGGGAGCTGCTGCTAATTTCTTCCCTGATTACTACCCGAGGGTGGGGGGCACCCTCCAGGGGCCAGAGGCTGGGCTCATGCAGTTCTCTTTAGAAGCAGTGGCGATATCTGTATTTTGGTTTCTGGCACAAACTAGCAATTTACCTGTGATATTTAATTAAAAAAAAAAAAACAAAAAAACCCAGACATCACCTCATCAAAACCTCAATGTTATTCCTGTTCGTTCACATGAAGTTTTTGGTAATGTCTGGTGAGAGCAGGTGGGGTAGGTGGGAGGAGCGATCTGAAGGGAACAAGAGAGTCTTCTGCTCTTGGGTCACTAACCCACCTCAAGAAATAATAGTACTGGGCGCCTGGGTGGCTCAGTTGGTTGGGCAACTGCCTTCGGCTCAGGTCATGATCCTGGAATCCCGGGATCGAGTCCCGCATCGGGCTCCCTGCTCAGCGAGGAGCCTGCTTCTCCCTCTGACCCTCCCCCCTCTCATGTACTCTCTCTCATTCTCGCTCTCTCAAATGAATAAATAAATCTTAAAAAAAAAAAAAAAGAAATAATAGTACTGTGAAAGACTGGACTTGACCATGCTAATTAGCACAAACCGACAAGCTCCACCATTAGGGTATGAACTCAGCAGACATGGGCCAGGTCATGGTCAGCTATGACATGTGCATGGTAAAGATTCAGCATGCGTTTGCTGAACACATGAATGAACTCTCTACTGAGTCCTTAGCTGTCAACACTGCTCTGTGTCAGCCGTGCGTGGTCCGTGGAGATTTTGTTGAATCCTTAAAACTCTTTATTTCATTTTTTGTAATTAAAAAATAAATAAATAAGAAAACTTACACCCAAAGAAGTTAAGCAAATTTTTTAAGGTCACACAGCTATTTAGGTAACAGAGGATCTGAACCAGGTTTGTTGGATTCCAAAGACAACGCTTTGGAAACCGGAATGTACAGATAAATGCATCATCTGAATTTCATTTCAGGTAAGGCTTAAAGGTGAAGTGGAGGCTTTGACAAGTATTAACGTTTTATGAAGATGTAAGAAATCTCAAAGGTAGCTTATTTTATTACACATAATACCATTTATCACTGTTGTGTTTTTTATAATGTCCCTAACATTAAGCGAACCCATACCTTCCCATCAAAATCTCCTTCCAAGATGGAATCCCAGTGGGCTCACTTTAGGGGCTTCTAGTCAGTCGACATTTATTAAACACCCACTGTATGTGAAAGAAGCCGGTAGCAGATCTGGCCTCAAGAAGCTCAGAGGGTAAAAGGGAAAATAAATCTGTGCACTTTTCTTCTAAAATTGCCCTTTCGACTGGTGTCAGAAAGGGGAGATGCTGAGTCAGTAGCGGACAAGGTTAGAAGGGTCTGGTCCCTGCACTGACACTTTGTGCCCTGCTTAAGCAGGAAGTCATGCTTTGTAAGTTTTCCTAGGGTTTGCAATCTTCCCATCTTGCTACTTTCTTATCTTCCGTCTAGTTCCCCAGAGAAAAAGCCCACGCTTTTCAGAAGCTTTAAGAAGGGGGGCCTGGGGAAACGGTCCCATTCTGCAGCCAGGCTTCGGGGGTAAACACTAGACAGTGGCAGGTGCAGAGAAAGCAGACCGAGCCCTGAGAGTCAGAGCCAGGCAAAGAGGGCCCTGAACGTCAAGGTGGTCCTGAGAGGTAGCTGGGGGAGGGTATGGGCAGCCCCAGTGGTTCCTTATACCCCACCTTACAAAATGGAGAGGGTTAAATTAGTAGTCACAACTCAACTTAAATGAGCATGTAGAGGGATGTCTGAGTGGCTCAGTTGGTTAAGTGTCTGCCATCGGCTCAGGTCATGGTCTCAGGGTCCTACGATTGAGTCCCGCATCGGGCTCCCTGTTCAGCCCCCGCTTCTCTCCCTCTGCCACTCCCCTGCTCATTCTCTCTCTCTCAAACGAATAAATAAAAACCTTTAAATGAGCATGTGGATGAAACCCATGAACTTTCTGCATTCAGAAGCAACAAAAACCCATCTGTGAAATGAAGCACCCATTTCTAAGGAAAAAAATAACCTTACAGCACAGTCATCCTGAAGACCCCAGCGTGGGTCTGGTTGTTGTGGGCAGTAAGCCCCCCCTTCCACCCTCCAGCCATTGATTAGCCCCATTAGCAGATGACAAATGACTTGGGTGGCCCTGGTCCAGTCCCTGATGGACCAGCACACAAAGGATTCAGCCTCCATCTCTAGTAATTGTCTTTTCACTTGGCGGCTCCCGGGGGAGGTTGAAGCTCCAAGAAAGTGTCCCCAACGGAGCTGCCCATCTGCTCTGGGGCCTCCTTCAGGCCAGCAAGGAAGTCCCTATGCAGAAAGGCTGACGGGACGGCTCCAACCTTCAGGACAAGCAGACATAATCAAGACCCATCTGTGCCACTGGATGACAAGGACACTTTGTCTAGCACAGGATAACAAGGATACTTTCACTGAGGTTTAGCACGTGCCAGGGGCATCTCCCAGGATTTTCACAGCCACCGAAAATGGAGGTACTATCATCACTTTCATTTTAAAGATGGTAAAACAGAGGCCTCGGGAGACGACAGACTTTAGTCAAGGTCACACACAGCTAGGAAGTGGCAAGGCTGGGACTGGAACCCACAACGCTTTGCTTCCACAGCCTCTCGCTCCCTGTGCTAGTCTAGCTCTTCTTGGTCCGCTTCTTTTTAAGCTGTGGCGCTTTGGGCTCATGAGTTAAATCCCTCACAGGAGGGGGATCACTCCGTGGATCACCTCCACCACAGCAGCTGCCCGACGCCGTGAATCACCCGCTTGGAGCTGAGGCTCGCGTGCAGGTGGCCCGCCAGTGGGGACACTGGAGGCAGCCAGAGCCGAGGTGAATTCCTTCCTCACCCCTCATACGCTGGCTGACCTCGGGCAAGGCCTTGCTGTCATCTCAGAACCAAGGATAACCCGCACTCGTACCTCATAGGATTGCTGAGAAGGTTTAAAAACATAACCCATCTTCCTAAAAGACGCCACTTTTATAATAAAGATTCAAGGTGCTTCGCACAATTCTTGGAACATAGTAAGCGCTAAAAACTCAGACCTACTACTATTTCTTCACAAGGTCCCAAATATAACTGCCACAGTCCCTTCTAGTCAGAGATATTCTCTCCCCTTTGAACTTCTAAAGGGTGTTAAACTTCCCTTAGACATTCTCTTTACAACTTGTGTTATATAAATAGGGCACACAGGCTTTCTCCTTTTTAAAACAATGTTTCTATTCGAGTGTAGCTGACACAACGTGACTTTAGTTTCAGGTGTATAGATCCTTCTGTAATTCATAAGCCTGATGACTGGATATGTTTTCTCCTTAAAAAAAAAAAAAAAAAAAGCTAGAACCTCATTTGAACCTCAAAATGAGCTAGACTCTATGGTGTGTGCCATCTTACAGATGAGGAAACTGAGGCCCAGAGCAGTTAAATAACTTCCCCAGGGCAGGAAGTGACAGTGAGGCAAGGACTCAAGTCCAGACCATGCACTCTGGAGCCTGGGTTTGTCTCTGCTTATTGTTCTAAGTACAAGGTTATTGATGCCTCAGAGGGGCCAAAGTCCAAACCCCTGCCCACCTCCACCACCTGGTACACCGAAGTCTCAGTAAGTATTTTAAGAAAGAACAGGCAAAAAGAAGAGGAAAGTTTCTGCAGTTATACTGTGACAAATCTCTGGGCAGTGTGTGCCCAAAATCTACACAACAGGGCTCCCTCATAGACTGGCTGAGATCCAGGAAAACCCATCCCAGCCTCCAGCCGCCCAGAGAATATGGGGCAAGGTAGATACTGTACCAATTATAAAAATGATGATAATTACAGTCATGATGAGGACCAGCAGTCCCTGGATGCTTCCAATCTGCAGGACACTGTGATCGGTGCCTCCGTAAAGGAACACATTCGATAACCTTGAGAACTCTCAGAAGCAAGTGCCCCATTTTTACACCTCAGGAAACTTTTGCTTTGGTTTTAAATAGAATTTTTGGAGCTTCAAACCATTTCAAAGTTATGTAATTTTTCCCTCATGCTTATAATTTAGGGAGAAGCAGATGGTACACTCGTGTAGACAGCATACACTCACATATAAACATGCCCGTAGATACACAGATCTCCTGATTCTATAGATGGGTAAACTGACACTTAACGAGCTTAGGGTTACAGTAAATTGGTCTGAGGAGTTGAGCCGAGGCCAAAACCTAACTTAAAATGATTCAGTGCCACTATTCACAATAGCCAAAAGGTAGAAACGACTCACATGTCCAACGAATGCTGAATGGATAAATAACACATGGCATACGCAGGTGATGGAATATTACTTGGCCATGGAAAGGACTGAGGGACTGGCACCTGCCACAACATGGATGAACCTTGAAAATGTGATGCCTGACACAAAAGGTCACATGTTGTATGATTCCACTTAGATGAAATGTCCAGAACAGGTAAATCCACAGAGGCAGAAAGTAGATGAGTGGTTGCCAGGAGCTAGGGGAGCGGGGAGGCAAGGTCCTACTTAATGCGTACAGGGTTTCTGTTCAAGGTGAATAAAAAGTTCTGGAACTCGATGGTGGCAGAGGTCGCACACATTGTGAATGCCACTAACACCACTGAATTGTACACTTTAAAATGATAAATAGTATATTTTGTTAAAATTTAAATGTTAACAAACGGTAAATGGTTAAATTGGTAAATTTTGTGTTATGTGTGTTTTTACTACAATAAAAAAAGGATTCAATGCCTCTTTCATTGTACATGGGGTCAAATTCCTATTTCTGGTCTTCATTTTCAAGAAACTTCCAAATGTGTCCTCTCCACCTGCTCTCCCTCTCTCTCTCCCATTCTGTCTTTCTCTTTCAATGCCCACCACTCTCCGAATCACACCCAGAACTGCAGCCCAATGCCAAGAGTAGCCCTTCCCCTGCAAGCCATGTGCCACCCCATACCATCCTGCTATGTCTCCTCCTGCAGCGAGCCCAGCCCAGGGCCCCCTCCTGCACTTTCTTTGCCTGAAGAACACCCACTTGTTCTCCAAGACTCAACTCAAGCACAACATCCTTTGGAGGCTCTCACTAAGCCCCTTCCTCGGCTTGGCCTCGCACGTACCATCATGGTACTTGTCACGGTGTGTTGTAAGTATATGCTTTCATACAACAGAGAGGCCTCTGCTGGTTACAAACGTAGGCTTTAGGATCACTGGGCTGTGGTTCAAATCTCAACTCTAGCTGCTGTGTGACCTTGGGACAAATTACTTGACCACTTTGTGCCTCGGTTGCCTATTTTATAAGAATTGGGCTAATAATAATACCTGAAGTGAGAATTAAACACAGAATTGCACACACAGCTTTTAGAACAGCGCCTTGTCCCTCCTTAGCACCCAGCAAACGTTAGTGTCATTATGATCCTCACGGTCACCATCATCCTCCCTCTGCCCCAGTAGCTTATGAGCTCCCCAAACCCAGCACAGGGCCTGCCATAGGGCAGATGCCCGAGAACCATATGCTGAATGAAGTTATGATCCATCTACTCAGTTCCTCTCATTTTACTGATGGGAAATTGCAAAAGTGATTGGTCCAGTGGTGCAACCAGCTGGAGGCAGAAGGAGGCCATGAACTTCCCATGTTGGGTCCTCACTCACCACTAAGACATGACGGTGCAATAGTCCAGTGTATTTCTATGGAGATGGGCTGCACATCTTCATCATGGGGCCCAAACAAGACTGCCCAAGGAAAGTGAGGCCAGCGCTGGACTCAGCTGCCCCCTCTCAGCACTCGAGGCCTTTCTTTGCCCTACAACAAGAGCTGGAAATATCAGCGGGCAAGCTATAAATAATTGAGAAGAAAATAATCCAGAAATTAACTGAGGATCTGCCCACGAGTCAGTGGGGCTCCCTCTCACAGGGAGGATGATGCATGAGCTGTCGGAGATAAGACTTTGCTTGGGTATATTTAAGGTAAGTGCAGACAGCAGCAGGGCACCCAGGGAGTCCCTTCTGCCACCACCAAATGGGAAACCCCACAGATCAAACCACAAAATAAATGAGGACATTAAGGCTTCATACACTCTGGGATTTGTATTTGAAAAACCAAGACTCCAACTTAAAGTAGCTCCTCCTTTAATGATGCCGTTATCAATCCCAAGAGAAGTCACTCTTCAGCACTAGAGGTCTTTCATGGGAGACTCTGACCCACAGTTTTAAATACTCATGGCTGAATATTTATTGACTGCTCAGCATACATACGCCAAGCACTTAGCACAGGGTTTCCCATACATTAACTCAATATTCATTTGATCTTTGTAAAAACCCTGTAAGATGTGAACAACTATCAGCCCCACTATGCAGGTAAGAAAACATCTGTCACATTCAGATGTTTTCAGCAAGACGACATGCTAGGAGGTGGGGGAACTGGCTGCTAAACCCGGGAATCTGGCTCCAGTTAAAGGAAGGTGCTCATACAACCGAGGGTGCTGTCTTGTAGGGTCCCTGAGAGACGAGACAGAAACAAAATGAGAAGCTCCAACATCGTCAGTGGCTCATGACACCAACTGAATGGGCCAAGGTACGGGCCATGTTATCCCCTGAACCTGTAACAGACAGCCCAGATAGCCCCCTCAGGAGCCGGCTGAAGAGTGAATAGCTCTTTGATGGGCACCCACCACTTATATTACAAATGGTCAGGAGCAAAATAAATGCAAATGAGACCATGAGGGCAAAAAACGGCCTTCCCAAGTGTATCCCGCCTGCATTGAAACGCCCCACTTCTATCCCTGAGCTTAATATTTCATGCAAAAGGCAACACAGAGATCACCGCGCCAAGAAAACCCAGGAGAGGACAATCAGGATGACAAATGGAACCCTCCCCCTTGTATCTTGGAAATGCCAAGAGCTATGGGTGATGGGTTGAAATACTTGACCGAACTCTGAGTGAGCCTTTGGCTGAGGCTGATTTATGGGCAGAGTGGCCCAGCCCTCAGCTTTATTTACATTGCTCAGAGCACATAAACTCCAAGAAAATTTAGTGTTTTAATTTGGGCATCTGGCTTGCTTTTTTTTTTTTTTTTAAACCATCCTCTTCTTTGCTCACTGGAAAATAAGACCACATCACAAATCTGTCCTGGAGGGCTCTTCTGTTTCCCACTTGCCCAGTTCAGAATGTAAGTTCCTTGAGGGCACAGAAAGGACGTGTTTATCATGCATGAAGGACGGTGCTGACACCTGAGCACCGTGCATCGGTGTGGACACTGCGTGGATCAGGAGGCCATGCACCAGACCAGGAAGCCAGCGGCCTGGTCTAGCCCTGACTCTAGCCCGGACTTTGCTTCAGAGCACTATGCGGACTCTTGTCAGCTCACTGGTGCTTTCTGGCCTCAGTTTCCTCAGCTGCTAAATAAAAACTGGATGAGACGGTCTCCAATGTCCCTTCCAGTGTAGTACAGACACTCTGTGATTCCATAAGCCCACATGAGTGCTCTTCTCTGGTGCTTCCCTGTTCTCTCCACCCATTTTTGAGTCCCTCTCTCACACATTTTTGTAGAATCATGGGCTTACTTTACCTCTGCTTAACTCGGGGAACATGATATTCCCCAAATTTAACAACCTGTCTACTCTAAGACATTCATGGTTGACAACATGGTTGAGTGATGTTATTAAAGGTCACAAGTTGTAGGAATTTAAAAATGGGAGGGACTTCAGAGAGGTCTTACCCAACACACTCATTTTGGTATCCCTAGCGCCCACCCTGTGCCTCGTCAATTAGAAAACGTGCTCGATAAATGCTAACTGGATGAATTAACAAAAAGAATGAACTCAGTCTCCCACCCCAGCACCTGCTGGGAGGCTGCACAGGTGTGCACGTTGGCCGCACCCATTTACATCCCTTACAGCACCCATTTGCGGCCTTTATGACACTCGCGGGGGAAGGGGGCGCGCATAGCAAGTACCAGGCGTTATGCTCAGCACTTGACACCCTCTTCCTGTGGTCGTACAATAGACCCGGATGTCAGGTTTAGTGTCATGTCTGGGAGGAAACTGAGGCCTAGACTGTAGGGCAACTTGCCCACCTCACACAGCTAAAAAGTGCTGAAATCTACATTTTCTTTGATGGCCAATCTGAATGGAAAACACAGTAAAGGGAAGATTCTTCTCAGCCAGATCACATTCAGTGTTGCTATTATTATTATTTTTTTTTTCCTGAACTTCTAAACCCAGAGCAGGAGTTGCTTTGTCAACACACCCGCCAGATGGTCATCCAGGCTCCAGTGTTGACCATGTTCTGCTGGACAGCTCTCCTCCTTAGCAAGGTTGGCGGTCTCTGAGCAGAAACCTGCCCCTCTCTAATGTCTGCTCCTAAGTCCTAGGTGGCCCGCCAGCCAAAAATCAACCAAACACGAACGAAAAGAAATGAAACTGTTTGCTTGGGTCTTCCAGGTGATTTTAATCGCAGGCTATAAACCACTGTTAAAAGTATGGTTTATAATGAGAAAGTGCACACTAGCTTAGGGTGTTTGCAGTGAAACACTGAAATGATTTTGTAAATGCCATCTTCTCTAATAAATCTTAATGCTGCTGGAGAGATTAGGCCATTACCCAGCACTGGCATAAATGAGAAAATGATATGATGGATCACATGCTTGAGGGGTTTTAGGAGTTAGCTGGAGATGGGGCAGGATGATGCTAGTTAGCAATGGCAGTTAGCCAATCAAATCATATTGCCCGAAATCTAGTTTAGGGCCAGTTCTGATATTCTGACTTAACTGGTGCTTTCCAATATTCATGCCAGGAAGTTGCTGTAGAAATTTCTGCCTACATGATGGAGGGGTTTTTTTAAAGTCAAGGGATCAAACCACAGATCAATCTGAGTGTGTCACAGTGAGGCAGAGCTGAACTTGAGGAACAAAAGAAGGATCCTTTAAAATCAGCAAAATATTCAAAGTTCTGGAACAGTGGCCCTAATTTTCCAAGGCACTTCTCAAGCACCTAACCACACATGACAATACTGAGGACCACTAAACAGAACTGAATACATATGTCCAGATGCATCCGGTAGCAGCAGTTCCTGACCTGTGGGCCACAGAGACTCTGGGTGACCAGAGGGAGCAGCTTAGAGAAAGTCCAAAGGTCTCCAACGTGTTGCCTGTGGACAGAATGAATCCCTCCTCTTGCATGCATGCACCATCATTTCCAAATGCATGCAGATGCAGAAGGAGCATCCCTTTGACAACACTACGGAATTCATTGTACCCTTATGCATTTATGTGTTTTTTGAAATAGAAAAATTACAACTGCTAATGTTAGGGGCTAGAATTCATTCATTCAAAAGATCTCTCACTCTCTCTATCATTAAGAAGGGTATATATAAAAACCGGGAACCACTGTTCCAGTGGGAATACAGATAACAAAATCATTAAATCCAGAAGAACACTGATGGTATGGAACAGTCATGTTGGCTGAGGTTTAAACCATTGAAAACTGGCCCCTGGCTAATGTTAGAAGCGTGCGCATGCTCCGTAGGGAAGTGATAGTTTTGTTGGTGCTAGTTTGGGGCACATTACCTGTTTCCTCTGAGTACCACCTCCTACCCTAGCCTGCCAGCCTTTGTGAGTTAAGCTTTTCAGTCCTTAAACCTCCTTGTCCGTTCATGTTGCAGACATCTGGATGATTTCTTAAATGAGCTATTTATGGATTCTGACCACAACGTCAAATACAAGTCTAAGGTACATGTGTGTGAGAAGAACTGGAAATCATACTCAACGGGACATCATGGGAAGTTTAGCTCCTCCCAGGAGCAGGGCCGCTAGGCAACACAGAAATATCAGGAAAAAGACCTGGGGTGTAGAACAAAAATACTCTTGCCTCTGGGAGACAAAAATCGGCTGGGGAAATAAAGAGAATTGCATTCAAAGGTGGGAGAATTCAGTGTTCAATAATACAATATGTTATTAATAATGAAGAGATCTGCTGAATCCCAGAGTCTGCCGAGCTTTGTGCCAGACACACTATGTGTTGCTCCATCAAACCAATGGTACCCACCCCGGGGAGTAATTCCGCGCCCCACCCCCCCAGGGAAAAACACTGGGCAGCATCTGAAGACTTTTTTTGGTTGTCACACTATGGGAGTATCACTAGCATCTAGTAGTAGAGACGAGGGATGCTGCTAAACATTTTACAACACACAAGACAGCCCCCTGTAGCCAAGAATTTTCTGGCCCAGGATGTCAGTGGTGCCGAGGTTGAGAAACGCTACATGAAATCACCTCAACCACCATGTAAAGGAGGCATTATCAGACTCTCATTCTAGATGTAGACACCGAGAGCCGTAAGGTCCCCCACACAGGAGTCGTATCGCCAGGATCTGGATCGGGTCTCTCTCACTCCCTTGAACCCATATATCTGCTATATTATCTTGATGATGGAAGTGACCTCCTCATTTTGCAAATAAGGTAACTGAGGCTCTGATGCCAAGTGTCTCACCCTGTATCCCACTGTGACCAATGACTTTTGTCCCTTCACTGTTCTTCAAGGTCAATAATGATGTCTAAACACAGGTGACTGCCCCTCAAACCACAGAGCTGCCAACAAATGTCTCCTTCTCTTGTCCGTTAACCATTACACCCCTAGCGATTGACTTCTTGGTTCTGTTCCTTTAACACTAATTGAGCGGTCTTATTGTTCACATCTAATCCACTAGCTTACTCATTCAATCACCATTTATTAAGCTCTTCCTGTATGCTGAGCACTGGGAAGGTGCTAGAAGTAAACCGGTCAGAAGGCAAATGAAAGAGAACTACAAATTCAGGGGCTGGCAAACTAACAGCCCAAAGGCCTCCTGTTTTTGTAAAGTTTTATTGGAACATAGCCATGCCCATTCCTTTACTGGTCTTCTATGGCTGCTTTCCCATTATCACAGCAGAGCTGAGGAGCTGTGACAGATATCCGATGGCCCCCCAAACCTAAAATATTTGCTATCGGGCGCTTTGCAGAAGAAGCTGGACAATCCTACACCAGCTCCATCATCCAAGCCACAGAGCAGGTACCGAAGTGAACTCCAGACCAAATCAAGAAGTGTTTCCATTTATACATGCAACTAGCAACTATAATATCTATTGGCAGTGGGGGAATCTTAAATGCTTAATGCTAATACAAATCTACAACTCAAAAGCACCCAAACATTTTGATCCTTAAAAATACTTTCTGCTTTTCTAGAGTCCATTATAAATATGTCTTCAAATGAAGTTCAAACGTATTATTATTGCTATGTTGCTGTCAGAGGTTTGGGAAGCCCGTAGAGAATGTTCCTCGTCACACTGAAATTAAAACCAAGGTCAGACCCCAAGCATTGGATTAGCTGCTCAGGGGTCAGGTGACCATAGCTGACTGTCTGCTGCGCTACAGAGACCTCCAGGTTGAGACCCCCTTCCGTTCCTCTAAGATGCAAAAGACCCTGTTCTGATTTTCCCTGGGTTTTCTGCCACACTCCTGGCCCTTGGTCTGTGGATGATTCGGGTCTAGGCAAGAACCTGGAGCAGCAGGAGGTCCATGTACTATTCAGGCACTTATGGCCACAGCAGAAGTGAGAACATGCACCTACATAACCAGTATGTTAGGTGGAGAATTTAAACCAACACGTTTTGGTTGCACATCAACCCACAGACCCTGATGAAAGAGACCTCAAAGGTTTAATGGAGTTTCTCTGAAGGGACAATGAAGACAGAAACTAGGCAGATTTATTGAGATGGCTAAATCCTGCCCCTAACACTTGGAGAATCCACACATCCATACATATCCATACACTAAAACCATAGGTCTCTACCCAGATGTACTTCCCATATTCAAAAATCCCAAGTGTCAGTGGAAGTGGGTGCAAAAAATTTTCCTCCAAAGGAGAGTTCATTCAAAGATAGGAAGGTCCCTGATACATCTCTGCCCCAGTTTCTAGATCCCTAATTGCCTGATAGGGAGGCTGGAAGAGAAGCTCTAAGCTTAGGCATTGAGAAGACAGGTCATTTGTAAAACTGTATTCTCCCTTCACCATGGGTGGACATGGGGGCTCAGAGCAGGACAACATAGGCTTAGAGTGACGGTGTCACCATCCAGGCCTTCTAGGACAGGGTGGCCCATGCCCAAGAGGGAGTGGCTAAGGCAAGGTCAGATCTCACCCAATCATAAGCTATAGGCAGCCCTCTTCCGCCACCATGCAGCCAGGCCTGACCTCGTGATGGGAGAAAGAGGGGAGAATTTAATTCAATGACCAGCTCAACAATCTTGAATAAATCAGCTTAAATCACTGTGCCTCAGTTTCCTTATTTGAGAAATAGATTGTTGTGTCTACCTCAATTCAATCATATGGGCCAGTTGGTAGAATCCATAGAGACGATGCCTGTGAATATCTTTTTATACTGAGAAGAGCTGGGTAGTGATATAATTCAGTGCTTCCCTGGTGCCTTCCTTGGTGCAAAGTAAAAAAAAGTGGATAAATGCAGTGGAATCTTGGAAAGTGGGACCAAGCATTGGCATTGTGGCCTGAGGGTACTAGACCAAGCTTTTGCTTTAGAGGCAAGGTGATATACTGAAAGTGTTGGAAGGTGGGTTCTGAGTTAGCCCATGGTGGAACCAACCCATGTGTTGACCAACCAACTTTTTTAACAAGGTTCTACTCTATTGGCCATGGATAATGACCTGCTCTGTAGAACAGCCAACCTGGAATCATGATCCTTCTCTACAGGTCTTCCATTAAGACTTAAACGTGCCTCCTTGCCTCAGCAGGGCTGCCTGGCACCACATCGAATTGCACAGAGAGGAACTGGAACACATCTGCTAGCTAATGGGCCAACAAGTCACAAAATGGCAGCCAGGCATTGCCTTTCTGTTAACTGTCAAAACTAAAGATGTTTCAAATATTCCCCTTTTTTCTCACTTCATGTAGTAAATCTTGTAGGAATAGGAAAAACAATCCACTTGATGAACACAGTAATTAAGATAATCAATATACATACAATCACAGGTCTGTTCTCCCCAGCCATCATTTATCACGCTCTAGAGCACCACACCTCTACTCTCCAGGGTCAGTACCAAATTTCCAAATTTCATACCTAACTATCAGCAAGAAATGGTGAGCACAGAATTTCAAATGGCAAGCCTGGGGGTGGAGGTAGCGGGGAGGGGGCGGGAGACATAAATCCCATGGTGTTCCAAGTTGTACTTACTGAATTAAAGCAAATACACCATGGTCAATGGTTTTAAACAAACAAATAAACAAAAAAAGTCCAAGTTAATCGAAGAAAATGAGCTAATTCATTTGTGGTGGCTGGCAAGAAGCCCCAGCCTTGACCAGGAGAATAATACGAAGAGTGAGCTTCTTATAAAAGACAAAGGGCTACACCTGCACTGAAATTCATATATTTTCTTGTTCTCTTTGGAGAAAAAGAAAGCTACTATTCAAGACCCCAGCCCTGCATCATCCACATCTTCCTTCTCTGTAAGGAATGGCTTTGCGGGAGCAGGTCCCAGACAGCAGCTTATTCCCCGCAGTGCCCAATTCCAATCTACCCCAAAAAGTCGTACTTTTTAATAATCTCTCATGGTCAGTTTAACCTTTAGTAGCAAAATTAATGTATTTTCACAGCATGGCTTTATCACACATCACCGCTGTCATGCACATCTGTGAAGGCTTCTGTATTTGTCACTTTATCTATTTTGCCATTACATCTGTGTAGACCTTTTATTAGAAAATGTAATTATGTGTCCATGTCAGTCACACCTACTAGACCATGAGCTCCAAGATAACTTAGTCTGTATCTTATTAAATCTGCGGTCCCTGAACCTATGTGCCCAATCTGTCAGACTGATGGACACAGACAGAAGAGAGGAAGAAGAAAGGAAGGAGAGAAGAAAGAAGGGGTGGGGGTGGGGTAAGAGTGTAAGCAAAACGGGAAAACCGTCCGACTGGTGCATCGCTATGCTCCTAGCCGCGGCATCTCAATATTCTTGCCACAGTGAAGCAGGCAGGCTCGAGGGTCAGCTGAGCCTGGGTTCCAATGCCCTGTTCTTCTGTTCAGCAGATGACCACTTTCCAGAGCTTGGAAAAGCAACCTAGTCTTTCTAAGCCTCAATTTCTTCATCCGTAGAATGGAGGTGATCACATTCCCTAATGCACTGAGATATGGAAGTAAGACAGGAAAGCGTCCATCAAGCACATGCACAATGTCTGGGGAAGCCAAAAAGGGCTCAAGGCACCCTAGGTGTTGCTATCACTAGGACTCTCAGACGATCTCAAAAGGACCTCCAACTCCCCAGTTCTGATCCTGGAGCATCCCTTTTTCTAAGAATGAGTCAAACCCCTGCTCAGTGGGGTCCATCCCCTTTCCCAGAAAGGAAAGAAGTTCAAGCCTTCTCTGGGATGCTGTCTAGCCAAAGGCCAGCAGCTGGGTAAAACGAAGGGGGATTCTCACATTTGAACATGGCTCAGCCACTAGTCTGCCCTCTTACCTCTGGCCAGACACCAATCCTTTCTGGAGACAGCTTCTCTGGCAGTGACAAAGCATATTTCGTACAGTGAAGCTCTGAGGGTTTACGATGGATGACTTCGTGTCTGACACGCAGATCCTAATTATAATTGTCATAGTACCAGCTTTAGAACAAAAATGATTTCTTGGGCAGGAGTGGGAGAAACTATGCAGAGCTGTACCGCATGCTGGTTGAGCCAGCAGACAGTCCCTGGAGTCACATTCACTTGTGTCTGGATCCTGGCTCTGCCATTTGCTAGAGTTCCATGACCCTGGGCAAGTCACATAACCCTTCTGTGCCTCAACTGTCTCATCTCAGAAATGGCAAGTAAACGTGAAATGAAAGTCCTCGATTATTAAATCAGTGCTCCTCTTGATACCACATGTAAGATGATAAGCAGACCAAATTTCACACACTGGAATCAGCAATCAATCATGGATTCCCTCATTCATTCAACAACTATTTGTTGAGCTCTTGCTATGTGCCAGGCAATGTTTTAGGTGCTATAAGTGGAGCTGAAAATAGATTACACTCTGCTCTCACGAAGCTATCCTTCTAGACTCACAACTAGAGTGCCTGGCATAAAAAGCAGTTCTCAGCCGGGGACCATTTTGGTCCCCCGTGGACATGTGACAACTTCTGTAGATATTTGTGGTCGCCACAACTGGGGTGTGGAGGGTTCTACTGGCATCTAGTGGGCAGAGGACAAGGATGCTGCTAAACATCCTACAGTGCACACAACAGCTTCCCTCCCCAACAAAGAATCCTCTTGCCCTAAATGCCAACGCTGCTGAGGCTGAGAAACTCTAGTATAAAAGAATCTGTAAAATATTAATAGGTCCTTTGCTGGGCATGGTCTTGGGCAACTGGAGGCTCCCGAGACCACACGGAGGGAAGCTGGGAAAGGGAAGGACACAGGTGGTTGGAGAAGAAGGAGAGGGCTCCTGGGTGGCTCAGTTGGTTAAGCGACTGCCTTCAGCTCAGGTCATGATCCCGGAGTCCCGGGATCGAGTCCCGCATCGGGCTCCCTGCTCAGCAGGGAGCCTGCTTCTCCCTCTGACCCTCCCCACTCTCATGTGCTCTCTGTCTCTCTCATTCTCTCTGTCTCAAATAAATAAATAAAATCTTTAAAAAAAAAATGTTTAAAAAAAAGAAGAAGGAGACCACAAGACTCCAGCTTCACTGGGGCTCATGCTCCCAAAGAGAGAGAAAACACACAAAGTCCAGAAGCAGGAGGCTCCGAGCCCAGGATGAGATGGTTCTTTTCACTGGTGACCAGTGACCCCCGGGTTGCGGATCTTGCAAGCAGGATCCAGTTCCCTCCTTGTCAGCTAACTTCACACCGAAGTGAGGGGTATCACTGCTCCCCTCACACTCTGTCAAGGACTCAGAAACCACCAGTAGCCTAGGGAAGTAATACTCAAGAACAGAGACAAGCCTACAGCTCCCTCAACCTTCTCAACATATCAAATCAAAGGATGTTTCTGACTTAGGAGACAACACAGGTTTAAGCAGCAGAGGGACCTGGTGGGTTTGAATTCCTGGCTCCGTCACCACCAACCGAGTGACCTCCGGCATCAAAGGGGAATGAGCGAGAGCATGGACTCTGGAGCCAGAGCTTGGTCAACTAACAGCAGAATGCCCTTTTGGAAGTGACATATCATTGCTCTACCTTAGTCTTCTTAGATGTGATATGGGTACAAGAATAGTACCTGCCTCCTAAGTCATTATGAGGAAAGAATGCATCAATTCAGTGCATAATATAGGAAAGTACTTAGAACAGTATACCTGGCTCCGAGCGGAGACTACGTCAAAGCTTGCTGTCCTCAGCACCATCAGAGTTATTACTATATCATGTGACTTAAACTCTCCCAGTCCCAGCTTCCTCTTTCAAAAAATGGGCCTAAGAGTTGCCAACCCATTGGGCACAGGACTCAATTATGCATGTTAAGCACTTGGGACAATATCTGATATTCATTTATTGAAAAGTTTGACAAAAGCACGGAAACCAGTTCTCATTTAGTCCTATATTAAACTATCCACCAGGTGAAAATGACATGGTGTCAGGATGGTTCCAGAACGCCTAGTGTTTTGTGATATACTCAAGAGGTGAGTTCCGAGAACCATTACGCAGCACCAAAGGTGAGTGTAAAATATTAGCTCTGGGCCCACCTTCCTTGAGAGGGTACTTTGGTCTTAATGATTCACATTACTTCAAACCATCTGCGGGGCTGAGACAGTAATGGTAATAGAAGGCCTGGACACCCCAGGGAGGTAATCCAGTGCTTGCTCTGATGGAAGGGGGGGGTGGGGGCTGGGTGAGGCGACTCCTTCTCCCACTCTCCTCCATCCTCCTGCACATCACAGGAGAGCACAGAGGTCCTGGGGGTGCTCTGCCTGCAGAACGGCCTATTAACCAGCCCCATCTGAGCTCTCATGCTAGGGTCGCAATTCATCAGAGGGAGAAGGGGACGGGAGTTTTTCAGAAGTCTGACCCATAGGTCTGCCAAGGCCAAGTTAACAAAGACACCAAAACAAATTGAGAACCAGTGATTTCCCACCACACAGAAGCCACCTGCCCAAATAGTTGTTCTTGCCAAACTCATTAAGACTCCGTTTAGCGTCTTTCATGTTTCTAGCAGCTTAGGACTCCAAGGGTGAAGCAGGAATGCCCACAGAGCACGACCTGGACTCCACCACTTAGATCTGAGGTTGCATCAAACAAGCAAGAATGTTCTGGTCTCTTCCAACCACATGGGGATCCCTTTGCCTGGCCTTCCTCCACCTTCTTCACAGTAGAGATGGGGCTGGTGACATGGGCCAGCAGGATTCTTACCTGCTCTGAGATGTCAGATGGTCACTCTGTTGACTTCAGGGAAACTGTCCTTTGCTAAGTGAGCCTGCCTAAACCTGCTCTGCCTGCATCTCAGATGATGGAGACACGGTGATGAGGGCTGTTGGTGGCACCCCCTGTCATCCCAGGTGTTACGGACCCTGATATCCAGCCCAAACGGTACAGACTGATTTTCATGTACAGTATCACTAGCCTCAGCAGGTGATTTCTATTTTCCAAAGGTTTTTCACATTCATGATTTTATTTGATACACTATGCCTTAAAACTAGGAATCCGATTTCTTAGTTCAGTAAGGTGGGATTTTTTTTCCTACAAATCTTACAGAGACTTAGCAGACCATAAAACAGACTCGATATTAAAATATAGTGCTACACACAAAGAAAGTTTTCACGTGGTAATTCAGAAGACCCTTCAGAAGCTTGCAACACCTGAGAATGAGGATCATGGGGTCAGGAAAAAAAAAAAAAAAAAACAACGATCCGGATTCAAATCCAGGCTGTGTGACTTATTAGCTATGTGACTTTGGGCAAGTTGCTTAACCTTTCTGAAACTTATTTTTCTCATCTGCAAAATGGGGTAGAATGAGTTGTGTTCTTGCCTGACGGAGGACAGGGAGTAAGAAGCCAAGCGCTAAAGCTCACACAAACCAGTCCAGGAAAAGGTCTGAAAAGAACTGGGGAATTGATGTTGATTTCACTTATCTATATAACTCAGGAATAAATATAGACAAAATAGGCAACGAATATGGCCAGGACCCTAAGCGTGACCTTCTGGGCCCCATATGATTTGCACAGTGAGCAGGCAACATTCCAACCAGCACACCCCACCTGCCAAGCCCATCTGCCACAAGCTCAGTGGCAGCCGGCAAGTCACACATTATGACCTACAGGATTCCTCAAAAGTGCCAGCAGTCTTGGGGAGCTGGGGGGTAAAGGAATGCAGAGAACATGCCTTGCCTTGCCCTGGGAGGATATGGGACAGTGCTCCTACTATAAACATCAGATTGGCTTAGACTTCTGGTTAATATCAAAGGAGTTCTGAAAAGCCTCCATAAATCATGAAATATTGGAAGCATGAAATTAATCAGAGCCAGAAACTTGACTTCAGGGGTCCTCCGAAGGCATTTTCCAAAGACCATGGGAAGACAGTAAATAACAGCCAATCAATAACTAATTTCAACCATGCTGTACTGATCTGTAAGTAATCTCTTTGCAACCACGCACGGTGATTTTCGGGAAGAACTTTGAAGTCCCATCTCATGACAGCCTACCAGATTAGGAAAAGACACATGTCTCTTTCAGCCCATTGATATAGCTGGAACACCAAGACGGATGTGACTCGAGGTCCGTAAGTTGGGGGCAAGCTAACAGAAGGGGCTAACAGAAGGGGACTTCTAAGATTCCACCCCATTTTGTTCCATCTTCTCTGACATTTGGAAATTCTTTCTCCAAAAAAAAAAAAAAAGATAAAAGTCGACTTGAGAAAATAACAGCGTAGGTAGAATGAATTGGGAAGGGGATGCCAAAAGACAGAACTTATTTTGCAAAGCCACAGTGTCTAGTGTTCTGCAGACTGCTCACACATTCAATTCAGTCGAGAGGTAATTCATACTTCACGGCAGAATTTCCACTATTGTAGTGATGCTAGATAAGAACAGTCAGACCTGAAGTAACAGCCTATGTTAGCGCCTAGGGAGAAAAAAATAAAGCTTGCATCTATTTATGGAAATTGACCAAGGTGTAGGAGAATGACCCTTTTCTCCATCCCAGTCCTAACAAATGCAGTAGGCTCGGAGTCCTCAACACCCAAAAAAGATGCTATCAGCACTCCCACTTGCATAGGCATATAAATACAATTACTTCATTTAAAAAAAAAAAAAACAACCAACAAACTAAGAGCAGTTGGCATACATCCTACGAGGCACAAGTATTTTATGGTATATAGAGTTTACACCTATTTGAATCGGGTACAACGGAGCTTAATTGTTTTATTCTATGCATAGCAAAGCAACCAATTGAATCTAATATTAGTCATTCATCAGATAAATCATTTTCAGAGAAACAAACTGCTATATTTTCCCCTCAAACAACAGCAAGCATTTTAAACACATTTTCCAGAGATGTTACGCCGAGGAAAACAGCTTAGAAATGTTACTTTAAACAAATCCGTTCTCTGGCTACCAACAACAAGACAAATTGGAACAAATGCTTGGCTCTGTTCTTTCTGAGGCTCCTTCTGTCCACCTGTCAAAGGCAGTTCTGACCCCCCCGCCGCTCCAACCCAAGACGCAGCTCCGGAGCTGTGAAATGTGCCACCCTGCCTGGATACCCTCTACACTGGATGCCAGCATCCTCATTAGGGATTATCCAACTCACTCGAAGCAGGGAGAGAGGAGATGGGCTGGCTGCCAAGTGTTCTTTCAACACAGATTCCGAAAGAAGATCCTGCAAAGTGTCGAAAGCCCAGATTTTCAGCAGTTCACTTTCTAGACTCTGTTACATAGCAACCAAGCCAGCTCACACAGGGTACCAACCAAGTTAATATTTTGTTTAAATGACACACTGGATTAACTCTCTAGAAAAACCCCAAGTTTTCTTCGTCGACTTACCTAGTGTCAGGTGCCATCGCTGGAACAAAACTCCTGTGGTGAATTGACGAGCTTGTGTAATTCAGTAAAAAAAAATTTAACCCAAAATTTGAAAATAGATCTAACAATTTCTTGGCAGGGAGAGCAAGAGGTGACTCTTCCCCGTAACCACTTGTGCTAATGTTATTAAAAGTGCATTAGCACTCATTTAACATGTGCATAATGCCCTTTAGTAAAATATGCCTTCTACAAATACATTTTGAGAGATACTCATTTCATTCAAAACTTTGATTTGAAAAAGGACAACTCAATAGCACCAAATGCTTCTAGGGCTTGGGCCCATTAAATCTCCCCAACACAGACAAAATTAAAACAGAAGACAAATTCAGAAGAATAGTCAGGTACCCCCAGGAGCCGAGCTTGAGGTGCATTACGAAGAAGCATGAGGAAACCAATCGACAACACTTTAGAATTAACTTGAGAGAACCCCACGCTTTCCTTTAGGAATACGAAAGCACCAGCCGAAGAAACCACCAGAACACATCTATAGCGGGTTTCTGTTCTAGCAGAATGCTGCCATAGGTCATGAGAGCAAACCAAAACAAGAAAATAAAACCAAAAAAACTCACAGAGGCTAACTAATGTAAAAAGTACTGGATTAGGGGCGCCTGGGTGGCTCAGTTGGTTGGGCGACTGCCTTCGGCTCAGGTCATGATCCTGGAGTCCCTGGATTGAGTCCCGCATCGGACTCCCTGCTCGGCGGGGAGCCTGCTTCTCCCTCTGACCCTCCCCACTCTCATGTGTTCTCTCTCATTCTCTCTCTCTCAAATAAATAAATAAAATCTTAAAAAAAAAAAAAGTACTGGATTGGGGTACTCCTGCAGAGCTAAAGTAAGTGATACCCTACCAGATTATATGGGGGAGCTTGTTCTCTTTTCAACCATAACTTTCATTTAAATTCACATCAATTTAGAGGGATATGTGGCCAACAATTACGTTGAGTTAAAACCTTTAACATTTTATTCTCTGATTATAAAATCACTGAATTCCCCCTGGTAAAGGTGTCGAAAAATATCAAGGATACACGGGAAAAATCAAGACCATCCTTCATCCAGCCCCCCACAGGGGGTTATCCAGCTTACTAACATGGGCAGGCATACTCCTAGGAGCATGAGGGTACATGCTGGTTTTGGGTGTTTTGAAGGATATCAAGAGATCCAAAAGTCATTTCCACAGCCTAGGGCATTTTTGTAGGAAAAGAGAAGAAGGAAACCGCCCCCTGTTCCTCCACTACAACAATTTAACCATCAGCTAAGCATCTCAATTTCCAAGTTGGGTGCATGGATCACCGCCGTACTGACCTCCTTAGCACCCTCAGTCTGCAACCGGACCCAGGACTCAAACGAAAGCCACTTAACTTTTCCTTGGCTGAGAAAAAGGGGCAGACGGTGGGAAATAAACCAGCATTGTTCAGTCCTCCTTACCATGGCTTTTGATTCTTAGCAGAATGCCAGTTCTTAGCTATTTCTTTAATGTTGGAAGAGTCTCTGCCTATAAAGAAGAAAGCATTACCATGCAGTCTAGCTTCCTTTTTTTTTCTCCCTCCAGATGCCAGCGGAGAGCATCTTTCCACACAGTGACAGCGCAAGGGATAAATGACAGAATAAGCAGATACCCACCTTGAAAACTGCAGCAAATAACAGCTTTACAACACCTTCCCACCATTACGTCATGGCTACTTCAGTCCCAAATTCCCGCCCTAATTCCTAGGACTTCTGACTGACTCCGCGAAGTACCAAGTTAACATGACTTGGAATTCAGCATAAAACTAAGTACAGGCTTAACATCTCGCACCAGGAAAAGCACACCTTCCCCAGGAAGGTAAGGAGCAAACAGAAACTGATGGGGAGAAGGCATTAATACGAACACGGACACTCTCTCGCAACACTTAGGAGAAGGTCTCGGAACAACAACAAAACCAGAAAATTCCTCTGAGCCACTGAGCTATGGGTACCTCATACTTCATCAAGTGACATATTTATACAAGTGGCCCTTCTAGACTGGATCATTTTTCTCTGTCAGATTCTGGATTTCAGCAGTTTAGTTTATTAATCAAATGATATTAATAATCAGTGGTACCATTTCTTAAAGAGCAATTAGGCAAAAAAACAAAACAAAACAACAACAACACTGAAAAGCCAGTCTACCCTTTTACTTTTCAATTCACAGAAACCCAACAGGACATTTTTGGATGCTTCCTCCACCTTTAACCCTCCCCGGGATTTCAGGGCTTCATCACTGTCAATGTCAACAAGGTCCAGCTGTCTTTTTTCCCCCTCCTCCTCTAAAATGCAAAGAGTCCCTTCCAGCAGCAGCTCCCTGCAACCCACCATCTAAACCTTCATTTCGCCAGGAGCCCATCATCACTCAGCCTTTGAGGTCTAAGATTTCCCCCTGGAAAGTGCTCTCGGTGTTTGTATTTGCTGGAAATTTAAACTCCCTGCTGAGCAGAGCATCTACTGTTGCATCGATATATTCCGCTGTCTGCGCGATCTCAGATGGGGAGAAAATAAAGTCCAGATGCAATTGAGACAAGGGATTTGGCATCCGTGGAGAAAAGTGCAAGCCAGTCCAATCCTCTACCCCAACCAAGGCAGCAGAGCCCGGAGCTCGCTCTCGGGGAGAGTCTCTCGGAAGGAAGGAGCCTCCGGAACTGGGGGGGAGCTGTGGCATTCACCCCTACCCGGGGTGGGGGCAAAGGCCCGGGCACGAAAAGTTTGCCCACGGAGCTGGGGGCTGTGTGCCACCTAAAGGGCACTTTCTGCTGCGGGAGGGGCGCCGCCGGCTGCGCCTTGCTCCCGCCGGCCGGGGCCGGTGTGACGGCGTGAACCCGTGCACACTGCGCCGGGGTTTTCCTTAATGACAGCAGCCTGCAACTCGCGGCCGGGGAGCAGCGGTGGCCACCGCCGGGAGGACAGGGTTACCAGCCACAAGGCGAGGCGAGCTCGCCCCGGGCGTGGGGGCACCGAGGCCCGGCCACCTCCGGCCCGGGTCCTGCTCGCTCGCCCCCCCCCTCCGCCCTGGGCGCGGGCGATCCCTACCTTGCGCGCCGTGCTGGTGGTTCTCCATGTTCGCCGCCGCCGAGTCCGCCGCCGCCGCCGAGGCGCTGGCCGCTGCTCCCGGGCCCGGGCCCGGGCCGCCGCCGCCGCTCAGTTCCGCCAGTCTCCGGTTGGTGGCCGTGAGTTCGGCTCGCAGGTTGGTCACCTCCTGGCTGGCCGACTGGACCGCCCCATCGATGCGGAGCGCGAGCTGCTTATTGTCTTCCATCATGCTCAGGATTTTGGCCTGGGGGCGAGAGAGGTGACAAAGAGCTGCATGATGCGCGGGGGGGTGGGTGGGGGTGGGGGCGCGAGGCCGGGCACCCCCGGCTCTACCTGTTGGGTCCCCCGCGGCCCGGCTCCCCCGCGCCCCGACCCCCAGGCACCGGCAGCGCCGGCTCCTCCGGCGCAGGAATGACAGCGGCGCCTCCAGCCGGAGCCGCGGCGGTAGCGAGGCGGCGGGGGGAGGAGGAGGAGAAAGAGGAGGAGAAGGAGGAGGCGGAGCAGCGATCGCCGAGACCCCGGCGCCGAGCGCGGTTCGGGGAAGGACACCGCGCGCCGCCCGGCACTCTTGCACTGGAGCCTACCATTCGCCGCGCGCTCGGAAGGGGGCCCGGGCCGGGGCCCCGGGCGCACCCGCGGCCTCCCGCGCCCCCCACTTCGGGGACACACCCCCCGGGGGGCGGGGGCGGCGGGCGGCGGCCGCGAGTGGGCCGAGGTGGCGCCCCTGGCGAGGGGTAGGGGGTGCCTGCTCCCAGGCCGGCCCTCGGTCCCCTCCCGGGAGCGGTGGGGCAGCCCCCGCCCTGGCTAGCAGGCGCCCCGCGCCGGGCCGGGGTTGGGAAGGGGGTGGGTGCTCGGGAGAGAGGGGTGCTCGGGAAAGAGGCCGGGGAGGGGAGCAACGGGGACGGAGCTCCAGGGGAGGGGGCAGCTGGCGCGATCTCGGGAGTGGAGCTTTGCTTTCCTTAAAATGCGGGTAGGCAATGTGCAGCGGGGAGCTGAGCTGGTGCCCTGAGTGCCTCTCACTCTCCTCCCCACTCCATCTCCACCACCCCCACCTCCTCCGCCCCAACCTGCACTGTGTGTCCTCCCCCGGGGAGGAGCTCTCCCGTCCGGCCCCGGGGTGGGCCACCACTGGAGCTCTGGTCTCCTCACCGTCCCAAACTCCCGCGTGTGCACCCGAGGTGGAGGACTGGCCTTAGCCAGGTCCTAAGCTTCTTGGCCGGGCTAAATATTGGGGGGCGAGAGGGATGAGGCCAGGAGGGAAGAAGACTGGAAGGCATCAAAGGGGCTTCCCTCTTTCTCCTTCTTACTGGAGGAGTGGGAGTGTTGAGGCCCTGCTGACTCAATTTACCCATTCCCTCTTCAAAGGAGAACTGAGATAACCTTAAAGTTGATAAACCTACCCAACTCCTCTTTCTCCCAGAGCGCAGCCTTTGCATTTTTCACTGGGGCCCTGGATTCCAGCCACCAGACCTTGTTACCATAGCAAGCTTCATTCCATGCAAATAGGACAATTCGAAACAGCCAGTGTAACCCCAAGGACAACAGGACACCACCTTTCCAGCTCAGTCAACCTAGGAGAGTAGCTCAGAGCCCGCGGCAGACACTAATGGTGCCCTCCCTTGAGATTTATCAGCATCTACTAAGTAGGAAGCCTACTGTGTGCAAAGTGCTCAGGCTGCATTATCTCTTTGGAGTAAGAGTTAGGAGTTCGACTTTAGAGAGGAAGAAGCTGAAGCTCTGGGTTGGGGGTTAAGCAATTAACGCAAGCGCCCCCCCCTCCCCCCTGGCAGAAATCAGGTGAAACCAAGACTGGAAGTAAGCAGTCATCTGATTTCCAATTAGTCCCAGTGTGCCTTGGATGCTAGACTTTTATTTGGAACCATAAAAACCCACTCTTGCTCCAACCCCCTGGGGCCACTAACAAGCTTTTGTAAGAGGGCAAGCCCGCATTGGTAGAATGTGTGGCTGCAGACATAGTTTTTCCACTGTCTACTCTTCTGAGCTAACTGGTCAGCTGGGGATTGAACCCCTGACCTGTGTCTCATTAGCGGGAATTCTGACCCACTGGACCAACGAAGAAACTTAGGCTGCTTGGTGTATCTGTAAATCAGGATTCAGTTCTTTGAAGTCCTTTGGTTAAAGGAGTCTTCCGAAGGGGGGCTGTCATAGTTCAGCCACTATGGAAAATGGTTTAGTGGTCCCTCAAAAAGTTAAACACAGAATTACTATATGACTGAGCAATCACAGCCCTAGGTATATAGCCAAAGAGTTGAAAACTGATGCCCCCAACAACAGGCTGTCCACAAATGTTCACAGAAGCACAATTCACAATAGCCAGAAGGTGGAAACAACCCAGATGTCCAACCACAGGTGAATGGATAAACCAATTGCGATATATCCATACAATGGGCTATTATTCAGCCTTGAAAAGGAATGAGGCATTGACACCTGCCACAATGTGCATGAAGCTCAGAAATAGTATGCTGAGTGAAAGAAGCCAGACACAGAAGGTAACGTGATTTCTTTTCTGTAGACTAGCCAGAATAGGTAAATCCAGACAGACATGTGTGCCAGGGGCTGGGGAAAGGGGAGAATGAGGAATAACTGCATAATGGGTACTGGGTTTTATTTTGGGGTGATGAAATGTTTTGGAAGTAGACAGAGGTGTGGTTGCACAATGTTATGAATGCACTAAATGCCATTGAAATGTTTGCTTTAAAATGGTTCATTTTAGGGGCGCCTGGGTGGCTCAGTGGGTTAAGCGTCTGACTCTTGATTTCAGCTCGGGTCATGATCTCAGGGTCGGAGATTGAGTCCTGGGTCTGGCTCTGTGCTGGGCGTGCTTAAGAGTCTCTCTCTCCCTCTGGCCCTCCCCCCTCTTAAAAAAAAGGTTCCTTTGATGTTATGTGAATTTCACCTCAATAAAGACAAAAGTCAGCACAAATGCAAATAGCAGTAAAAGGGGGGAAGGCAAGTCCTGGGAACAAACTTTCCGAGGACACAATCAGGAGCAGCTCTATCTGGAGAGCTCACCCAGAGCTTCGTCGTGGGAGAAAGAAGGTGGTCAGTTTTCATGCGTGATTTGTCTTTGCATCCATGCCACCTAACCCATAGTAAGCCCTCTGCAAATGAATGTGTGTGAGCGTGTTCATACAGTAAACAGACTGACCAAGTGTTACTCATTTTCCTCTTCAGTGAGATTACTCCCACCCACCAGAATCTTAAAATCAAGTCAAAACAAAACAAAACAAAACAAAAAATCTAACAAGGAGAAAAGAAAGCAAACACCCATTCTTTGAGTTCCTTCTTTCTCTCTGCCTCCTCTTTTCCCCAGCTGTAATACAGCCATTGAAATGTCAAGAAACTCACTTTAGAAACTCCTGGGGTGCCTCCTAGGATTTTAAAGAATTTTATTTTTGAGAAATTCCTTCTTAACATGAAAAGGGGGGTGGGGCTTTTACCAGCTGTGTCTCCTTATGTTTACCCACATGCAAAAGGGCCAGATCTTAGACAGAAAGCCTGGGATCAATTACCCTCTAGAATCCATTTGATTTAAACCCAAAAGATTACTAGTCTACCCCCCAACTTCCACCACTGCTCCTTCTTAGGTGATCTCAGGTAACAAAAAGGTCACAGAATCCACATCTCTGCCCCCTTGCCTAACACCCTATTGCAAGCCCACTTACCTGTCTGCAGGCTGATGTGCATTTGCAACTCATTTCTTGGGAGACACATATAAATATGGGGGAGGGGCTCCAGAGCTGTCTTTTAACCACAGCCCTCTCTCTTTGGGGTCCACAACTCTGAGCATGTGATCTTAAATGTTCCTAAAGTAGCCCCAGCCTCACAGCCCAGTAAGCTGACGTTAAGAACCATGCCAGAAAATGGGCTTGCTTCATAGGGATCTGCTCCTGTTTCCCCATGTTCCCAGTTGCCATCCTTCCCCATCTGCCAAACCCCATTCAAAGCTCAGGCAGTGCACTGGCTGGCCCTTATGCACTCACCAGCCTCTGCCAGTATTTGCTGAGTGCCCATCTTCCTGAGCAGAATGAGCATCTGAGCAGAATGTGCCATGTTGCATTTGATGCCCTTCAAAGTTTACCTGGGCATTTTGGAAAGTCTGCAAAACCATCGTTGCTCAGAGAAAGAAAACTCCTGATAAGAACCAAGGCAGAGAGCACAGCCCATTGCTGGCAGCCATGTCCTATGCACCTCCCTTCTCCCATAAATAGAATGACCTTATAATTTAATGTCCAAACTGGGACACTTTTGAGAGTAAGAGAGGGTGTTATGAATAATGAAGCTGGGATAAGTGGCATAAATTGGAACTGTCCCAGGAAACCCAGTAGATGTGGTTGCCCCACCCTGCAACCAAATGAGGCTATCTGGTCCTAGAAGGCAACTTTGGGATCATTTATTCCAGCACTCCTGTTGTATACTGGTAGATGGAGAAACACAGAGCCGGAGACAGGAAGGGGCCCTGAAACCGTGTTGGTTAAGGAGTTGGGAGGGATGAAAAGCAGAGTCTTTAGAAAATGACCCATCATCCCCATCATCCTACTAATGTGTATCCAGCACCATAGACTGTCAGACTGGACCACTGGTGCAGGGGCACTTCCTAAGTTCTAGATCTGAAAGAGCAAGGTCACAGTCTTGTGCAATCTGGCCTCTGACTTCATCTTGTACCACTCTCCCCTTGCTAACTACCCTCCTATCACTTAATTCTTCTGTTAAGATGTAGATCCCTAGTCCCACACCCGAGCAACCAGGATCTCTGAGGAGTTTCTAGGGACCTGCATTTGCAACAAACTTCCCCGGACTGTCTGGTGGACTGCGAAGTTTGAGACTCACTGCCCTAGGCACCCAGGGCAGGTGCTCATAAAGCACTGTGCACACGTGGGAGACACATAAATGCAAGGAAGCCTCTGGACCTCAGGTATGTCTGCAAGGGCTCCCTGTTCCCTCTCTTCTGGGTGCTGTCTGTCCTGTCTTCCCCACCCTCCTCCACCTGAGAGTCCCTAGGGAATCACCCTCCCTCCCTGCAGATGGATGCTCTGTTTATTCAAATTGTCACATGCAAATCCCGGCCAATCTAGGAGTTGTATCTTTTGTACATTTACACAGTTTACTTTGGCTGAGTGGGTCTTAACATGTGCTCTGGGGAAAGGGCAAAGCATCTCTCAGCGAGGGGCAACCAGGACTTGGGCCTCTGGGTGAGAAGACCAGGAGGGGGACAGAGCCATAGACATAGAGGAGAGTGTGCGGCAGGGAGCCCCAACAGTGAAGCTATAACCCCTTCCTGGCAATGCTCCCCTGCTGCCCTTAGTCACCCTCAGATCCACAGTCATGAAACGAAGGGATGGAGAAAAAAGGCACCAGGAAGGGACAACAGGGCAGGGGACCGTGGGGCTTAGGGAAATAGCCTGGAGCTATAAGATGAGAATGTATGCACATATATCTGTACAACACACACACACACACACTCAGTGTGGACACAGAGCACAGTTATTAGCATGAAGAGTGACATTCTCCTCTTGACTCCGCCAGCAATCTCTCATCCAAGGGTCGGGAACTTGGTCAGGTGCATCCCTCTGTCTGTATTTAACCAACTCAGTCATCCCTGCATGTTCTCCACCTGCAAACCATCCTTCCATAATCACTTATAATTCAGACACCCCTATGTATGGAATAAATACTAAATATACATACTAACCATGGGCTCATACACATAAACATATATACTTAAAGCCTCTACTTCTTCAGAGAAGTGTAATTTTTTTTCCTTCTTGAATGTTCCTTGTGTTTTTGATGTTTCTTACTTGGTGTGGTGAAGGGCTTACAAAGGGATGTGCCTGATGGCCTGGGCTCTTGGCTCTGTCCCTAGCTGTGTGATGGTGACAAGTAGTAACAGCCAAGCAAAATACAAAACCCTGAGACAACCATCCCTACACCCCAAAGAACTGGTCCAACCCCCAGATATCTTGCCAGACCTCCTGCCTTCTTGGGTCTTGGCTGTCTCCGTGGGCTGGGCGCTATCGTATTTTCCAGCATCACAGAGCAGTTTCTGGGAGGTTCCTTCAACAAGGCTAAAGAGAACATGGTCAAGTCTTCCAGCCCTTGGGCCTCCAGCTTCAGCTCCTCATCTCAGGGGAGCCCCCTCCCCACAGCCCATTGGCAGGACGGTGCTAACTGACGTCACCAATGATCTCACTCTTCTCTGAAAGCAAGAGTAGAGTCAACGTACAGGCTCTGGAGTTAGTGAGACAAGGGTTCGAGTCCCAGCCCTGCCACTTGCTCTGTGACACGAGCAGAGTTACTTAACTTCCCTGAGTCCCAACCTCCCCATTAGTAGAATGGGATGATGTGACTACCTACTTCACAGACGTGTTGAGGAATTAAATGAGCCACTGCACGTGAAGCGTCTGGCTGGGTGGCCGGAAGAACTCCACAGATGTTATCAGTGATGCGGACACCCGTGAGGAGATGCTGGAGAGGAGGATGGGGCGGCGAGGGCTCTGTAGGCAGCTCCCATCCTTTGGATATCACCATGACCCCACTGTGCTCATCATTTCCAGCAGCTGAGGCTGAATCTTCCCAACACTAAGGGTAGGTGTTTCCTAGCCTTTCCGCAGATCAGGAGAAACCCCGAGCTCAGGTTTGCTCACACTCACCCAGCTAGCAGGTGCAGAACCAGATTCAGGTTCAGGTGTGTCTGATTCCAATGTATCTGCCTTTTCTTCCTTTCCCCCTTCCCCTCAGATGCATGAACACAGTCTCCTCCCTGTGCGCCCTGATGCACCAAGGGACCTTCCGCATCCTTTCTAGCCCCAGGCCTTTCATTCTCGGCCAGAGGCACTGATGGGATGGAGAAACAGAAGGATCCACTCCTTGGTGGCCAGTGCATTAGTTCCTCCAGGCCCTGGGGACCCACTTGGTAAATTAGTTCTTTGGGTTCATGAAATGGTACCCCAGTGGCTTGAAATGTTTCGCAGACCTACCCTAAGTGGGTCATGTATTCTTTTCTCACTGATAGTATTATTCGTGTAATCTCCATCCTATAGGAGTTGCTTTCTATGCTTTCTAGGGGTGGGTGAGGAGATAGGTTTTGGGGTTTGTTTTTTTTTTTTGGTATTCTTTGTAATAGTCGTGCATTAGATTCAGTAAGGAGCACAGTAAGGAGCTCAATTTTCCAAGAATGGGATTTTTCAGGACTGCTTATCCTTTTCCCCCCATGTTTTGCTCTGCCATTCATTTAACTAAATGATATCTTCAGGAGAGGTTTTCGCTCATTTCTTCTCCCACCCCCACCCCTTGCTCAGACTCTTGAGAGCTTCTGCTTCCCTCTCTGTTCATCTCTTTCTACTCCTAGGATGCCTTATGCACTGAGCCACCACCACCACCCGCCCCCGCCTTAGGATCAGTGCAATAAAGACCAGTATGGCCCTCTCTCGAGGCCACTGAGCTAAGACCCCTATGCCCCTGACAACTCATTACAAAGGCATCTCAGATATGGGGACGTGTCCTTTCTCAGGAATTGGAAACAGCAGGAGTAAGGAAGGGCTTTGGAATCTTGCCCCTGGAGTCAACACTAAACCTTTCCAGCACTAAAGTGCCCTGAGAAAAAATATTTATTACTGATGAGCATACACTGTTCAATCCAGTGTGCCATGAAGGACTGTATCAGCAACCATCTGCCCTGATACTCAGGATTAGCTGTCCGACTGTACACATATAATTAGAAGAGAGCTATTTTACCCAACGTTCGGCTCATTGGGATAATGTGTCTCTAGCCAGTAAATTGTGAAGTTGCCATATTTATCTTAATTGACTGCCCCTTTATTTGTTTACCTGCCTTATTTTATGCTGGGGAGAAGTAAAACAATTTTATAATCCAATATAAGGCCATGTTATTAGATGTGTGTGCAGTTCAAGAGGGAACTGTGTTTGCTCAGAGCAAGGTCAGTTATGGTGCTTTTGGTCAGCATCCTTGGCCATCTTGGTAGTAAAATGGTACCCTGCCACCTTTGTCCCGGTATGGCTAGCTGCTAGCTGCGGATATGCGCTCCTTTTGAAAAACAAAGAACTAGGAGATTTGGCTTTAAAAGAGGTTGGTGGAGGCACAGAAACAAGGGCTGGGGGGGGTGGCATTCTCTGGCATCCTGCACCCACATTTTCAGCCCCAGCCCTTCCCCCCAGCATGTTGGTTCCACACCTCGCCCCTCAAACTGCTAGCACTGTAAGTGCAGGAATGCAAGTGTCCAGGCTCTGTAACAGCTATCCTGTATCCGAGAGATGAAACTGTCTGGAAAAAAGAAATAGAGCTGGGAGCTCCCCCATCCACAGGAGCCAGTGAGGAGTCCCTGAGGCCTGGGGGGTCCTGCAGGTGGTCACTTAATCGTGGGAGCCGTATAGCTTTGGGGAACAGTATTGAGCCTGAGTCTTCCAGGCAGCTTTGGGAAGAAATGACAGACAGACTAGGTTCTTGTCCTGTCATTCATTAGGAGGCATCAAACCAAAGTGTGAACTTTGATGTCTCCTAAAGGTTGGATGGGTCCAGGGCTTTCGCTAGCCCACAGAGTACCTTTGTGCAAGTTAGATAAGATGGGTCCTCTTCCCCCAGGTGAATGCAGCCTGCTTGTGGGCACAGACTCAGAGAATGGAGCCTTAGCCCTCCTGTGGGTGAGCTCCCTTTGGACACCAAGCAGGAAATGATCATATGAATCCCTTACCACCTGGATTTCCCCCTAACTCAGAGGGTTTTTATGGCTCTAGTTTTTAAAAGATCAATGACTATTACTGTGTGAGTTCAAAGTAACATACATTTACAAATCTGTGTACCCTTTTATGTGAAGACCATTGAATTAAGTTATTTTACCTTTTTCATTAAATTTCAGTGATGGGATTAACCCTTTCTTCCTCAAAGTTTTCTAGACTTTCTAAGAAGATGCTAAATGAGCTGGCAGATTCAGAATCTGGTTTTGCCTGAAAGTGTGAATGGAGGGGGTGCTATGATAATAAAATGATAATAAGGATTCTAGCGGGTTCTTACATTAAACACACGGCTAAGTACTTAACCTACATCCCTGACAACAGCCCTATGAGGAAGAAGCTACTATTATGCTCATTTTGCAGATAAGAAAACAGGTGTGGGGAGGTAAAGTCACCCAAGGTCATCCAACCAACAAGAGGCAGGGCTGGGACCTGGGTCAGTGGGACACTGGTGGCCTCCTCTTCACTAGTATCTTGTATCACTTCCTTACTCCTCAAACTCACCCTTTGTACTGGTGAAGTGAAAAGTATAGGAAAGATGGAACTCAGGGACACACCCGAACTGAGGAACTCTGCTCAGGAATTCTTCGCTTTGCCATTGGGAAGACACTTGAGCATCCCTGTTCAGCCCTATGACGCTCATGGTTCCAGCGGGTCTGATTTCCCAGGTGCACACATCTGTACTTGGAGTGCGCAGCAAGTGCGAGAAGAACATCATCCAGCTTGTGGACTTTAGAATTTTAGATCTGGAAGGGACCTCAGCGTTCAGAGGCCAAATGTGCTTTCTTTTACAAATGAGGACACTGAGACCCCGGGAGATAAGTTCAGCGGCCGGATAACCCAGACATGCAGGGGTGAAACTTACTATCACTATTATTTGTTTATATTTTTTATAAGTGAGCACGTGGCCATGGGAGAGGTTCAGTAAACATTTGCCGAACTGAATTAAATTGTGGCATTTGATTTATCCATCTGAGGGGGTGCATCAAAAAAAAAAAAAACCCCAAAAAAACAAAAACCAAACCGGCTCTATTTCTGATCATTCTGTTGTGAAAAGCTTCCAAACTCAATATAAGGTGAAAACCTCTGCTATGAAGCCTCCCTTTGATCTTACACTTCTTTTTCTTAAAAAGGATAGCAAACTTGGCAACCGATTCTCCCCAAAATTAATAATCAAACCTTAGAAATCTTCTTTGGTTATTCCAACAACTTAAAACAGAAAGAAACAAAACATTCCCTATAGTGTCTCCCCTTCCCCTCCCTTCCGACACCCCCACTAGGGAACAGCTGTGTCTGTTTAAAATTGATTTTGATCTCTCAGAAAGGATCTGGTTTCTCTGCACACCGAGCTGCTGCCTTGGGATGGTGTGTGTGGTTCTGAGTATTGGGGTTCTGCTGACTCTGTTGTAATTCTAACAGGCCCTGCCCTTGGGGATGTGGGGGACAGGACACCTTTGCTGTCATCGGTGTGGTGGCTGGATGTCCCACTGTCTCAGGAGTCATTTTGCCCCCTCTCCTCATTCTTATTTCCCGTCCGTGGCACACTGGATTATGGCTGCTGATTCCTCACTCCCCTCCCAAGATAGCAGCACCCACCTTGCCCCTGCCTCCCACTTTTCATTACCTCCCACTAGGGCAGGTGGAGCATCTTCCTCTCTCCCACTCTACCATGTGACTTGCTTTGGCCCTCGGAATGTTAGTTGACTTGCAGCAAGCAGGGACCTTTAATGCTTCCTCACCGTTCTGCTTGACCTCTTAGGCTCCTGCAATCCTCCATGTGAAGCACATGGCCCAGGAAACTGCCTCATTATTCTCAGCCCCAGAATGAAGACACGGGGAACAAACCAGAGCCCGACCTTCAGCCTGGAGAAAAAGCCAGCCAGAGCCTAGCCACACCCTCAGAAATGTGCCGATCTATAAATGGGAAAAAGAAATGCTGTTGTAAGCCCTAGAGATCCTGAGGCTGTTTGTTACACACCAAAAACGGACCAATACATTATGGACACCAGCACCTGAGATAAGGCTATCATCTCACCTGCAGGTGAAAGAGCATCAATGTGCACTAACTTGTGAGATTTAAGAAACAAAACAGATGAACATAGGGGAAGGGAAGGGAAAATAAAATAAGATAAAAACAGAGAGGGAGGGGCACCTGGGTGGCTCAGTCGTTAAGTGTCTGCCTTTGGCTCAGGTCATGATCCCAGGGTCCTGGGATCGAGCCCCACATCGGGCTCCCTGCTCGGCGGGAGGCCTGCTTCTCTCTCTCCCACTCCCCCTGCTTGTGTTCCCTCTCTCACTGTGTCTCTCTGTCAAATAAATAAATAAAATCTTTAAAAAAAAAAAAAAAAACAGAGAGGGAGACAAACCATAAGAGACTCTTAACTCTAGGAAACACACTGAGGGTTGCTGGAGGGGAGGGGTGTGGGGGAAAGGGGTAACTGGGGGATGGGCATTAAGGAGAGCACTTGATGTGATGAGCACTGGGTATTATATGCAACTGATGAATCACTAAATTTTATCTCTGAAACTAATAATACAAGATATGTTAACTAAATTGAATTTAAATAAAAAAATTGTTTAAAAAAGATACCAATGGGGAATTTATTGGCTCAGGAAGTTGGGGTCTAGAGGTAGGTCAGAGCTCAGGGATCCCGGGAGCTCAAGCCAGCAGATCTTTGTCTTTTGCTCCTTCCTGGCCTCCTTTTCCATTCTCTTCCAAGAACCTGGCCTCTCTCCCCATAGAGGAGGCTGGGGGACCACGGCCATAGGTAGCTCAGGACTTACAGTATGCTACTTTAGCTACCTCCCAGGAAAAGGCCCCTCTCTCCTACTGTTCCCAGGCCAGAGCTGGCCTACCCCTGGGCCCTGGCATGGTGCTCCCTTGACTGAGTAGGCCTGGTATGTGTGCCCAACCCAGAAGCCCCACAGAATCACTCTGGTTGGTGATCCCGCCAGAGATGTAAGGATCGGGAAGGAGCACATGCCCATGGCAGGAGGAGTGATTTAGCAGCAGGAGACGAGCAGACCCAGGCCACGGAGGTCCATGCCCCTGACAACGCTGCCCCAGCAGGAGCTGAGGAGCCTGGGCCTGCAGGCTGGGCAGCAATGTGAGCAGGCAGGCCCTGGCCACTCACTTGAACTTTTCATCATTCACACAGGCCTGGAATCCCCATCTCATCTTCCTAGGTGATTGATGAGGTTAGGCTTAACATCTCCAAGCTGCAGTTTGCTTGATTATCAAATAGGCGTAACAAATGCATAACTCATTATGGTATGGCAACAACGGTTAAATGAGATATTATGCAAAATCTTTAGTCCCTGTAGGGGATACTGTAGTGTTCTCCCCAGTTTTCCTCCTCAGGGTCCATGCACTCACCTGCCAAGAGCTAGGAATGTCAGCTACTGACCGCTCACACCTGCACCTGTCACCAGCAGCTGTCCTCCGCCGCAGGGGCCTCCCTCACCCAAGGTTGCAACCCCACCCAGGGACCAGCCCTTGGCTACCCACTTGAATAAAAAAAAAAGCCCAGCCCTTCTGGACCCACTCCATTTGGACCACTCTGAAGGGCCATCCCCGCTCCAGAGGTCCCTCTAGGCATCAGGGGCAAGCCACACTGTCTGCCAGCTTTTCCTTTTGCCCAAATCTGACTTCTTTGCTCCCTTACCTGAGTATCTCCCTAGAGCACTCCCTGGTAAACTGTCTGCATGCAGGGAACCAAATCTAAGGCATCCCGGGGACTGACACGCAGGGAGTGCTCCTGTAAGCTAGTCATAACCATTGGGAACACGCACTTACTCAGCCATTCGGCCACTGCCCATCTACCAAGGGCACACTTAGAAAAGACAGGAGAATGAGGATAATGTGCTAGCTAAGAGCGCAGAGTTGCCTACAGAACCAGACTGCCTGGGGTTAACTCCCTGGTCTACCTCCAATGGGTCTGTGACCTTGGCGTCCCTGTGCCTCAGTTTCCTTATCTGTAAAACAGCAGTTCTAATGGTTCCTATCTCATAGCGTTGTTACATGGACTAAATAAGTTGATGAGCACCAGGGTTTAAAACCGCATTGGGCATGGAGCAAGTGATTCTCAGCGTTTACTGCTCTGCTTTCGCTGGGGGGTGCGTTAGGCACTGGGGATGCAGGGATAGAGGAGACCAGTCCCTGCCCTCCCACTGCACACAGTCTCATGGCCAAGACAGATACAAAAACAGTACAGAGCCCAGATGCATGAGTCCTTGGCTTACCCAGGAAACAGTTAAGGACTTACATGTGCTTCCACTCTTATCCTGAGTGAGATGGAGCCATTGAATAGTTTGAGCAGAGGTGCAATATGAGATGATTTATGCTTTATGATGCTCCCCACCACTGCTGTATGGAAAAGACTCTAGGGGGACAGGAATGGAGGCAGGAAACCATTCAGGCAGTGGTTCCTAAGTCAAGAGAGTCATGATGGTGGCTTGAAAGATGGGAGAGACATAGAGGGAGAGGGGTGAGCATAGAGAGAAGGACTGGGTTCTAGAGAGACGCTGAAGGTAGAGACACAGGATTTGCTGACAGCTGAATGTGGCCCGTGTGTGAGAGAGGGGAATCAAGGATGACTTGAATGCTTTAGGTTTGAACAACTAGAAGAACGAAAAAGCTACTCATGACTGGGGAAGCTTGTTGGGGGAGCAGGCTTTGGGGGGGGGGTAAGTTGTATGCTAATTTTGAGATGCATATTAGACATCCAAATGGAGATATCCAGTGGGCAGTGGGATACATGAGTTTGGAGTTCAGGCAGTGGATCTGAGCTGGAGATATGAATTTGGAAGTTGTCGGCACTTAGGTGTCATTTAGAGACAGAAGAGACGGAGCATCTGGCAATGCGATCACTGGTGGCCCTGACCAGGGGTTTCATAGGGAGGGTGGGAGGATAAGGGGGCTGACATGCATAAAGCACCTAGTTTAAACTCTGGTGCATAGTAGATGCTCATGAAATGCTAGTCCCCTTCCTTCTCATTACTGACCACACAACTTGTCCAACGCACAGCTATCGCCCACTTACCCATCACCTCCCACATCTGTTAATATCAGTCACACAATTCTTCATTGTACGAGGCTCTGCTCTTAATATATTTTAAAGATAATTCACCGGGGATGGTGAACCCTGAGCTGACTGCAACACAGTGCTATTACCCTGGACGTCCCAGAGATGACCAGGAAATGTGCAAATATCCTAATAGTCAGCCCTGAAAAAGATGTTGGATTCCACTAGCTATGCATCATGATCAGTACTAATTGTCCCTTACTTGGAAATTAAATGAGCAGATTTTCCCCCCATACAGTGGCTAAAGGACTGTATGATGTCCTAGAAAATAAAAAGGTGAATGAACCTAGTATGAGAGGCAGCAGGCAGCCTCACACTGGGTTCCCTGTTGCTTATTAATAATAACAGCACATTGCATTAAATCAGAGGTGAGGCTTGTCACAGGAGCGCTAAGCATCCGTGCCTGGCTGTCATGGGCAACCCCTGGATTCTGCTCCTCATCGAGCAATCCACTAGCCGCTCAGTTTCTGCCCGTTAATTTCAAATCTGAGGATTAAGGCATGCTTTAAAAAAAAAAAAAAAGTTCCCACAGTGGTCAAATAGTATGCTTATCCTTGCCTTTCTGAGTATACTCATGAGATGTGAAAACTATAATTTTTGAGCATTAATATGTGTCAGATATTGTACTAAGTGCTTTATATTTCTCCCCTCATTTTATTATCTTGAAATTTAATTATCATAACAACTCCACAAGGTAGGTATTAGTAACACTGTTTAAGCTGAGGGTCCAAGAAATAAATTCTGAAGGTCACATCGTCGGTACGTGCAGAGCTGGGGTTTGAACTCAGGCCCCACTGATGGTAAAGCCAGAGCCTAAGCCTCTACCCTGTGCTGCCTTCTAAGAAAAGATTGATGTCTTAAGCAGAACATTTAGGAGGTTCTGCTAAACCTCTGACTTACATTTTTATTAGTCGGGCACTGGGAATTAAAAAAAAAAAAAAGACAAAATGTCTTGGTCCCTGCCTTGAATAAGTATATGTTATACTGTCTTATGAAGTGGGAATGATAATACTCACCTCCAGTGGTCATTATAAAGTTAAATTAATGGATATAGAACCATCCTCTTTTCTAAATAGAATAAAGAGTGTAACTGGAGGCTGATTTAAAAAATAAATTAATAAAGCTCATGAATATCAACATGTTTTTTAGTGCTGACCCAAATCCTAATATATGGTCACATTTACTACTCCATCTCAAATTTTAACTTGTATATGAATGGACCGATTTTTCTCCCAAAGAAACATGCAATTTTTTGTTAACAGTTGACATAAATCTACTTTGCTTCTATGACTTGATTCATTTAAATTCTTTCCTTTTCAATTAAATAATCACCCAGAATCGAAAAAGACGTATTCCCATTAGTAGACTCCCAAATAGATGACCTTTGAGACCACAAGGGTGTATGCAAATTTTCCTGATTGCTTTTTATCTTCTTGTGTATCACTTTCCCTAAAATTCTGTCAGTGTATTTAAATTCTTTTCTCATCTCCTCATTGCACTGCTATTTACAATAATGAGTCACAGCTGAAAGGGACAGAAATATCATGGGGTTCTCTGAGCATATGCCAACAAGGAGGGTGCTTCACCGCGGGGAAAAGGCTAATGCATGATAAGGGCAAGGCTCTCCTCTACCTGTGGGAAATGGAATTCGGAATTTCCATTAGTTACTTTCCAGGCCTTGTCCAGTCTGTCTTTTTGATACAACCTGATATTCTCTATGAATAATAGCAACATGTCTTAAGTGCTCGTTATGCATCTGATCCATAGGAGCTCATTAAATCTCCCAAGTCAGGAATAGGCAGTGTCATTATCTCCACTTTACAGTTGAGAAAATTGAGGTTTTGGAAGGTGAGAGAACCTGTAGTATGTCCCAGAGGTAGGATTTCAACCCGAAGCTTGGGCTTTTGACAGTTTCGCTATGCGCTCCAGCTCTGCCAAATGTGGGACTGAGGGCAAATCGCTTGGCTTTTTAAAATTTCATTTTCTCATCTGTAAAATGGGCATAATAATAACCCTGGCCTTGTCCCTCCCAAGATTGCGGTGGGACTAAAGAAGTCACTGGGTGTGAGACTGCTTTGTAAATTGTTAAGAGCCCAGGGATCACCACCGTCACTGGGAAGTGAGTACAGTGGGGGAAACCAGTCAGTCAGTGGAATCGAAGGTCACTCAGTAAGTGGGCTCGCATTGACTAAACCCAGCTTTGTTCAAAGGACCAGTAGCTTGTGCTGTGCACGTGCTGACCACGAACGCTGAGGGCCTGGCTCCACGGAAGCTCTGATTTCCCCGGTGATCTGATCTTGCTGCAGAAGTGCAATACTACCCTTGGAAATCAGCCCTTAGCAACCCTCTAAAGCTCCTTCGCACCTCCCCTACAAGCCAATGAGATTAGTTTTGCCACCCTCTTTGATTAGTGGCACATTTCCAAGCTGAGGGTGTCTGTGGAAGCAATCTTTATGTTCAGATTTATTAAAGCCACCATTGGTTTAATGAATTACTGTAATCCAATGAGCCCATAGATAGCTTGTATTTAACTTTTATGTGGCTGCCCCAGAAACCAGCTGGAAAAGTAGAAATCAATGATTGTGACAAAATCTCGATACAATTTATTTTGAATGTTCAGTTTGGGATTTGATGTATGCCATTGTCAGATATATTTTATGCTCTCAGATGAATTTTATACTTACTGATTAAAGGAGTTGAGCAATATCAGTAGGACACGATTTGACAAACCTTAAAAGAAATGTTGTGATAGTGCCCCCATCCATTACATGCTAGTTTCTAGCCAGAATCGCTTCACATTTTAATCAACAAGCCAGTAGCTGCATCTTCAAACTACCAAAGGGAGGCCCTATTTACCAGTTCTTAAGTTAATTAGTAAAAATGCATTTAATTAATTATACCCACTGTGAATATTTGATTCCCTGGTAATTGGGTAGGGTATAGGCAGGAGCCAGGTGGTATGGGAGGGGTTGACAAATTGACTAGGAATCTTCCCATTGGAGACCTTGGTCTCAGTAAATATTATTTGCTCTTGGATTTTTTTTTTTTTTTTTGTAATGCACCAGCTACTATTTAGAAATAACCTGTTCATAAGCAACACCTGCAGATTAGCATGAAGTTCCTATTTAGAGAGGTGTCTAGACAGAACCTAAAATAAGAAGTTTAAATCTTCAGCATTCAGTGGCAGCAGGCCATAAGACTTACAGAAACCAAGACCAGGTGGCTTTTTAAGTTTTCAGACTAATCAACTTATTATACAGATGCCCACAAAAGGGGATTAAGGTTGGCCTGAAAAAGAGCATGACCTAATAGATATATCCTATTCAGAACATTCATTTGTCCACTCATTCATCATCAGTGCATCTATATATCCATTAACATATCCATCCATTCACCCATCCAGCCATCCACACACCCATCCACCCACCCATCCATCCACTGATACATCTACCCATCCATCCACCCATCATCCATCTATCCATCCACCCATCCATCCAACCATCCATCCATCCATCCATCCATCCATCCATCCATCCATCCATCCACCACCCACCCATCTATCCATCCATGCACCCATCCACCCACCCATCCATCCACTGATACATCTACCCATCCATCCATCCATCCACCCACCCACCCATCTATCCATCCACCCTTCCTTCCTTCCATCCATCCACCCACCCATCCAGCCACCCATCCATCCACCCACCCACCCACCCATCCATCCATCCACCAACCCACCCATCCATCCACCCACCCACCCATCTATCCATCTACCCATCCCTCCTTCCATCCACCCACCCACCCATCCATCCACCCACCCACCAACGCTTCCATCCTTCTAGTCTAACTAGCATTTATTGAGTGTTTACTTTGTGTCACACTCTGCTAAACTTTTGTCGCAGATAACCTCATTTAGTTTTCCCCACAATCTATGAAGTCCAATACTAATATCATTTTACATTTACAGCCTCTTCATTCTACAGGTGAAGAAAATAAGGCTCAGGGAAGTTAAGTAACTTATTCAAGTCACACAGCTCACGTGAGAAGGGTAGGGACTCATGTTCATCTCCCACTTCTAAGACAAAGGCTTTTTTTCCCTACCACTTCCGACCTGGCTACCTCAGGTAAGAATTCTGAATTGTCAAAGTTTACCAGCTTAATATCTGAAAAGAGAAATAGCTCCCCACCCACCTCATGTTCATCTCCGGGGATGAGTATTTATCCATTTATGTGCCAAGCCCTATGCTAAGTCCTAGAGATAAAATGGTAGACAAGAAAGACACAGACATTGTCCCTCTACCTCCTAAGATTGCAGGCTAGCAGAGACACATAATGGACAACTACTTCGTAGCATTGTTCAGCAGCTTGAAAAACATGATCTATAGGATAGTGATGTATTACTAGCTCTCTAAGCTTCTACCTCATGAGTGTCTTTCAGCTCTGTCCTCTCCTCTGTTGACCACTGCTACTGACTTGGCTCAGGTTACTTGCCACCTTGTCCCCAAGATTATAGCTACAGCCTCCTCACTGGTTCCCTGACCACTTCTTCCAGTCCTGCCCCTTCCCCTACCCATTTGAAATTCCACCCTACTGCAGGAGTGGCCTTAGGAACTATTGTTTTAATCAGCTCTTTCTTTTGCTTAATCCCTTCAATGGGACTTCACTATCTTTAGGAATAAACCCAAACTCCTTAACGAGGCATTAAGGACCCAGTCCCTGCGTACCAGAACTCTTCAATGTGCCACGTGCTCATGTGCCTGATTTTTTCCACCTTCTTTTTTTTTTTTTTAAAGATTTTATTTATTTATTTGAGAGAGAGAATGAGATAGAGAGAGCATGAGAGGGAGGAGGGTCAGAGGGAGAAGCAGACTCCCTGCTGAGCAGGGAGTCCGATGCGGGACTCGATCCTGGGACTCCAGGATCATGACCTGAGCCGAAGACAGTCGCTTAACCAACTGAGCCACCCAGGCGCCCGAATTTTTCCACCTTCTGTTCACTCTGCTCAAGCCCTCCCACCTGGATACCTCCTACCCCACTCCTTCTCTCTCTCCTCTCTCCCCCTCTCTCCCCTCTCTCCCCTCCTCCAACCCCTTTTCCTTTCCCCCCACCTCCTCTCCCTGACCCTCCTCCTCCTTTTCCTCTGTGCACCTAGGGCCAGTTCCAGAAGAAGCTCCTGCCCTGTTATCTTGGAGCATTCCTGAAGCCTTTCCTTCATAGAACCTCCTCCGTTATCCTCTAACTGCTGGTTTCCTCTGCCAGGCCGAAAGCCCATGAGGGCAGGAATAAGTTCTCCCTAACCTTTGCACACTCACTGCCTAAGCATCTAGCCTGACCCACACTAGGTGCTCAATGAACAGTGGTTGAATGAATGAAGGCAAAGCTCCATGGGGACAGAGATAACCTGTCTGGATTTGTAAGAAAGCCAACTCTCTATTTCATGGCTGCTAATGAAGTTCTGGGAGACATGATGAAATGCAGCTTTCTTGTGCTATAATGAAGGAAACGAAGGCCAAGGGCAGATACCCAGCTAGTTGGTGACCTGCTCCCAGCCTGTTCAGGCTTCACATTTATTTTTCCCAAACAGAAAACTTTCCAGAGTCTCTTTAGAATTTTTGAGATGCACACTTATAGACTGGATTTCCAGAGTCACTTCAGAGTGTGAGATGCACACCTAAAATTATTGGAAACTTTAGGTCATGAAATCACAGCTGCTTGGAATAACAACATACATTTTTAAAGGAAAATCACCTAGATCATAGGAATGCTGGACTGAGATAAATGGAATCTGAGCTCTGAGCCACCTTTGGCATTGATAATGCATTTATCTTAATGAAGAGATTTTCTCTTAATTAAGATGTTTCCTGTTTCAAGTAGTTGTACAGGTCCCTGAATTTCCCCTTCTTTCCCTATCCTCAAAAGTGGCAACCTTAGGGGTAAAATACACTGGCCAACTCAAGTCGAAGAAAAAAAATCTTTATACACCGAATGTAAAAATGCTATTTGCTGGGTTTTAATATGCTTGAACTTTGCTTGCTTTGAGTTCTGACCTGTATTCATTTAGTTTGGGTTTAAGTATAATTTCTAATGCTTCCATTTTGCAGAAAACAGGTTTATGGGAAAGCCTCAAGTAGATTCCTGAAAATGCACGTGGCTTTTTACAAAACTACTTAATTTCTTTTTTGATGAGTGTACTATGCATTCCCCCCCTCCAAAATTGTTCAGCTAAATTTCCCTAAATATACTTGGGGGCTTAAAGGAAGAGTGTGGGAGGCTCTATGCCATTTAGAAGTGGGTTGGTTTCCTGACCCCGAGGACAGAGGAACTGAATGCATCAGAAATATATTTCTTCTCATGCATGAAATAGGACTTCTACCCTCTCTCCCCATTCATCAGAGCTGTGGAGCACTTGAGTGGTCTGTTACATCACTGCTTCTGAAGAGTTTCTACGTGTAGAACATTAGCTTTCTGGGTGGCAGGGAACATTTTCTCTATTTCTTCTGTGTTTTGACTCAACAACGCCCAGAGGAGTGCTAGGTATACTGTAAGCACTCACTGCTTACATAAATGCTTCATCTAGTAAGTAAATATGCTTACATAAATAAATCACAAGTCCAAGTAGGGAGTCCTTACTCTTGAGTCTTGCTGCCTTTGGCCTTTCCAGTTCTCTCTGTTGCTCTCTTTCTAGAGCGGGAACATCTGGCCGGACCAAGGAAGTCACAAATAAAGTTCACGCACTTACTTTTTAAGGCTTTTCTACATAATCCAGTGGCTTTGTTATTGTCCTTACCTAAAACCCCAGGAACAGGCTCACTGTGACAAGAGTTGGTGGATGCAGGAGGCCAGGTGAACTGCATTGGAAGCTTCTGTGTTCCTGCTTCCCAGGCCTGAGCTCAGAGCCCAAAGTCATGCAGACCCTTGACTATCTAAGGACAGGGAGGCATTTGAGAGTCTCTCTCCTGGGAGACCAGAAGAAAAAAACAAAGCTTTTGAAGCCTGTGACCTAGTTCACCCAGGAAGGCTCCAGGAGCACGAGACTGTGGGGCCCTTTCTCCTCTTCCCCTGGGTTCCAAACTGATTTCCAGTATTTCCTGAAGCCTCCACGTCTGACGGGCTGGCCACACAAACGCACAGCCTTGGTATGACACATCAAGAAATAGGAAGCCTCCAATGTTCCGTTGGCCGTCATTAAAATAACCTGTACTACCATGTCTGAATGTAAAGTGTTGCCTAAGGAGTCATTCAAAAGGGTCCCCCAACCTCCACCCCCTCCATGATAAAAATGACTCAGCTTGCCTCATAAGGGCTGGTCGCAGAGAGGCAGTGGGCTTGATGACAGAGGTACCTTTCCCCAAGCTGCAGGGGGTGGTCTTCTCACAGCCCCTGGCTGGCCCCTTTGAGCCCTCGGTCTTCCCTGGAGGTCTACAGGAAATCAGAATCACGGCCCTCTAGGCCCTTTGCACAGAAGTGGGCGTGGGGGGGAGGCTCTTGATTCAATTCCAGATGGGCTAGTTCCATTGAATTTACCACCACCTCCCTGTCTCTGCCCTCCTCGCTGCCCAGCTCCAGTAGCCCAGTTTGAGGGATGGATCATTTGAGTAAGGGTAAATCTCCATGGGATCCTGGTGGAGGGGAGGTCCTGCTGTTCACCCTGGCCTGGATTCTCACAGCCTGTAGTGCTCCCAATTCAAGCAGCACAAATGAACGCAAAACCACGGCTGCCTTTATTGGACAAGGTGGGAGGGGGCTCCCTGCTCTCATGCTGCTTTCCTTAGCCTCTAACGAGTCTGCGGAAAGACCCGCAAGGTTCACGTAGCATAGATGCATATAGTGCTGATCTCGTGTGGGGCATTCAAACAAGCTCTTCCCGGAGAGATAACCCCACCCGCCTGCCCCCAAAGAGCCCATTCTAGTGAACTGGGCCAAAGCAAAAACAGAAGTTTAAGAATACTTGGCAATTTTTGCAGAGTGAATTTGGTGAACCATGTGGGACAGAGATTCAATAGATGAAAAAGGTGAACGATTATGGATAATAACAACTACTGTCTTTTTCTGGTGGTCTGATTATGGCACAAGGCAGCATTATACTGAGCCTTTCAACCCATTAGATGCATAGACCTAATTTTATTCCTCAGTGATAGCTTTTAGTAAAGGGGCGCCTGGGTGGCACAGTCGGATAATACCCCCGACTCTTGGTTTCAGCTCACGTCATGATCTCGGGGTCGTGGGATTGAGCCCTGAGTTGGGATCCACGCTCAGCATGGAGTCTGCTTGAGATTCTCTCTCTCTCCCTCTGCTCCATGCCCTTCCCCCACCCTCTAAAATAAGTAAATGAATCTTTAAAAAATTAATGATAGTTTTTAAAAAGTGCAAAAGCATTCTGAAAAATTGTGCTCACAGTTCTTAGTTTTGGATTCTATGTATGTTTCTCAAGGTTATATTTGGTCTTGTTTTTTTAAAACAAATTCAAGTGAAAAAAAAAATCCAAGTAGAGTGAAGGATTTTTGTCATGCATTGGCGGTGGGCAACACTAGAGTTGGGTGAAGGGCTTTATGCAGTTGAGGTCAGAGCTTGGAAAACCAGTTTGTACAACAGAAGTTGGGTAGAAGTTCAAAGTTCCAAGTTTATAGAGGATAGGGAGAGGCTGGGATTGAGGATTGCCCACAGAGGTGGGCAAAGGTTCAGAGGTCAGGAGTGAAGCAGGTGATATGAAATCCAGGACAGTTGGTCCTTTCAAACCAAGGTATTACAGAGCATCTGGAACCTTCATACAATGCCTGTTGGAAGACAAGATGCTACAGCCGCTTTGGAAACCACTTTGGCAATTTCTCAAGATGTGAAACATAGAACCGCCCTATGACCCAGCAATTCCACTACTAGGTATCTACCCGGGAGGAATGAAAACATAAGTGCCCACAGAAACTTGTACATGAATGTTCACAGCAGCATTATTCACAATAGTCAGAAGGTGGAAACAACCCAGATGTCCATCAGTGGATGACAGACAAAGGAAACGTGGTATGTCCACACAATGGGTTACTATTTGGCAATAAAAAGAAATAAAGTCCTGATACATGCTACAGCATGAATGACCTCAACATTATGCTCAGTGAGAGAGGTCAGGCATGAAAGAACACCCATTGTACTCTTCCGCTTGTACAAAATGTCCAGAATAGATAAAATCAGAGAGAAAGAAAGTAGATCAGTAGTTGCCTGGGACTGGGAGGCCGGGTGTGTGGAAATGGGAAATAAATAGTCATGAGATTTCTTTTCAGAGTGAGGACAAGTTTCTGAAATCAGAGTGAGGATTGCACAACTCTGTAAATACATGAAACATAACTGAAATGTACACTTAACATGGGGGAATTTTAAGGTATGTAAATTATACCCCCATAAAGCTGTTAAAGAAAAAACAAAAAACAAAAGCAGAGGAATGAAGAAACTCAGTTCACAAAACCTAAGGGTGTGAGCCTGACCCTGAGGATGGGGGAACCTGAGCCAGGGATCCTGGATTTAAGCAGAAAACTCATTTGGGGATTCAGCTCCAGACTGGTCCCAACCGTTTGGCTGCAGTCACCGGGGCTGACGGCACCCTTCTGACTGATGGGACGTCCCAAGGTGTCACTGACTTGCAATTTCGGGCAGAAAATTTCCCAAACTGGATAATGAATGGCGAATAGTGTTGTTTAAAAAAGGGGTGGTGCTGGTTTTGTGGTTAAGTTTGGAAACTTGTAGTATGTAAGTTTTTGTACTGTAGGACTTCTGAAACTATTTTATAATATCCAGCACACTTTCTGAGTACTTTTTTTTCCCCCATCTGGAACAACTACAGTTATACAAGACTAGTGCATCGGACCTGGATAGAGTCAGGAGAATTAGAAGGAAAAAAAAAAAAAAAAAAAAAAAGGACAACCGTAAAGGGGATAGCTTTAGGGGAAAAAAGAAATTGGGCAGCTGTCAGAAGTTTAGCTGGCACACGAGCAAATACTTATGGATTTTCTGTGGAATGTTTTGCTGCTCCTTCATTCAGCAAACATCCACTAAGTGACCTCTGTGTGCTAGCCACACGTGAAGTGATGGGATATGATGGCTTCTTACTGCCTCAGTTTCCCCAAGACTAATAGAAATGCAAGACACATAGCAGGTCCACAATGAATGTTCATGGTTGAACTGATCGGAGTCTAATGGGGGAGACACTTAGGATCTATTATAGTTCTATTGCTAGAAAAAAACTTAGCAGCTTCAAATACCAGCCACTTGTTACCTCATAGTTTCTTATAAGTCAGAAATCTGGATATAGCTCAGCCAAGTTCTCTGCTCCTGGGCATCACGGGACGGAAATAAAAATGCCAGTGGGCTGTGTGGGTGTTCTTATCTGGAGCGGGGATCCTCTGCCAGGCACATGTAGTTGTTGGCAGAATTCAACTCCTTATGGTTGTAGGATGGAGGTTCTCAGCCCCTAGAGGCCACTACAGACCTTGTCACATGGCCCTATCCATAAGCAGTTCATGTCATAGCTGTTGGCTTCTTCAGAGCCAGTGGGGCAGTCTCTCTTGCTTTCTTTGAATAAGGACTGGACCCTTTTTTTTAAAAAGGGCTCACCTGATTAGATCAGGCCCACCCACAGTAATCTCCCTTTTAATGAACTCAAAGTCAACTGATTGGGGGACCTTGGTGACACCTGAAAAATCCCTTTACTTTTGCCATAGGATGCAACCTGTTCACATGAATCCCACCATCTCCACAAGTCTGGCCCACACTCAAAGGAAGGGGATCTCCAGGGGTGGGGATCTTAGGGGCCAAGTCTTAGAGTTTTGCCTGACAAAGCATGTTTTAAGTATAATGTTGGAGTGAAGGTCCTTTGAGGGGACAGAGGAGAGGGCTTTTAACTGCTGAATGGGTGAGGAGACAGCTAGGAAAGCTTCCTGGAGGGGGTGATTTTTAACAGAGAAAAGTAGTTGACTCAAAACAAAAACAAAACCAAAACACCCACTTTTCCAAGTTGTATAGCTTTCTCATATGGGCATTTGATATGTTCTAGGTTTTAAAAGAGCCTTGTACACATTAAAAATACTTAAGCATGTACAGGGACAATACCTGAAAAATAAGTATGCCTGGCTCCTGTGGAGGGGCGAGGCGGGGAAGAAAAGGTTGATGCATTTAGGGAGGGTACCCAAGGGCTCTGCCTGTATGGGTGATGCTCTGTTTATTGGCTGCAAGGTGGCAGGCTATTGTTCTTTATTTTCACATACTTTCTGATGTATGTAAAGCTCCCTATTAATGTTTTCATGTCCCCTCCTCACCCTGCACCCCCAATAACAAAATTCTCTTCCTGTAGGAAATATTGTTGACCGTAGCTTGGTTTTACTTCCATGGATATTGTATATAATAACAACAAAAACGATAATCACTTACAGCACTTACTCTGTGCCAGGCACTACTCTAGAACTTAACGTACATCAATTCACTTGATTCAGACAACAACCCCATGAGGCCACTTTTATTATCATCCCCTATTACAGATGAGGAAACTGAGGCAAAGGGGGGTTAAACAACTTGCCCAGTGCCCCCAGTTAGTAAGTGGTAGGGCTGACTTTGAACCTAGACAGTCTGGCTCCAAGCACGACACCAGGCTGTGTTCTAGATGCATCCACAATCACAGGTATCTAGTTTCTATTTCTCATTAGGTAAAGGAAATAAGTACAAATTCACCAGATGGAGAAAGTGAGGGAGGGTATTCTATACAAAGGGAATATTGTAGAATTCAGGATATCACAGCTGGGAAGGGGGCCCCTGGGTGATGAGAACAGACAGCAGGGTAGGAGGTTGGTACTAAAGGCCCTCAGATGCCATGTGCCTTAGTCCATTTGGGCTGCTATAACAAAACATCCTAGACTGGCTAGCTTATAAACAACAGAGATTTGTTTCCCACAGTTCTGGAAGCTGGGAAGTCCAAGATCAAGGCTCCGGCATGGTTGGATTCTGATGAGAGCCCTCTTCCTGGTTCACAGCCTGAGAATTCTTGCTGTGTCCTCACATGGTAGAAGGTGCAGGAAATCACTTGGGGGGCTCTTTTATAAGAACACTAATTCCATTCATGAGGGCTCCACCCTCATGACCTAAACACATCCCAAAGGACCTTCTCATACCATCCCATTGGGTATTAGGATTTCAACATATGAATTTCAGGGAGATACAAACATTCAGACCACTGTACCACGTTAAGGAGTTTGAATCACATTCTGAGCGCCATTGGGCACCAATAAGGGGTTTTGAGCAAGAGTGACAATCAAATTTGTACTTTGAAACATAATGTTAGTAGTCGTATGGAAACACTCAAACAAAAATCCAAGATGCGGAGACCAGTTGAAAAGCTCCTGCAATAATCCAAGTGAGAAGTGATGCAGTTGAACTCTGGCAGGGTAAAAAGATGCAGAGCATGTCTAGATCTGATTACTATTCAGGAGATGGGGCTGATGAGAGTTAAGAATGAGAGAGAGTGAGGTGCTGAGGATAAGGAATAACTGGGGGGGTGCCTGCCAAGCTCTGGCTTGGGCATGGGGGTGGGGAGAGTGCCATCCAATGAGATAAACCCAGGAAGACAGAGTTCACCATGATAGATTTGAGCTCGCTCGGTACAAATGTCAACTACTCAAGCCAGGTGTTTAGAAGACAGACCATGATAGGACCATCTTATGAACCATTATTCTCAAAGTGCAGTCTGGGGGAACACCTAGCCAGAATCCCTTGGGGTGTGGGTTCAGACACCTTCCTAGGCTCCACCAAAAAAGCTAGAATTTCTGGGAATGAGGAATCATCATTTTTAACAAGCTCCCAGATGACTTCTGTAGGTACCAAAGGAGGTCCCCATGAGGGATGTCACTGGCCACACGAGCCACTTTGGATTAGCTGAGCTTGGCCAAAGGGCTGACCCAATTCTAACTGTAGGTAAGTTCTCACTAGATGGGGAGAACCCTATGAGTGGAGGACCCAGTGTTTGGAGCAGAAACCCCCACTTTGGCAGGCTTCACATTCACACAGGGAGCAGCCATCACCTGAGTCTTCTGCCTGCCGTGGGTCTGCTTTGGTCCTTCTGATTCAATAGCTCATCCTGGCCCTCCTGTACCTGCCACTTAACAAACATGTCACAGCGCCACTTGTAAGGCTCTCAAATGATCTACAACACTGCCTTCCACAAATCCCCTCAGAGACAAGTTGTCTTAACCAAACACACTCCGGAGTATTTAGCTTGCCGATCCTTAAACCAGCCATCTCCTGCTTTCAACAGGAATCTCTGGAAGGCACTGCCCTATGGACATGAGGGAAGAATTCAAGCTCTTTCATGAACATTTACTGCAAGGGATCAGAAAATAAATGCAAAGTGTTCCTTGCACTTAGTAGGTGCCCAATAAACATCAGCAGAAGTAGGTTGAACCTGCCCATGCATGGTGCCAGCACTCATGAGACTGGGGAGAAATATATTTTACTGGACATCTGGAGCTATTTCAGACTGAAAACCCGCTGGAAGAAAAACTGGCCAGGGAATCAGAACACTTCAGGATCAGCTTAGAACATCAATGAGAATCCACCACGGAAGTTCTCAAGACCACTACTACCTTGAAGAGATGACAAGCCTTTCCCACCCAATCCTGTAGTTTGCTGAGGTCTATCTAGTTACGTTTATCCATGTGAGTCAAGCCACAAAATATCTAAGACTTTAGAACTAGTATAGACTACCCAGAAAATCAAAGCCAACCTATTTTTTCCTCACTCGAAATATTTTAGATGGGTTTCCCTCCAGTTCCCTTTGTTGGGATTTGGTCCCAGATGCTTGGACTCCCAGGCAATTGCTCACAACTAATTCACTCTTTTCCAAATTAGAAGTTAGTAGCATGGGTAGGTCCAAATTAGCTGGAAGATTTCAATGTATTTGCCCATCAAACAGAATGGCAGTCCCTCATCCCCAAAGGAGTGCATGCTCACCTAATAAAAGATTAAGATGTTACCACTTACCTGGTAAGTAATTCTGTGCCTTCGATGGAGGAATCAGTCTGCCGGGCTCGTAGGTTTTTCAAAGGCTTTCCTTTTGCGGAACAACTCCCCCCCCCCCACAAAGGAGGCATTTCTGGGACTTTCTAGGGCTTCTGAAATGGGGAAAGGAGGATGGTCCCGTCCCAGGTTGTCTGGCTTGACTGCAGCTCCGGCTGGGTGAAAAGTGAGGCTTCCCACCCGCCGTCAAGGCTTCCCGCAAAGTGACCAGCTCCTCCCCACACAGCTGATAGGTCCAGGTGTGAGCACCTGACCCCGCAGCAGCCAATCAAACTGGGGTTATGAAACAAGCCTCCCAATCATTATTCCGTTTATTTTATTCCCAGTCCTGGGGCTCTTGTGTGCTTTCCCGCCCTCTTCAAATGCCTCTTCTGGCTCTTGCATCTCGTCTCAGCTGTGGCATTACCTGGAAGCTACTGGTAAACCCCACCCAGAGTGGCACCCAGCCAGGAGCAATCCCAATTCTTTGGGAGATTTGACACAGCTCGAGATTTGGCCCCCACCCCCCGCCTCCCTGGCCCTCCCCAAGCCCAGCTGATTGGACCAGCGAGGGACACCTGGCAAGAGCAGCCAATCCATGGGCTGGACACCATTGTGTAGGCAACGTGGTTGGAGGGTTTTTCCCGGTGGATGGTGCTGGTGGACTCAGCCAGATACCCTCCCTCCGTTGCGGCTGCCAGAGGGTGCATAGGGGAGCTTGCTCTCCTCCTGCCTCTTCCTCCTTCCTTCTCTTACCCCCATTCCTCCTTCCCATTATGGTTTTCACTGTTACTTAACGAGCACTTTCTCCGTGCCAGGCACTGCCCAAAGCACTTTCTATCCTTGAACATATCTAACTAATCTTCACGACAGCCTTGTTGTCAGGAGGGTACTATTATTATTCCTATTGTTTTCAGATGTGAAACAAAGAGGCTAAGTAACTTGCCCGAGTTCGCGCAGTTCTGTGTGGTGGGGGTCTGACTTAGAACCCTCGCTGTTGGGCTCCCGAGGCCACGCATTCTTGTGCCTCCCTTGGAATTAGATCCTGTCAGAGCTTAAAGGGACTACAGGAGTCATCCCATCCACTAATTGTCACACTTGGGATTTCACAACCCAATAAAAATAAATAAGCAGGGGGGGACGGACACGGGGTTGCCAGCTTCTAATTTCAAAAGGTAGGATAATAGGAGTATAAGAACAAAGTACACCCCTTACCATCACTGAAGAAAGGCCATTTAACCCCAGCCAGTAGGACATGGCCTCAGGATAACGTACAGTCCTTTGAACTGAAAGAAACCAGGCCCCATGAGAAGCTTTCCATGTTGACTTATTTTTCCAATTTGGCTGCACAGCAATTCAAACGAGGCCCCGGACCAACATGGCTCTTGGATTGGGATGTGTCGCTGGTTCTCTTCCGATTTCCCGGAACTGCCCGTGAGGGAACAGAGGCCTGGAGAAGGTGAGTGACTTTGTTGAGGTCACACAAGGAGTCACAAAGCAGATCTAGAACTTGGTTTTAGGTGTGTTTTGATTCCTGTGGCTGACCAGTTATCTCCTGGAGCAGGGACGTGTGTGCGTGCGCGTGTGTGTGTGTTTCACTTACAAACGGTGAGGACTGAGCTTCATAAAGTGTGCTTTCTGAGCCGTCAGTGGCAATGCTTCGGAAGCTCTGCCTTGGGCGTCGGATGCTGGCCTTGAGAATTCTAGCGTCTTCTGCTACGGGCCTGTTTCAGTCTTCACAACAACCGTGGGAAGCAGATGATTCTGCTCTCGTCCTAAAGATGGAGCAGCTGAGCTCGGAGGGCTTCAGTGCTACTTGTAGGCAGGCCTCCCAGAGGTTCCAGGGTCACCTACTCCGAGGGTGGAACTCGGCTGTCCTGAGGATGGACTGTGAGACCTGCCTTGTCAGGGATGGAGAGGGTGTCCACTCATTTCCAACTGGTTATTTCTTTTCCTCTCTTTTTTAGGAGAAAATGTTCTTTCAGTTGGTGAGCTGATTCAGTCAATATGTATTTACTCTCAAATACCTACATAATAGATATATTTCCCTTTTTGTCCTTCCGGCCCCAGAAGGGCCAGATCTGCCCACCCTGTGCCCCTGCTCCCCTCTCCTCTGCCTCAGTTCAGCTGAGTGGAACAACCCATGTGACTGGCTTGGACCAATCAGATTCATTTTGAACCAAGAGCTACAAAGGGAGTTCCAGTTAATAACAGATGCTTGAGCTCAAAGATCATGTGTCTTTGGCTCACATCTCCTTGGAACTAGAACAACCATTTTGGGCCATGGGCAAAATGAGAAGGCAGAGGAGGCAGAGAGGAGGTAGGAGGACAAGAGGAAAGATGAGAAGTGTGAAAGTGAGAACAAAGAAGAAAGAGAGTCTCGAATCTCTGCTCCCCAGGAGACTCTGGATACCCTTTAGAAGCCCCACTTTTATCTTGAAACTAGTTTGAGTGGATTTCTCTTCTGTGCAACAAAAAAATCCTTAACCAGGACAGCTTGCTCTGAGCTCTATGCTGGGGCACAGAGATCTGGGGATCAGAACTTGTCAAGAAGCCCATGTTCCAGCACTGGGCAGAAGACAGCTCTCCCTGGATGGACACACTCCCAAGTCCATGCACTGCTGTGTGAACCTGACACCTTTTTATGCTGACGATGGAGGCTCTAAGACTTTCTCGCAAATATCTGACCCAGAAACAGGGCATGGCTCCAGGTCTGAAAGAAACTAGAAACTAGATGAAGCCTAGTATTACCAGTTTGTATTTATCACAATGGACGGCTCATCCTGGGATCTCTGAGGAAGGAGTGATGTTTGTTAAGCTCCTCAGGGGCAGATGGGCAAGAAGTAGTAAGAACAAACATGTTGTGTACCTGCCTCTTGGGAGGTTGGGTGGCTCCTGAATCACACACAAGACTAGTGCTTGAGGCTGTGCTCTGTTGGTCTAGTTACCTTCTGAATTTTGCTGATCGTGGTTCATGTTGGTGCTTAGTGTTAACACAGTGACAAAATGGCACTTCCCCTTTGGTGGAACCAGTTCTGACAACAACTGGTGACAAGTCCTCCAATTCAAAGTGAAGAGCTGGACTTAGGATGCAGAACGTGGTAAGAGGACGGCCATCACCCATCTCTAGGCTACCCGGGAGGAGGCTGGCTTTGTTTTATGTTGACATGTGGCTGTAGAACTTGAAAATAAAAAAAAAGGATTCTTCATTTCCTATGTCAGTGTGTTGTCACGAGAGTGGCACTGGGGTCTGGGGAGACTCTTCTCCTCCTGGAGACATCGGGGTTGGGTGGTGCTCACATCAGCACAAGTCAGATCTGCTAAATTGTTTCTGCTTCTCCAGTGGAGGGTATTCATGAAGGTCAACTTCTATTACTAATGCACCGCTGGTTTCCTACTCTGGAGTCAACCAATCACCAACTGTTTATTGAATGCCAGGCTCTACAGTAGGGACTGGGAATACAACCATTAATAAGACATATAAGGTCATGGAAATCACAGTCTAGGGAGGAAATTGAAAACTGGTGGTTTGGGTGGGGGGAGCTATTGCACCCTATAGACTTGCTTTAGTTGGCCCTCAGGATGCTTTGAGAACCTGGAAGATCTGGCCACAGACAACACTGGGCCCACCTCTTCATGGCCGTGGCTATCACATCACAGGTATCACCATGCTGTCCTCCTTAAATTATAGTAGAAAACTCTTCCTTTATCTCCTTGTCTTATGAAAAGTAGGAAACAAAATACACACCAAGAGGATCATATTTATCAAGAAAAATGGCAGAGATCACATTTCTTTGTGAAGCTAAAGGCTATCTTTTACATTTATTTTTGTATATTTATAAATATTGATTATCATAAGTATATGTAATAGGGAAACATGCCTATGCCAACTTCTCTGACGCCTGGACCACTTCACTCATTTCCATCACATCTCTGGTACCTATGGACATTTGAGTTTTTGAACTTTGGTTCAGTGACCTCAAAAATTTTCCCTCTAACTGGTCCCCTCTTAGATAGTTGGAGTATACAAAAGAACCTTTTAAAATAGCTTTATTTAATGACCGCATGAAGGTTGGGGTCAACGTAGGCATCTCTCACATTGTTCTAGTTTAAAACTGAGTGCCCTAGCGGGTATTGGGGCTAATTTAAGATTCGCGTTTCTTTTCATATCTTCTCCTTCCTGTGGTCTGCTAAAATTTCAACTTTACTATTTGCTCATGGTATTTCTGCTTTGGTTGGGTTTAGGGCAGACTCCTTTTTTTTTTTTTTCCTTCTGGAAAGGAGTAGCTTTATTTTGCTGGGTGGGTTATTTATAGACTGATGCAACCCTAAGAAACTCCCATCCCCACCTGCCACTCTTGGGCATAAAATGGATTCTTTCAGCTTCTGAATGACCTGCCATTTATTGCTTTCTGAATTGGTGACAAACTGTTCTTTAGGACAAGCTACATTAGCCATGCAAGGATCCCTAGGAATATTTAGAACTGGGAATGAAGAGCCACCTGTTAGTAGAACCAGCAATCAGAACATCAGAGACAAGTGGGCCATGGAAGCTCATCTAATCTTATTGTCTCTCTTAGAGATGGGGACACTCAGGTTTAGAGAGGAGCAAAGGGGCTGAAGTCACCTGGGTGCCACAGCCATTATAAGAAGAAGGCACAGTTACTTCCTTGACAAGGAGCTAATATCAGTTTGGGCAAAAGCGAATATAAATTAAGAAAAATGTAATGGAGAAAAACGTTTTAGTCTTTCCATAGGTAAGTGTGCAAAGAGAAAAGGAGGGACATTCACTCAGTTGACTGGCTTGAGGTTTAAAAAATTTAGCTCCATACCTCCATGAGCCCCCATACAAAAATTTGAATTTTCATGTACCTATGAATTAATGTGCTATAAATGTAACAACTGCCTTTCCCCCCACAGAAGAATCGGGAAGCCCTGCACACAAAACCTGCTCTTCAATGTAACTGTTTCTGCACATGTATTGTTTGGAGACAAACTGGATCTTGATTTCAAAGTAACTTTGAATCGCTGTATGTTACAGAGGCAGGAGGCGAGCCCAGCACCCACACCCCCGTTTTGTACAAACACCCAGGTCAGTTGTCTAGATAGTCAGCCCACACTGATGGAGGATCTACTGTGTGTCTGACCTGTGTGAAGCCCCGCAGATCCAGGGGTGAACAGGATAAATTCAGTCCTTGACATGCTTGGAGTTGGCCATCAAACAGAAGTCAAAAAATTGTTATCTGATGGCTGAGCTATCTGCTCTTTTATCCCCAGCCAGCTTTATACAATCAGGCAAATGACTCTAACATGCCTAGAAATCATGTTTTTTTCTCCACTGAAGACTTAACCACCCCAACTTTCTTCCACAACATTTAGACCTCCAGGGATGTCAGAAAATATTCCTATTGCCCAGACAACTTTTTTTTTAAATCTTTTTTTAAAAGATTTATTTATTTGAGAGAGAGAGAGTGCGAACATGCGAGCCAGGGGATGGGCAGAGGAAGAGGGAGAGAAGCAGATTCCCCACTAAGTGGTGAGCCCAACACAGGGCTCCATCCCAGGACCCTGAGATCACGACCTGAGATGAAATCAAGAGTCGGTCGCTTAACCGACTGAGCCACCCAGGAGCCCCTCAAAACAGCTTTATTGTACATTCAGTGTAATTCCTTGGGGCACCTGGGTGGCTCAGTTGTTGGGTGTCTGCCTTTGGCTCAGGTCATGATGCCGGGTCCTGGGATTGAGCCCCGCATTGGGCTCCCTGCTCCACAGGAAGCCTGCTTCTCCCTCTCCCACTCCCCCTGCTTGTGTTTCCTCTCTCACTGTGTCTCTCTCTGTCAAAATAAATAAGCAAAATCTTAAAAAAAAAAAAAAAAATCCTAAAGTAAAGCTACTTCCTACAGACTATTAGGAGGGGAGGCATTTCCCACCAGAGTAAACAAAGGGCTGATGAACCACAATGCCAGAAAGGTTGGAGATCTCTTATTTCTCTCTCTTTTGGCAAACGTATCAACGTCAAATCAGTATTACCGGTGATTGCTAAATGGTCTTTTCTGCCTTTGTTCAACGTTGGTGCTGCTGAAAGATTTTCAAGGATGATGATGGTGGAGGGGGGACCATCTGTTCAAAGTTTCAAAGGGGCCATGTATGTGGGTCAGCTTATACTACAAATTTTTCCTCCTTTGGCTTGAAGGAGAGGGAAATGAAGAATGAGATTTTGAGACACTCCTCAGGGGACACCCCCCACCCCAATCAAGAGGCAGCTAAATTCCTCTGGATGTGGGTGCCATGGCCATCCGGGGCTCAGCTGTGAACTAATATTAGGTGTGTGTGTTTGGGTGATAGAGGGGTGCAATTTAAGCCCTCAGAACTCTTTCAAGTTCATTGCTCTTTGCTCTTATATTTGTGTGACTGTGGATGGAGGCTATATTAGCTGAAACTGCCTTTAACTGAATGCTCCTGTGTGCCAGGTACCACTTCATATCTGCACACTCTCACATTTATTCTTCATAAGAACCCAGTGGAGTAGTTATTAATGTCCCCATTGTAGAGATGAGCACACTGAGGCTCAGAGAGGTGTACTGATTTCTCCAAGCTTCCTCAACTGCAAAGAGGCAGCACCAGGACTCAAGCCAGCCCTATCTGGCTCCAATACCCTTGCCCCTAATTATTCTTCTGCATTTTCTTATCCCCAGAGGCTTGGGTTTGGCACTTAAGCAAGGGGCTGGTCCCGTGGCTGTCACCCCTGGTTGCACATTAGAATCATACGGGGAAGCTTTTTTAAAAACACCAACCAGCATTTTTAGAGATGAGGCCCAGGCATTGGTAATTTTAAAAGGCTCTGCTGGGTGAGGCCAATGTTTGGCCTAGCCTGTGAGCCACTGAGCGAGCCCAGTGGTTGTGAGACGGTGTTTGGATTAGAGTTGCCAACCACTCGAGGTGGATAGTGGTGAGATGCTGTGGCATTTGGGAGCCCTAAGCCCAGGAGAGGGGTTTCAGATCATTGATCCATGCAGCCCAGATAAATTTGCCTATAGAACACCAACTGGCCCTGGGCTATTCCCATGAGCACTTTGAGGCTGGGTTTCCCCATGGGAAAAATGGAAGTTGCTCCCTCTCCCTCATTCCAAGGCCAAGATTACCAAATGGTAACCAGGAATTGGCTCTGACCCACTGACATGTTGAGTCTCACTGGCATGGAGTTGAACATGGTTTTGAGTTAGTTACCAAGACAGCTTCTCTTGGAAAACCAGAGACGTGCCTTTGAGCCTCAGTTTTGTCATCTCTATAATGGGGTCTGTGGTCCTGATGGGCATAGACAGCTGGGGCAGAACCTGAGCTTCCCCTCTGATGGGGCATGGTTGCCCCAGCTTACTTACCCCTGGCCCCACCAGCCTTTACTGCTTCACACCAGCTGGGATCATTTATTTTCATTCCTGGAGTGGCCCAGGGGTGAACTGGTGACACCCTACTGAACATTACATTAGATCATATATTTTAATTTTTAAAAATGATTTATTTATTTATTTTAGAGAGAGAGAGTGGAGGGAGGGGCAGAGGGAGAGAATCTTCAAGCAGACTCCCTGTAGAGCCCATCGTGGGGTGCGATCCCATGACCCACGAGATCACGACCTGAGCCAAAACCAAGAGTCGGCCGCTTAACCATTTGCATCAGCCAGGCGCCCCTGGATCATATATTTTTAAAGGGATAAGCATTGCTTGGACCATGGAAAATAGTTTAAAAGAGAAATTCTTATTATCTGTATCTTATCATTACTATTATCCTCTCTTGTCCCGCTGTCTCCCTTGGAATGCTCACGCCCAGTTTTGCATGGAGGCGTTCCTGGGACTCTCCTCCAGCGTTCACAATGGGAGGAAGGAACCCCCTTTGAACATGCCCCTGGTTCTCCCAGACCCCACTGCCAGTTTCCACCAGAAAACACGGGGCGCAGTTTCCCCGGCAACCCCCAAGGTTCCACTTCAGGTTGGCACATTTGGCGGTCACAAACCGAAGCTGCCAAGTGCCGGAAGGGGAGGCAGCGGTGTGGAGGGCTGAGCTGGGTTCTGGGCCCCGAGAGGGGATCCCAGCCCTCCTGGACGGCCGACTCCCAGGGCAGGCCTTGCGTCCTACAGGGTGGCCTCTGCTGGCCAGCCCAGAATCTCTTCCCAAGTGATATGTTAACAGGGTGTGAGCAGATGGTGTCCCAGGGAGAGATGCTACCTGCTTTGAGAAACTCTTGTTCTGCTTCTTGAGCAGAAAGCATTCTGAACTATTTATATTCTCAAGGGTAAATTACATTTTAGGAGCACCAAAGGAATAATTCAGATTGTCAGCTTTCAACCAAGTCCTAGAAATTCTGGCCAAGGGCACTCAGACAAATGGTGGCATGAAGAAAGAAAGGAAAAGGCAGGAAGGAAGTGAGAGAGAGAGAGAGAGAGAGAGGGAGAGGGAAAGAGAGAAAGAAAGGGAAAAAGAGAGAAAGGAAAGAAAGAAAGAAAGAAAGAAAGAAAGAAAGAAAGAAAGAAAGAAAGAAAGGAAAGAAAGAAAGAAAAGAGAAGAAAAGAAAGAAAGAAAGAAAAAAGAAAGAAAAAGAAAGAAAGGAAGGAAGGGTGAAAGGAAGAAAGGAAAGAAAAGGGAGGAAGGGAGAGAGGGAGGAAGAAAAAGAGGGAGTAAGGGAGGGAGGAGAGAGAAAAATAAAAAAGAAATAAAAAATAAAATAGAGAAAGAGACAGTGAGAGAGAGGGAGAGGCCCCTTAATGTTCTGAAGCTGAGGACGGAGAAGGGACTATGGCATCAGGCTGCTCATGCACCCGGTGGGGTAAAGGAGGGATGAGAAGGATTCCAGGTAGCCATTAATGCTCTTCCTAATCCCTGGGTGGATTATACCTGCACTGCCCTCCTTTCGGTAATTGCCCGCCCTGTGGTTAAACATCACTAGTGAAGGGCTTTGCTGTTTGGCTGGGGTTGGAGCTTGAGGACCAGGTGGGGTGGCTTCGATGCCTCAAACCTGAGAATCACTCTACTTAACTCCGCCCACCGGCTGGCTCACCGAAATCTCAACACAGGCCGCTATTAACATATCGAAGGCCTTGACCTGGAAAGGAACGAACACTCTGAGCAGATAACACCACGGTGCTTTGTTATTTGTAGCCAACCGGCCAACAGCTATTTATTGAGTGCCTTCGTACGGGGTGCCATGTGCACACAAATTGGGCAGAGCTTAGCATCTTTATGGAATATTAGATTTGTGCCGAGACTAGCTACATAAAAGAGATGCCCCCAATCCTCTACAGGAATTTAATTTGATTCCTCCCATTCTAGAGAGTGCAAAGTTTTACAAGGAGAATGGCACATCAGTAACTGTTCCTCCTGGTGAGGAAGAGAAGGCGAATCATCTTCGCAGTGATCAGGGGCCCCCCACCGGAATTTACGAGCGCAGGCTGATCCATGCGTGTCAATGCCACCCCGGTTTGATGAACGCTGACTTGGTGAAAGGTCTGAAGTTGATTGCCAAGGGGCAGAAGAGTAATAGGGCTGATGAGTTGAAACCCACGGGGCCTTATATTTTTATATTCGTAATATATTTAATGTAAATGGACATTCAGATTTATGTTTATCTATGTGCATTTCAATTTACAACCAGAACACTTGCTGGATAAAGTAATATTTCTGGAGAGCAGAGAGGTGTGAACAAAACAGAAGTAATGGGAGAAGGAATGCTTTATAAGGATGCGGGGGGCGGGGGGGGTGGCGCAGGGTTAGGAGGAAGAGAGGCTGGTATGTGTAGAAGGAGAGGTGTTGCTGGAGGAGAGCTGGGGAGAGGTGGCCTCAGAGAACCAGGCATGGGAAGGAGCCACCATCCCCTCGGGCTGGGGCTCTGCTTGGCTGCAGAATTTCAGTCTGATCCTGGGGGTTGCGTCTGGCTCAGCAGGTGTAGACGCTGAGAGAGCAGGTACAAGCTGGCTCTAGGACAGGACTGCCACCCCTTACGTGACCCCATGCCCCATCCGAGAGGGGCACCACCCCATCCCCTCTGCCTGAACGCTGGCCTCTCCCCACCAAACATCTTACACACCCAGGACTTATAATGACAGGAACGCTGGCCGAGGTTTATTTAGAAATCAGGGTGCGACAAGCACCTTATGGTAACGGGCTCATTTCACGCTAACAGCAAAGCCTCCATAAGGAAGACATTCTCATGGTTCACTTGGTGGGGGGTCAGAAGTTAGTTATCCCCGGGCGGAAGAGTGGCAGGAGCAGAACCCATGACAGAAGGATTTTGGAGTCTGGAGGCCAGAGACAGGGGAGCTGCCTGAGGCTACAGAGCTTGTAGGTGATGGGGCCAAGGGGGTTCACCAAAGAACCGGGCAGTCCTGGTTCCTTCTACCAGCCACGTCCTCTCCTGCTTCTTTGCCCAAGCTGTCACCGGGGATGCCCTCAGCTTCTCCCCATCTTGTGAACATTCGCCCTCCATCACCACTCAGCTCCAACAATACCTCCTCCCTCAAGTCCTCTCCAGTTTTGCCCTGTTCATCCAGACTTGGACGCGGGGAGAACAGCTCAACACCGACAAGCCACAGCCATCTCTCCCTTCCCCCATCATCATGGGGTCGGGACTGAAGACTTTAGGGCAAAGAGAGTGGGCTGGTCTGCAGATCCAGTCCGGCGCCCACTGCTGGCCAACACCCCATCTGTGGGTGTTGATCACTAGATACACTAAGGACTGCATTCTCTTTTCTCTTTTGCTATCTTAAAATGAGAGGAAGGGAACTCAGGCTGTTCATGTTTTGGTGGGTGCTAATGAACTTATTAAAAAAAAAAAAAATCCAAAGATTTCCCTAGCCTAAATTAGACATGCCTTCAAGCAGGAAGAATAAGTTGTACCCACCGCTGACTCTAGAACACGGGAAGAAACAAAATAGGAAAAAAAAAATGTATCCACTCTGTTGCAGCCTTGCAGAAACATACCAGTGTTTTTCCAGCCTCCAAGTGTTTGCATTTTCTGGTCTCTATACCTGGAACCTTTATACCTAGCTCTCTACCTGGCTGGCTTCTGGATCTTTAGGCCTCAGGTCAAACGTCTTGATTACCTTCCCTAATATTCTTCCCTGTTCCATTCACTTTGGCATGACTCTGTTTTCATTTATTTGCCGGCATTTATCCCTCTCTGAAAACCTATTTTTTGTTTTCCTCGTGGATTGTATGACTTCCCACTAAATACACATTCCACGAGGGTCAAGGACTGGTGTGCTTTTTTCACCTCTGTATGCCTGGATCCTGGACAGTGCCTGACGCAGTTAGGTGCTAAGCCAGCATGTGCAGAATGAGAGGAGCTCTTGCTGTGCAAGAGATGAGCTCTAAAACAGCGGGCGTAGGGTTTCATAAATGGAACTATGAACTAAATAAATAGCAGAAGGGACTTCCATTTCTCATCTGAAGACTCTTCTACAACCAAACATCTAGAAATTTTGCATGAAATAAAACAAATCCTTTCTCAGATGCTTCACTGACCTTGCAAAAAACTCAGGGAAATTTCCAAGGACCAAAAATGAAGAAGCAGCTGAAAACCAGAGCAGCAAATGGGGACGGAGGCCACGGCTATTGAGGATGTTGGCAATTTAGTCCGTACCCAGGAGGCTTGGTTTTTAGTGGAGACAGGAGACTGGCTTTGGACCCGTCCACGGTGGGAAGATGGAACTCAGGCCAGTGCCCACCTGGGATTCCTGTGGGTTATGGATCATGGGGGGAGACTTACCTGTTGTCAACGGGAGATGACAAGCGCATGGTCTGTCCTGTCCTAGGCACAAAAGGGTTGCCCAGAGAATTCCTACCAATAGTTCGTCTGCTCTCAAGTTCAGGGTTCAAGTTTACATTACCCATGTGGTCCAGGAAACCTCAAGATGAGAAAGGAATGCAAAGCAGTCCGTGGCCGGTGCTGTCCTCTGTCTGCACCAGAGGTGTGCATAAGGGCAGCCCCAGAAGCCTCCTCCCAAAGCTTGGTCTTGTATTTGAGAAAGGACTTCACCTCCAGGGACTTAAACCTACATTCCACTGGCCAGAACCGTTTCTCAGGCACCTCCCCTCTCCCAGCTGCAAGGAGACTCGTGGGCTGAGTATTTTTAGCTGGGCACAGTGCTGAGGGAATATTTTGGATTCTGCTCACAAGAAAGAAGGGGGAATGGGCACTAGATCAGAAGCGTGTTTATCAGACATTAGGTGTAAAGATCAGAAAGACAGAAACTGAAATAATGTGATAATATGATTATCTACATAGAAAAACCTCAAAGATCCACTGAAAAATTAGGATTAATAAGCAAGACCAGCATGTACGCTCTTACAAGATTGATATACAAAAATTAATTGCATTCCTATAGACGGGCCACCATTTGTGAAAGCAACAGAAACACTGAAGTATCTAGGAATAAATTAAATAATATGTATGCTAGCCAGTTATGGATAAAATTATAAAACCATTCAGAGACACAAACTGAGTCTTAAATGGAGAGATTGATCATACTCTTGGGTGGGAAAAGTCAACAGCATAAAGACAAAAGGAGCTAATATCATAACACCCAACAATTCCACTCCAAAGTAATGCCTTGGAAAACTCTTACATAAGTGTGTACTGTCGACAATGAAAGGCCTTCCCCAGCAGCGTTCTCTTAACAATGAAAAGTAAGAAATGGTCTAGTTTCTATCAACAAGAGAATATAAGTCAACTTGGGATAGTCATCCAGTGAAATGATCTACAATAGGGATACTGTACAATATGAAATGCAGCCAATGTGCCCACAAGGATGGGTTCTAGAATAGAGTGTCAAACTAAAAAGCAAGTCACTGAGGGGAAAATGCAGTATGAGACTGCTTACATATTCAAGATATGCAGAATAGAATCACATGTTGCTTAGGGACACAATCCTATGTGGTAGGATGATAAAGAAAGGCTGAAGATGATAAGGTATGAGCTACTTCTGGGGTGGGTGGAAAGGAGATGGCTGGCCCAGATTGGTGAGGATTGTAGAGGGAGCTTTAAATGTGTCCCTCATGATTTAGATATTAATTTGAGCAGTGTCTTCATGGATGATTACTGCAGTATTCTTTATCTCCCCCCCTTTTTTATACATGTGAAATACTTTTAAAAATAAATTTTAAAACTTAAAATTGAAAAACTTAGGGAAGCTTGTTTCGATTCATGGAATTAACTCACAAATTATCTCCAGTTTAAAGGATTGGTTTTTTTTGTTTGTTTTGTTCTATTTTAAAGATTTTATTTATTTTGAGAGAGAGAGAGAGCATGAGCAGGGGGAGGGGCAGAGGGAGAAACAGACTACCCACTGAACGGGGCTTGATCCCAGGCTCCTGGGATCACGATCTGAGCCGAAGGCAGACTCTCAACCAACTAAGACACCCAGGCATCCCCAGTTTAAAGGATTTGTAAAGATGATCTACTCCAACCCTTCCTTCTAATAGATGCTGCCACTCAGGCCAGCAATGATTAACTGAGATTTTCATGGAAATGTGACCAGTTAATGGCAAAGTCAAGACTAGAACTCGGGCCTTATATAGAACCATTTTATAAATGAAAGATCTCTGCAATTTACTAGTTTAGTAGGGTAGGATTTCTATTTATTGAACTTCTTAAAACAGGAGATACGGTGTTCCAAGTGTCGACAGGAAATAGGCCTAAGTTAGCTTGCATTGAGAAGGTTAAGGAAAAAAAAACAAAAACTGCATCATCATACTCTTTCCTTTGGGGGATATTCCACAGGGGGGATTCTGGTGCAGGAAAAAGTCACTTGGGGTTTAAAACATGCCAATTCTGAGATTTCTGTCTGGGATTCGGAGAGTGGGTCTGAGACTGGATTCTCTCCCTGGCTCATTCAGTGAGTGTCAGCAAGTTCCCAACATCTCAGAGCCTCGAGTCCCCCCAGGTACACAGGAAGAGGACCGGACAGAGTGCATTTGAAGGCAAGTTCCAGATCCAAGGGGGAGTTTAATCTCGAGAAGAAATGCTCCAGCCATCACCCTTTCAAGGGGTGGGATGTTATAGTAGGAAAGATGCTTCTTGAAAAAAAATTCCCCAAAGCTGATTTGCCAAAGCTGATAAATATCCTCCACATCTGTTCACGTAGGAGTGTGGGGCCTGATTTTTCTAGGAAAGTCTATTTAGACCCTGACACAGATTGCATTTCTTTTTAAAGCAACAAGAGTGATAAAGTATCTTAGTATAAAATCAATAGAAAGCAGTTTAGTGGCCTCTGAAGTCTCCCAGACAGGCTTTTCCTTTTAGTTCTCACTGCAGGAAAGATCAAATGAGAAGTTACCAGCTTCCTTGTGTGTTTTAGTTATTTGTTACGTAAATCACCAGAAAACATTTAGGAAACAATTTAGAATGGGGGAGGGCTCTTCTCTGCTTCTAGCACCTCTTACCCCCATAAAGGATTAAAAAAAAAAAAAAAAAGGCCTACACATTAAATGAGTTGACAGGACGGAGGACTTGGCGGTTATTTTTCTTAAGCTTTGGAAGAAAAAAAAAAGTTTCCATTTTCTCCCTGAAGCTTTTCTCCCCCGTCTGTCATGCAACCAGAATGAAATGTGGCATTGAGACTGTTCAAAAATGACTGGTTATTGACAATTATATGAGAATAGTGTCGTTGGAAGAAGAGGTGCAGGAGGGAGAGAGAATGTGCTTTGCTGCCTTCTATGCGGGACATGGACAGAGAACCGAATAGTCTAGTTTGGTTGCAAGAAGCTACCTGTTTTAGGCCATTGACATTTTACATTTTTACTTGTGAACGTATGAGAGTGCATTGCATACGAGCCACCATCAGAATAACATCAGCCAGCCCCTGGTTGTAACTTACGGTGGTTAGTTACACCATAAACCAAATATTTCTGGTTCTCCCCACTTTTAGGCACATGGCAGGTTCACACTCCCCTGCCTCAGTAGCCCTAGTGGGGCCATGTGATGACTTGCTTTGGCCAATGAAATATGAGCAAAAGTATCCTGTGCCATTCCTGGTGGAAGATTTAAGAGCCAGTGTGGCTTGCCACCTTCTCTTTCCTTTCCTCTGATGGGACATACAGGTGGATGCTTCTGTAGCTTAGTTTCCTGAGTGGCTTCGATGAACGAAGAGCCATGTCTACCTGTATGGGCATGCAGCATGAGCGAACAACACAACTTTGTTTTTTTTTAAGCCACTGAGAGCTTGTACCTTTTGTTCTGCAGCACATCCTAGCTTATACTGACAGATACACACTTATCAAATTCTTGCTATGGGTCGGGTAGCACACTCCACACTAGCATAAGGATCATCTCATTGGATTCTTACAGCTTTGTAAAGTGGACATGATAATTACCCTCCTTTACTGATACAGCATCATGGGCACCAAGCCATTAAGTAATTTGCCCAAGGTCATTATGTGGTAGAGCTAGGATTCCAAATCAGGCCATCTGTCTTCAGAGCTTGCAATGAAAACCACAACACTCTACAGGCTGTTTAGGGAAGCTGGAGTGTTGCACTTGGGGAAGAAGAAAGAGCATTCTTTAAAACCAACCTTTGACCACCTCCCTTCGCACTTTGCCCACCCCCTCCACTCTTAAGAAAGGTAGTATGTTAATAAAGTCAATGACACCATGGAACCACGTCCAGGAATGGCTGGGTAGAGCTGCCCTGCCCCTGAAGAACTGCCTGAGTTTCTTTCTAGGGGCAACTTGGAAAAGAAATAACAAGACCATAAGAAATATCTCAGGGCATTTCATGGGGGAAAACATCTGATATCAATGATCGGTTTGGTCCTTTGCTAATGGATGCAATGTTCATTAAGACACAGTCCCTGAGTGTGGGAGGTAGATGTATATGAACGTGCTGAGCACTGTGGGAGGGGTATTCCCTGGGAGAACAGGGGACCCCTTGAACAGTGTGGGTGTCTGGAAAGGTTGGATTGGGCGCCGAAGGGCAAGGGATGTCTTCTGAGCATCCTGAGATCCTCCTCAATCCCTTGACATAGATATGATTCAGAGGGGTTTATCTAAACTCTTCTTGAAGCTAGTTAAATTTTTAGTTCATACTACCTCTTGCATAAAGACAAGTTGTTTAAAATAGGGCCGCCTTTAATTTATCCTAGAACACTCTCTTTTATGTTCCCAGGCAAGAAGGGAAACACTGGTATTTTTGAATTTCGTAAAAAAAAAAAAGGCTAAATTTCTCTCTTGTGTATCTTTATGATTTTTGTGCATTTGGATCCTACCCACTCAAATTCTTAAGTCACTTGGGATGAAAGGGAACCCACTTTATCCCCCTTTCACATTTGTGAGACGTTTCTTTAAGAGGGGACCAAGAAACCATAAAAACAAACCCAAAGTCCCCAAACCTCAAAGGGGTAATTTGTGGTTTGTCTACACCATAGTGGTTGGGATTTGAGAAACCCTAAGAAAATCTATAAGGAAAAAAAAAATCCCTGAACCTTCTATTCAGAAATCTCTATTCAAAGCATTTTCCAAATCAAAGGAAGATTGTAGTGTTAGTTTCCCCAAATTACTCTCTTGATAATGAGATTTTCTTTAAACTTCTGATTTCAATTGGTGTTATATAAAAGGATAAGAGCTCTCTTCTCCTAACCTTTGAAAAGCCTGTTTCAGAATTGGTTGGAAAAAATATGCATTTCACAAAGTCATGAAAATAATGATCCTTTGCCTCGCAGAATCTGATTAAACATGGTTTTGGACCCAATCATAGAGAATCAATTCATTATCTTAATAGGGCAACAAAGTGCACAAAGATGAGTCGAAACCTACAATTAATTATCCTACTAACAATGCCTGGGTAGTCCTTTCATTTAATTGGTCATCTAATAATATGATTCCTTATTTGATTTATTTGTTTACACAAGCAACTCTAATATATGACTTTACATTTTCTTATTTCTAATGTATGAAACTCTCAGAGTATGGCAGTCTCCAGTGACCCAATGCTGCAGAAACGGATGGCTCTCATGTTAAGATGGAAATGACTACTGCACAAGACCCATAATCTTGTGATTTGTTTGCCACTGAACCAGTAAAGCAAGTCTGAAGCAATTACTGTAACAGAATGAAAGGGGTGTGCTAGGAAACAGTAAAGGGGTTCCACCCATGTGAAGGGGGCCACCTTTTAATGAGCTGATATAATGTTTTAAGGGTAGCTGTGAGCCACTGAATGCACCGGGGGCTGGGGGAGGGCAGGCACTGCCACTTTTGGTCCTCCAGTGCTCTGGCAGGATTGGGTTACTCTAGGACCAGCCCTGAGTGCAGAGCCAGAGGGCCCATGAAGTCTGGCACTGGGGCAGCTCTGCAAGGCCTGATCAGTTACTTGCAGAGTAACTGGACAGAATAACAAGGACAAATTCTTGCATCTTATTAATGCAAGAGTGGAAGGCCCCTTCCTTCTTCCTAGCCAACAACATACCTTCCTTTCACCAATTAAATAATTATTTCTAGCACTATTTGTTGATGAACAAGTCCTGGTGTGGACTGAAGGGCTGATGCAACCACCCTAGAGTCTGTGTTCATGATTAAGTCTCCTCAAATACTACTTAACTGCCCCTAGGATGTCGGTTACCATTAACTTATGTACACTCAGGGGCGCCTGGGTGGCTCAGTTGGTTAAGTGACTGCCTTCGGCTCAGGTCATGATCCTGGAGTCCCGGGATCGAGTCCCACATCAGGCTCCCTGCTCTGCAGGGAGTCTGCTCCTCCCTCTGACCCTCCCCCCTCTCATGTGCTCTCTGTCTCTCTCATTCTCTCTGTCTCAAATAAATAAATAAAATCTTTAAAAAAAACCCAAAAACTTATGTACACTCAGATCACACTGTGATAAAGAATTTTAATCAAGCATGTCATTGTCATTTAATTAAGAACTTTTAAAAATTTAAATAAGTTTTTTAAAGATTTACTTGAGAGAGCGAGTGCCTGCATGAGTGGGGGGAGGGGCAGAGGGAGAGGGAGAATCTCAAGCAGAGACGGAGGGCTCGATCTCACAACCCTGGGATCATGACCTGAGCTGAAATCAAGAGCTGGATGCTTAACCGTTGACTGAGCGACCCAGGCTCCCCTGTGATAAAGGATTTTAAAAGTACATTAAAAGTCATAAAACCCAATTAAAAACAGAGAATAGGCTTAGAAAGGTCAGAAATGTCAAGGCCACTGAGCTGGTTATGAGCCTGTGTTCCCCATCATACTATGGACTTGCAAGTAAGCATGTACGTAACCTGCAAGCTGAGACACGCACAACTGTGGACAGTTTGAGCAGCGCCCACTGGACTTGTGCGGTGTGGTGACCCTGAGACCCCAAGGAGCGATTCAGTTTGCTGTTCCCTCCCTTGCCGAGGGGGAGTAGATATTCAAATTGAACAGGAGGTAAAGAAAAGTGGCTTCATTTATGTTTTTCTGGGTCCCTAACATAGGAAATACATATATATTTATAATATAATACTTATTTTAAATATATATTATATATTTATATTTAATATTTAATTTTAAAAGTATAAATATATTTAATTGTTATATATTATATAAAATATTATAAATTTATATTATATAAAATATAATAAATATATTTTTATCGTATATATTATAACTATAATATATACTTTTATATTATAAACATATATATATATTATACTTATTACCTAGTTCTTTTTGTTGCACGTCGTGTCTGTGAGTATCAGTGAATTCACGGGGTTTGAGGGAGCAAAACAAGTCTCTGAGTCCAATGGACACCCAAAGACCCAGACCAAGGAGCTGCTGCTATCCAGAATAAATTCCCACAGGTTGGGCTGATTCATCAGTCCCTGCATTTTGGAGGAAATGCCCTAGGATGAATCACAGAGGATGGCAACCGCCGCCTCAGCAGGCCTCTGCCTTGAAGCCTGATTCTTGGGCTGCCAAGGCAGACAACCAGAAGTTTGTCTTGGATTGGATGCTCCCAATCATCAGATGCAACTTCTCAATGTGGCAGAGAAAAGGTGGCCTTTAAAGATGACACCGGGGGCGCCTGGGTGGCTCAGTCGGTTAAGCGGCTGCCTTCATCTCAGGTCATGATCCTGGGGTCCTGGGATCGAGCCCCACGTCCAGCTCCCTGCTCAGCGGAGAGCCTGCTTCTCCCTATCCCTCTGCCTACTTGTGCTCTCTATCTCTTTGTCAAATAAATAAATAAAATCTTTAAAAAAATAATAAAAAAAATAAAGATGACACCAAACGGTCATCTAACCTTCCAGCCTCAGGAAAGGGAGACAAATGTCTTTTGCTTGTGCGTTAAAAATTGAGGATCAGGAGAGATTAGAACCCATAACTCGGGCAGGAAACCGACAGGAACACTTGTAAGAGTAGTAACTTCAGAAAGCAACTAACTCCCTTTGCCCAGATGGACTCCAGTTCTTCTGAAATGCTCGAGGCCCATCCTGGAGCAAATCTCTCTTATTCTCCAGACACTTGGGCAGTTTAAGAGGAAGCACAGAGGGTTGGGTGATTTACCCAAGGTTACCTGGCTCATCAGTAAATTCTGGATTAGTGTCTTGGCCCCAGGTGCTTTTCCACACAGCGCCTCTGGAAAATGCAAGTTTGAGATTGACCTTCACTCTGTGGATCCGAACTTGCCTTGACCTCAATGTTTTTTGAATGAAAATGGGGAAAACATACATTTATATGTCCCAAGAAAGAACTTACTGTCTCTCCACAAATCACTGTCACGGAAATCAGTTCCACTCTCGTTCGTCTGTCCCATAAATTTAACACTGGGTGTCTACTTTGGCTTTGCCATTACCATCTGGAGAAACTGGCTATTATGTAGCTATTTCATATGTCCTTGGGGGAAGCAGAAGCATAAGAGAAATGGTTAAGCTTAACTTGGTATCTGTTGACAGACAAGTCAAGAACTACTGGAAATCGCTGGACCTTGGGAGAGCTACATTTGAATACCTTCTTTGAAAAAGATAATTGGCTTAGACACTTGAGTAGGTGGGTAAACACTTTGTGCCTGGGGCCCGTTGCTACTCCTTAGACATAGTGCAACTTCTTGCAAATAATTTGCATCTGATACATACCTAAAGCTCCTCTCCTTATTGATCTGATTATTAACGGGGCTTTACAGAGTAGAGAGAGAAGACCAAAAAACAGTAGGATCTGGAATCTCTCTTTTTAGATAGAGATATACATGCATTTATGTATTATAAATACACTGTGACCCAGATTTTGCTAATATAGAGAGGAAAAGGGAGAGATCACTTATATTTGGACAAAGTAAATTTATTTTCCAAAGTGGCAGGAATCTACTATGTGGGTTGAACCCAACTTTTAATATTTTCCCAGTCTAGAGGTTACATAGTAGCTGCCCATGGAAGGATGCAGATGATAGTCTTATTTGATAACTCTGTCCTGCATTTAAAAAAACCAAAGCAAAGAAGATCCATGGGGCAGTCTGACTTAAAAATTCAGAGTTCTGGCTTCTTCTGAAAAATCAGAGGGGCTAGCTTCACCGGGTACACTGTTTGTGCGACCACCCCCTTCGGATGGGGCATATTTTGCTAGTTCACTGTGGTCCCATCACCCAGCCCGTAAGCTTTCTTCCTGAGCCTCAGTTTCCCCTCCCCGCAAACAAGGTGATTCACAGGGTGTCCAGTATGTGACTGGACCATCTGGCACTTGCCTCTGAGTCCAGCGTCAACATATGTCTCATAAAAACCCAAAGCAAAATAGACTCTTACTCCAAAGCACTGAAACAAAACATAGATTTTACTGAAGATCTCTTGCGGACGATGAGGTGAAGTGACATCATATTTCACTCAGCAACACTTCCAGGGTCTGCCAATCCCTTTATTATATAGAGCGATTTAGTCTTCTCTGGATCTCTCACATGCCCCCTCTCCCAGCACTAGAGACTCCTACCTAGAATGCCCGGTGGGGAGGGAGTTAACACACGGGGTGGGAGGGGGGAGTCCACTTTTCTACCTATCTTTGGAACCACAGAAGGATGACTTCAGATGCATTCACTTAATGCAGGGGCGGGGGTGGGATTTTTTTTTTCCAAATAAGCAGCAACGGGGGGGTTGTTTGATTGGGATTGGGACTTCATCTTGAAAAACAGAACAATATGAAAATTAATGTTATGTAAAATGTAACGTAATTTAGGTTGTAATTGCTCCTGGGAGCTAATTCTTAGAATTAACAGCAAATGACTCAAGTAAAGGATTTAGGAGGAAAATCTGATATAATTTTTTTCCAGCAAATTGGAACGGTCCTCCTTCACTTCACATGTGACATTCATGCCAATACCATAAAGTCGAGTTTTGCAAAAATATCTGGGGGCTTTACTAACTACCCCAAGGGTCTCTCTTAACCTATTGATAGTAATCATTCTCTTTATTTTGGAGTCACTTTGTATTTAGAGAGAAGTTGCAAAGATGATACTGAGAGAAGTTCCCATACCCCCTCTCCCAGCTTCCCCCAAAGTTAACACCTTACATAACTATGGCACATTTGTCAGAACTAACAAATTCCTATTGGTACATTACTATGAACTAAACAATAGGCTTTATCCAGATTGCACCAGTTTTTCCACAAACATCCTTATATTGTTCCAGGATCTAGCCCAGGACCCCTCGTTACATTTAGTGATCATTTTTGTCTGAAGCATCTTTCTTAACATCTTCTCATCTTCTTCAATTATGACTGGTCTAATTCTGCTATATCTTTATTGCTCAGTGACTTGCCTGGATCACAGTTCATGCAATTCTCCTACATCACTTTTATTGACTTCATGAAATTATATCCCAGTTGCGATATTTGCAATCCCACTTAGCAAGGGACCGATAGTAAAAAAGTTGTTTCATTTTTAGGGGTGGGTAGTGGGACTTATGCACTGGAATAGTCCTTTGCTTGTTAAAATAGTAATGTATTTCTGTAAGTTTTAGTAAATAACTAAGCCTGGAGGACCCTCCTTACCACTACCACCCCCGCCCCGTGCATCTCCACAGTGTAGCAGCTGAAGGGTCAATTCTTGGCTAGCAGGGTGCACCCAGGACCCTGTCCCAGGTTAACAGGAATCTGTTCTAAATGGGGTGGGGGTGCATATCTGTACCATCCTGGATGATAAATATTTGGACTATCATCTTAGTATTCAGTAAGAAAGGGGGATAATTGTGTAAGTGACCAGTTTGTTGATAAATATTTTTGTGAAATGAGAACTTTTTTTCCCTCACATTCTTATAACCCCAGGGGCCTGCAGCCGAGGCCCCTCCACTTAACATTTCCTTCCTCTATCACACACCCTCTCTCGTGCTACCTTTTATGGCCTTTGATCATGCCCATTTTCAGAAAAATAACTGAAGCACGGCACATACACAGAGTAATTTATCTAATATGCCAATTAGACAGTTAAGTGGAGTATCTATTGTACCCAAGAGATGCTGGAGGGTAGGAGGGACAGAACACCAATGAGGTAGAGGGAAACCAACTTTCTTACAGAGAAATTTGGTGTTCTTCTCTGTTCCACCTGGGCTTTCACACATCCCAACCTGCCTGTCGATGTCAAGAGTGATCATCCGTGTCTCCAGTGGAGCCTACCTCTAAGACATACATCTGGTAGCTTTTGCCTCTTCCCCAAAGGGTAGATCAACACAACCTCTAAAAAAAAAAACCCAGGGGTGCCTGGGTGGCTCAGATGGGTGGGCGTCTGCCTTCGGCTCAGGTCATGATCCTGGGGTCCTGGGATCGAGCCCCACATCGGGCTCCTGGCTCAGCAGGAAGCCTGCTTCTGCCTCTCCCACTGCTCATGCTCTCTCTCTCTCTGTGTCTCAAATGAATAAATAAAATCTTTAAAAAAATAAAAAAAATAAAAAAAAACCCAAACTAGTACCAGAGCCTCTGTCTCCAGACACATGGGATGAAGGACATTCACACAAGCAACCCCCCTGCACAGGTGGAACATGATGATATGGACACAGGTGTACCTGTTCTTTCCAAATCACAAAGGTACAGGTAAATGAGAAAGAACAGGAAGGCATTGTACATGGATAACCTCAAATTGACTCCCAGTGGTTTAAAACAGGAAGAGAGGGCGCCTGGGTGGCTCAGTTGGTTAAGCGACTGCCTTTGGCTCAGGTCATGATCCTGGAGTCCCGGGATTGAGTCCCGCATCGGGCTCCCTGCTCGGCAGGGAGTCTGCTTCTCCCTCTGACCCTCCTCCCTCTCAGGCTTTCTGTCTCTCATTCGCTCTCTCTCAAATAAATAAATAAAATCTTTAAAAATAAATAAAAAATAAATAAAACAGGAAGAGAAAAATATCATCACTCCATGTTGGAACTTTGGTCATTGTTAAAAACAAATTATTTGTGGCCCATGTGGAGGTGGGGTTGAGGATCATGCTCTAACCTGCATGCCATGAGAACCAACTGGAGAGACCCTGCACAACCAACCCCTCTAGCCTGCCCCAGTAATTCGGGATTTCCAGTTCCAGTTAATGAAGAGATTGCTTTGACTGGCCCAGAGAGCTTTGGTTTTTCCATTTGACAAATATTGACAGGCCATTCGGTTTCCTGCAATTTGCCTCAGAGAACTGGGTTCCTGGTTTGGTCCCCCTAGGGGAAAGCAGGTTACCCTGGTTTTCAGTTGGTGGCTGAGTTCTATAAGACGAAGGTGATCACTCTGGATATTGTAATATGCAAATTCAGGAGTAAGAATGTTCAGGCTGAAGTGTCTCGGAAGTGGGGAACAGAGAAGAGAGAGCACCAGCGGGTTCTCCACAGCATGCAAGCAGCAGTCTGGGATATTTTTTTCACTACAAGAACATGATGAATTTGACGCCATGGGATGCTGGTGAGGGAAATACCCAAGAGGGTGGCTCTGGAGTTCAGGCAGCCTGGCAAATTCGTGGACTCTGAACAGGAGTGACAGATTAGGTGACCCATCAAACAATGAGAGGTCCTGGGGAAGAGAGAGACTCTTCTATTCACTGAAGGAAAGAGAAGGCGCTGACATCAGGAGAGGGGAGCCCAGACTCAGGATCTAGTTTGAGGAGTAGGGTCATGGGAGGATGATGGATGCAGAATGTGGCCGGTGTAAAAAAGGGGGTGGACCCGTCAGTGAGGTTGAGGAAGATGAATTCAGTGCTGGCTCAAAGGGGAATGTGGGACAGTCTCTTCCATAAGTGAGTGTCAAATGTAGTGGTGAAAACACTCAGAGAATCAGGGATATTGAATTGTGGAGGCACTTGCGGAAGATCCCATGGGCTAGAGCCCTTTTTATTGGCACACTCATCCTAGGAAAGAGGGCATGGGATCTGGGGGTGTTGTAAGTGGCTAGAGGTAGAAACTAGAGTCTTTAGACAGTGCTACAGTTTTGACTTTTCAAGAGTCACAGACACTTGGAGCTGGGTTGCTTCCCAGGGACTGCACTGGAGATGGAATATGTGTTTTTAATCATATATCAATGGCAATTGGAAATACTTTGTGGAAAGGCTTCTGAAGCTGAGTCTAGGCTCAGAGGGAAAGGGCACCATGTAAATTAGTGGTATCTGCAGTAGATGCCAGATGGCGTAGTGGTGTTACTCTTTGTGTGTGTGTGTGTGTATGTGTGTTATTTATACTTCTTGCTTGGGACACACTACCCCTCTTGCCTTGTCCTTCTGGCGAGGGCTCCATGGAGTAGTAAAGGGAAGGATCCAGGGAAGGACACCTCCACCCCCGCTGAGGGAAACCCATAAAGAAACAGAACATTTGAGACCATCTATAAACTTTGTGAATGTTTATCTTGGTTGGCTAAGGATTCAGCCAGAGGCAAGGATGCTTCATTGCAAGTCTGAATGACTAATCCCCCTGGGTTTCTTTCATAACCGTAATTCTTGTGTGTGAGCAGAATTAAAGAATAATCAAAGTACAGTATGCTGAAGTCCCCAAAAGAAAATTCCTGGCAAAATATACCCACAGTTGTTGATTAAAAGGAGAGGACATTGGAGTCCTGGCCTTTTAGAAATCTCTAGGAAGCCAGTGACACTTGAGGATAATCGTGAAGAACAGGTGGAAAGAGGGGACGTGGGGTGGGAAGAGGAGAGCATGTATGATGGATTCCCCTGCTAATTTGAAAGCAAACAGCACAGTGAGATAAAATTTGTTATGGGTCTGAAGAGATGCTGGTGTGGGGGGGACAGCCATTCTGTTGCCGACACGGTCATAAATACCAGGGGCCTTGAGGCAGGATGCAGAGCCGTGAGTTTGGAAAGATCGCTGGCCTTGGGACATCAAGATGCTGATTCTTTCAGATTTTACTAATATCCAATATGCAAGTTGGTTGGCTGAGAAAAGGCCACCCAGTCGGCACATGGGATGTGGGGGGCTGCCTCAGCCGTAACCAGGAGCAGGTGAAATTTTCTGCCTGCAGTTGCTAGACATGAGGCTTTTTCAATGTATCTAATTTTTTCCCCACTACTATATGGCTAATAACTTGTCCTAGGGTATTGTGTTTATCCCAAAAATGTTAATGACTTCATAACTCAGTGTGAAATGCTCTGGGCAATTTTTGTATTATTAAGGATTCTATGAAGTATAAAAACCGAAATGCTCTCAAGGTGCCATGCCACAGTTATAACTTGATTCTCATTTTGGAGAAAGGAGAAGAATTAAGCTTTTAAAAATACATGTTTTCAACCAGGAAAGCAGTTCATTTAAGCATAATGACAGTCACTGCCCTTTGGAAATAAGGCACGAGTCTCCAGAATGTCCCCGGACTGTGAATTTAATCTTCTCTCCAATGCCTGTTGGAGCCAGGCCAGGGCTTAGGCACTGGGAGTGAGGGTCGGTCTGTGGTTTTGGTGAGCTGGGTTGAGGACCCTGGGCCCAGGGTGGTTCAGGGGTGGCGTGGGGCGGGACGCAGTTTCTGGCAGCTGAGCAGTGAGTCAGGGAGGGAACTGGCAGGGTACAAAGTAAGAGCAAAGAAGGTGGCAAGCTCTCTAAGAGAGATGGGAGGCTGCCATGTCCATAGCTTGGCACCATCCTTCCTCATACCACTTTCCTGAAATCAGTGAATTTCCAACTTTTTTTTTAAGTCGGGGACTCTAGTCTATGGAGGGAGGGCATATGAAACCAAAAGAAGTCGTGCCACTGCTCTGGTTGAAATCACGATGGAAGGTGGGAGACCCAGTACCTCTTGTACCTCACTCCCCTCTCCCAAGTGGAGGCTCCAGGGACCCTTGGGGATCCAGGGAACACAGCTTGGGTATCACTGCCTAAAATGCTTTAAGAAGATGTATGTGATAAAAAGTTGCCACCCCCTAGAAATCTTCTCATTATTATTAGTTTTAAAGCTCCTCTGGTTGTTCAGTTGAACATATCAGGTCATCTGAATGGAAATGACGGTGATAAAATCTCTTGCAGATAAGGACAACCAGGAGGCTTGGGAAGATAAAGAAAACTAACCAAAGTTTTACAGTTACCAATTGGGTACAAATCTTGTCTGTAAACCACAACTTTCCATTGTACCCCACCTCCCAGCCCCCTCATTTTCCTTCCACCTTCTCCCTCTTGCTCCCCACTCTACCTAGAGGGGCCTTGGAAAATATCTCTTTAATTAAAATGCTGGCCCCACAAGTGTGATCTGATCCCAGATCATGCCTGAACTTCCATAGCCTAGCACCTCTGGGTGCCATCATCTGGGTCAGAGGGATGATAGTGGGGTCTGAGAACAGGGTGGCAACTTGCATTTAGGTGAGAACACCCATTTAGTGCTTTATATTGTTTTGACTGGGTGATCTCATGGGATCCCCAATATCTGGGAGGGAAAATTCTACAACCATTTCTATCTTTGATGGCCTGGGAGAAGCTCAGCTCAAGATAGATTCATTTGGATTGGCTTATAGGGAGTTTCCATAAATGACGTGTTGGACAGTTGGCTGCCAAAAATGGGTCTTGGGCTCTGCAGAGGTGGAAAATTTACACTCAGATGTGCCAAAAAAAAAAAAAAAGAGCTTTCTTTAAATGTCTATATCTTGCCCAGGGGGACAGCATTCCATGATGGCCATGAGGGAGAAACCTGCATTGTATCTGCTGGAGGTGGCTCTGTCTCTACGAGAGAAGACCCTTCCCTTCCTTTGGGGTTAACTCAATCTGCTTTGGGTAAGTGTTTCATTTTTCATTATCCCTCTGCCCCTGCTTCTTGTTCCTAGGATATATTTGGGAAGAGGCGAGCCTACCTGTCCTCCTGCCTTTAGGTAAGATGGTCTGTCTGCTATTTTCCATGCCTTTGTTCATTTCCACTCAGGACCACTGGCTTCACTGGCCCCTGGGATTCCAGTTTTGGGAACTGCACAGACAGCTGGTGTCATGTGGGTTTTTTGGGTGCTGTGCTGTCACCTGCTGCTGAGGTCTGCAGTCAGTGTCCTGGGGTTTGTCCATGAGGTCCCACCTTCTCTATGCTCTATTCTGATACCATGAGTTCCCCCAGATGGCCTGGGTGTTTTTTGTGACAAGAGCATATGACTCTGTAGGGCAGTCCCTGGTCCACTCACGCGGATACCTTCTTTTGTCATTTTTAACCTTCTGCCCAAGTAGTTCTAGGTAGGACATGGAGTGTCTCTAACAGGCCTGAGGTGGCCCTGTCTGTGCCTGAGCAGCAAGGATGAGCAGTGAACCCAGGGTGCCTCCACCCTCATCTAGTTGTTTCCAACACCAGGATGTGTGTCTGCTGCTTCTCCTTTTCCCTGTCCTTCTCCATCATGGGCAGGCTTCCTCATTCTGTCTACAGACAGCCCCTCCTCCCTCATCTCAGTTGTCCTCCCTGCACTGGCATTGAGTATACCTCATACTCGAAATCCAACATGCTTGGATTTCAGGAATTTAGAAGACATGCTTCTCTCTCACAAAGCCTAGGTTTGATACCATTATCTTGAAATAATGTGATGTTGTGATTTATAGTGAGAAATATATATTTGGGGCACCAAATAACAAATATATATTTGTGGCTCAGTCAGTTAAGCATCTGCCTTCGGCTCAGGTCATGATCCCAGAGTCCTGGGATTGAGTCCCATGTTGGGCTCCCTGTTCAGCGAGGAGTTTGCTTCTCTGCCCCTCCCCTGGCTGGTGCTTTCTCTCTCTCTCTCTCTCTCGCTTGCTCTCTCTCTCTCAAATAAATAAAATATTTTAAAAAAAGAAATATATATTTGGTCTTCATCCTCAGTCCCTGCCACAGGGCTCCTAAAACCCTTGTAAATTCCTAAGTGGTAAGAGTACCAGGAACATCTTTTGTTCTATTGCACGGACTCTGGGTGGGCTCCTACATGGAGACTAGTCATCAGAATAACCAAGCTATCTTTAGAAGCTTAGAAATTTCATTCCCCCAACCCCTGCATTTCTCCTAAAGAGGGGAGAAGGGCTGAAAATGGACTTAATAATAGATCACATCTACATGATGAAGCCTCCATGAAGTCCCCATAATGTGATGGTTTGGAGAACTTCCAGACTGGTGGACACAACCACACAGGGAGCATGATGCACCCTAACTCTACAGGGACAGAAGCTCTTGTGCTTGGGACGCTCCCAGACCTTACCCTATGCATCTCTTCATCTGCTGTTTATTTGTATCCTTTATCATATCCTTTAATAAACTGGTAAATGTAAGTAAGTGTTTCCCTGAGTTCTGTGAGCTATTCTAGCAAATAATCAAATCCAGGGGGAAGGAGGTCATGGGAACCTCTAATTTGTAGCCAAGTTGGACAGAAGTTGTAGGTAACCTGGGGACCTACTACTTTGTGATTGGCATCTGAAGTGAGGTGGGGGGGAAGTCTTGTGGAACTGAGCCTTTAACCTGTGGGATCTCCAGGTAGATCGTGTCAGATTTGAGTTAAATTGTAGGACACGCAGCTGGGGTCATATTTTGGAGTGGGAACCCCCAATCTCTACCCCCCCCACACACTGGGTGACCAGAAGTGTCAGAAATGAAGTGTTCTGTGTGAGTAGAAAAGAAAATACACAGTAGGGTAGAACTGTGTTTCTCCTAATACATCTGTGAACTAAAAAATCCAAAACTGGAAGTCAAAAGCTGAACAGTGCCTCTTTATTTTTTCTCCATGCATTCCTGTTATAACAATCCTAATCTCCCCCCGGAGGTGTTGGATGCTTCTACTGAATGGTAATGTTCGGGGAAGCATGGGAAAGAAAAGCAGATTAATATGTTTCAAAAAATATTATCCTTGTTACAAGTACATTAACAGACGAGTGGTACCATGGATGGGAGGGAAGAGGTCTGTCTTCCTCTGACCGATCAGTTTCCTGTTTTGTACTTGGCACCAGACTATGAGAGGGCCTTGGGGAAATGGAGCTTCTTCAGAGGACAGGAGTGACTTTGGGGGAAAAATGATAATATGGCACCCGAGACATGAATGATGAGAAACTGGGGATGAGGAGCTTAGAGAAAAGGAGACTCAGCAACGCAAGGAGAGCTGTCTTCAAATGTATGGAGTACCATGTGGAAAGGTAGGAAGAGTGTTCTTTGTAGCTCCAAAGACTAGAACTAAAACATATGGACAGATGTTAGAATGAGGCAGATCTTCCCTGACTGTGAAAAAGAAGTTTCTAAGAAACTGAGACACCCCGAATTGGAACGGGCTACTCCAGAAAACCAATGGTTCCCATTTACCATAGATGGTTCAGGAATGGGTTGGACTCTTCCAGCTGCCCAAACAGATTAGATCACATTTATAAAGAGGTTGGATAAGATGACTCTTTGAGTTCTCATCCAATCTGTGGTAGACTAAGGAGAATAATGTCTTTGACATTCCTTCCATCAAGAGGTGGGGTCAATGTCCCTCCCTCTTGAATCTGGGGGTGGGAGCTAGCCTGCTAGAATAATAGAATATGGTGGAAATGATGCTGTACCAGTTCCCAGGCCCATGCCAGAAGAGACTGGCAGCTTCCACCTCATTTGCTCTTGGAGCCCTAAGCTGACTTGTAAGAAGTCTGTCTATTCAAAAGTTGCCATGCTGTGAGGAAGCCCAAGCTAACCACGTGGAGAGACTTCATGGAGAGAGACAGAGACCCAGATCCAGACACCACAGTTGCTGCCATCCCAGCTCAGGCACCAGACAAGAGAGGGAAAAAGTCTTTAGATGACTCTAGCCCCAGCTGCCTTTCTACTGCAATTTCATGGAAGACCCCCAAGTAAGGACCATCCCACCGAGCTCAGTCAACCCAGAGAATTATGAGACATAAGAATAAGTTGTTTTGGGGCATCTGGATGGCTCAGTTGGTTAAGTGTCTGCCTTCAGCTCAGGTCATGATCCCAGGGTCCTGGGATCGAGCCCCACATTGGGCTCCCTACTCAGTGGGAAGCCTGCTTGTCCCTCTCCCACTCCCCCTGCTTGTGTTCCTTCTCTTGCTGTGTCTCTGTCTGTCAAATAAATAAATAAAACCTTTAAAAAAAAAAGAATAAGTTGTTTTAAACCATTAAATTTGGGGATGGTTTCTCAAGCAATCATAGGTCCCGGCCCACAAGGATTAGAGTTCACAATTCTATCAACTACATATAGGAGGAGGATTAGACTTAGTTATAGGTGAATTAGATGAAGTTAACAGAAATATATTAGCAAGAAGTCAGCCCTACAACATCTTCCCTGGAAGCCTGCCACTCGCCCCAAATTACACCTAGACTGAATCATTTCTGGTTGACAGGTGATCTCTTTTAAGGTTGATACGATTTGGTGGGGGGAGGGGAACACCTTCAGTTGAATAAGCTCTCCCTTACCTCACCATGACATGGTTTCCTGATGTCTGAAAATGGCCCCAGCAGAATGAGGTTTTTGGTCCCCAGAATGACAGAGGGAGTGAGGGATACCTTTAAAAGGAAGGCCCACTAGGAAACTGGAAAAAGACTGAAGCCAAGAGCAGAGAGATAAAAATGGAAAGAGGGACAAAAAATATTCACTCACATCTTTGTCTATTTCAGTTCATCAATTTTATCTGCAGCTGACCATGAGGGTTCTTTGTTCTCAGCAAACTTTGTAGCTTGCACAGATTCTAAAATACTACTGATGACGGTGATGATGAAATGTTTCATTTTAAATGTCCAATGGACTTGGTGCGTGGCTGTAACACATGTCTATACATAAGGCCTCAATTCCTTGATAGATGACCTGCCAACAGCACATGTGGTAGGAATGGACTCCCAGGGGTTCCAAACATGGTTTCCCCAAACTGCTGCAAAGGGAGCTTTCTTTTACTCCTTGTTCCTCCCTTGGAGCAACTGGGAAATGATTGGCTCACCTGCTCTTAGGCAGAAGCAAAAGAATGGATAAACAGAGTCAATCCTTCCTACTCAGAAGAATTTCCATCCTTTCTTGCAAAATGGCACTGCTGGGGTATTGAAAGCCAGGGAAGGAAAAATGTTTGGGGCATTCCATGTTGGAACTCTGATTGAAAAAAATGGTACCCTAAGTGGCAATTTAGTAGTGTTGAAGTAGTATAATTACTAGTGATGATAGCTGACATGTGCTGAGGGCTCACTAGCAACCAGATCCCCCTGCTTCCTAATCAGCTGTGTAGCTTCTCTGTGAATATCACAGATCTGAGATCCTAAGACCTTGGTTCAAATCCTAGCTCCTGTGGTTTCTTACCTGAGATGGGCAAACCACTTAAACTCTCTCAACCTGGTTCCCCATAAGATTGTACTAAGTATTAAGGGAAGTACTGAATATAAAGAACTTAGCGCAATGCCAAACATCCATATTCAATAATGTTAGTTGCTGTATATGCCATACTTTGGGTTCTTCACAGATTAAATCAACCTTTGTGGATTGATCTGATAACCCAAAAATATCTATAGTCATCTTTTTTCCTATGGGAAATGGCATGCTAAATTATATATTGGCAATCTATGGCCAAACCCAGCCTATCGGCTGTTTGTGTATGACCTGCAAACTAAGAATAGTGTTTGCATTTTTAAGTGGTTGAACAAAAATCAAAAGAAGCCTAATATCCCGTGACACCTGAAAATGATATGAAATTCTACTTTCAGTGTCCATAAATCAAATTTTCTTGGAAGATAAGCATGCTCATTTGTTCATAGGTTGTCTATGGCTGCCTGGTGCCCTGCAAAAGTTGAATTGTTGCTACAGACAGCTGATGGTCTATAAGCCGAAAACATTTACTACCTTTACCCTCTACTTGCCAATCTCTGTTCTTCATGATAAAAAAAAGAAACTCGCTTTCATGCAATACATTAGAACACAGCTTTCATAGTTGGCAATTACACCCTCCTGTATATGTATTTACATATTTCTACACAGACACACACATACATGCATACACATATTAAGCACATGTCAATACACCTACGTGTGGGACAGCCCAGCGCATCCACATATCATCTGCCCGGACCCCGAGGGGGCTCTGGGTGCCCCTCCTGGCTAACCTGCTATTCAAAGACCAAGTGATATTACTCAGCATCCAGCCAGCATGGAGTCTGTAGGAGAGCATCGGAGGTAAATGTCTCTGGCCGAGTTGAAAATAGTTGGCTCTGTCCATACCCTGCTGGGTCTCCCAAGAAATACATGAATATTTTAGTACTTTGTTTATAGTAGAAGATTTCCGTTTTCCTTATGCGTTCCCTTTGCTCGAGTTTTTAAGAACCTGTTCTCATCGGAAGTCAGGCACAGGAACTATTTATCATACATATGAGAATCAACATGAATAAAACACCCCTTAGGTATGGCTCACATTTCTTTTGCCTTCTCACTCGTGGGCTGCTATTAAACTTTAATACGTATAAAGTTTGCTGGGTTTTATAGAGTCGAATGGTGAAAGTACAGTTGTAGCAAGCTGACATGCCTGGGGGTGAAGCTCAGCCAGGTTTGCAGTTATGCAATGAGCACGTGCCCTAACCACCATAAAAAGGCATTAAACAATATTGGCTATTTGAATAAACCAGCACCAAAGACCATCAAAGCCAAAGAGGACTTGGTGATCAGCTGCTCCAATCCATTCCTTTTAAAGATGAGCAAATCTAGGGTCATACTGGAGAACGGGCTTCCTCAAAGGCGTAGGCTCCTTCGTGGAAAAGCTAGAATGCTGGTTCCTGGCTCAGAGCCCATGCCTCTCATCCTGCCTCCATGCTTCCTGGATAACACACTGATGCACAGACATAACATCTAATGAGCCATTAGGATATACACTCTCAAAATAAAACAATGCTTCCCCTTCGCTGTTCAATTTGTCTGACATGCATGACCAGTGGTTTCCGCACAGCCTGAGGACCATGCCTGATGCTCCTGGCCATTACATTTGCGTGCCCCAAGACCTACCTACCAGTCTATGCTTCTCCTTGCTGTCAGAAAAGTGGGGGCACTGAAGAGAAAGTAAGGGTTTGAGAAGGCACATGGAATGTGCAATGAAATATTTAGCTAAGGAGTGGAGCTATGAGACTAAGCTAAGAAAGTTCCAAAATGCACATGAAGGCTGTTGTTATATTGGAGGAAAAGAACCGGTGAGTGTGTCCCTCCTTGCAATGATGTATAACCTTGTAACATCTGTGGGGCTGAAATAAGGATATGTACATGCCCTTCTCCTTCTCCATATCTGTCTCTATCTATGTGTATATATGTATTTATGCATGTACATGTCTCTATATGTGTATGTATACAGATATTCCTTGCTTTTCAAAAGTTCAACTTACACTACTTCACTTTTACGAAAGACCTACATGAGTACCCATTTTGCTAACCAAAAGAAATCCGAAGGGGATTTTTGCTTGTACGAAAAAGAGGTGAAAAAGCAAAACTGACGTCCAGCATTTGTTTGGCCGTGAGCCCTCTGAGGGGCAGCACGCATCCCAAGGAGCAGGGAGAGTGGCTCTACCAGGCTCCTTCCCTGGGACCTACACTCAGGGTGTCATCATCAAGCCGACATAGCTTTGAAATGTGTCTGTGAGCATCTGGGCTTTATCTCCATTTATTCTGTGCATTCATTAGCAAGGTGTGTCCTAAGGCAACCGAAAAGCCTAAGAGAGGTGATTTTTTTTGAGTCTGGGAACCCTCCGAAAATTTTCCATGTAAACTACTGGTAATTGCTTCTTCACTTTATGCCATTTTGATTTATGGAAGTTTTCCAGAACACTCTATTGTCAGAGAGCGGGGAAACCTGTATATGTATTTGGCCACTGCTTCTCTATTTTCCTCTTTCTATTTCTGAAATAGGTCACAATCTCTGGGCTGGGAGGCTCAGGGCAATGTGAGGAGTTGGGAGTTGCCTGCTGGACATTTCTCTTTTTGGCTTTGGTTTGCCAAAGCTTAAAATCACAGAGGTGGATAGTTTGGGGGAGAGAGGGAGTACCTTGAAGAGAAACATGAAGAGAGAGGGAGGGCTAGTCTTTGAATAAAAATCTCTTTCCTTGGACCAAGAGCAGAAGAGCATCCTGACATTCTGGGGAACCAGCACACTGCTCCCCAGCAGGGTCCAGCCCCAGAGGAGTGGCGAGCATGCCAAGGGGCAGGGTGGGGTGCTTCCCAGCCTCGCCACGGTCTCCCAGCCTCCATGTGTGCAGTGGGAGCTGCAGCCCAGACGTGAAGGGACCAGTAGACTGGGACAATGTGTGTCTCCATGGCAACCAGTGTAGTCTGGTGACTCACAACTAGTACATGCTGGGGAGCTGGGGGAAGGATGGGGGGATGGGGGGCCCTCCCAGCACCTCGGTGCTAGGAAGAGACCTTCTGAGATGGGGATGGGGGAGCTCCAAGAATCCCTGAGGTTGAATTTCTTGCCTACATCATGGCACAGAATAGTCACCATTGACACTAAGCTGTTCAGAGAAAATAAAGGGATTTGATGTGCATTCCACACCTGAGTCTGTGGCCTGTGATTCAGTCATTCCTTCTACATCTGAAAAACAAAGATCTGTATTTTCTTTATGAGTTTTCCAATGCATACTAAGTGTCCAGGTAATTGTGGAGGCATGATCTATTGTTTTGCTGTAGGTACCGTCTGTATGCTATGGCTCATGCCAAAGGATGGACAATCTATTATAATATGCATTTGCATTTCTTCTCTCTCTCTCTCTCTTTTTTTTTTTTTTGCCATTTATTAAAACCAGGTTTTAAAACACCACCAAGAATTACTGCTAGTCCAAGACACCAAACTGTATACTGTCAAAGGTTTAGATTTGCAGGCAAGCCTTTTGAAAAGTCTGCTCCTTGATACCTTTAATTGTTAGGATCATGGTCAAGTTAAAAAAGTTAAGGTAGCAACAGCAAAACACTGGATCCACTCTGATCTTCCAAAACCCACACCACCTTCCACCGCAAAGAGCAAACCTTTATGACCAACAGGGGCACTTCGGAGGTAAATAGGTCTCAGATGGCTTGCTCCTCTGCAGATGGGATGCAAAACTTACTTTTCTTTAAGGTAGCTTGGTTATAGCCATCTACCCAGGGAGAACAAAGCAGAGATGGTGGAAGCTGTGACTATTCCAGAAAATTGTATCTTGCTTAATAAATGAAGTTGATGTGGGAGCAAGAAAAACTTGCTGGCAAGGGGGTGGGGATTTCCATGCAAGCAGGGTGTGAGTTGGTCTTTTTTTTTTTTTTTTTTTCCCTGTCATTGAAACTCTTGGTGGAGAAGGCCTGTGTGAAAGATTTCGAATAACAGCTCAATGTACAATCTTTAACACAAATTTGCATCTACATGCGAAATCTCAGAAGTGCACATTCTTTCAAATTTAGCTGCAACACTCACCGAAATGTGCTGATGTCTACAAATATGAATTTCTTTTTACGGCGCACTTTATCCACGTAAAAAACACAGTTCTTAGTGCACATTTGCCAAAGAAATCAATTCTGATAACCCAAACTGTGATGTAGTCACTTGACCCCCAACTAAAGGGTGATTTAAGGCAAACACTCTGTTTACCACGCGTCCTCTCTTTCCTTAACTTTAAAGACAAGCAATGATTCAAAAACAGGATGAAGCCAGCTCCATGTGTCTGCCGGCCTCTGACTGAGGGTAGGTGGTCCTCAGTTCTCAGTTCAAAGCCAGGTGCTTGGCTGGGGTCTTTCTTGAGTTCCATGCACCACGATGTTGCACCATCTCGGGCTCCGGGAGAGACAGTGCAGTGCTTTGAAGAGGAAAGAGTTGTTTTTGTTTGTTTTTTTGTTTTTTTAATTTAAGAATTTAAATGGAAAGAACTATTTTAATTTCTCACCATTACAGTGCTCACATTTCACTAAAAGACCCAGCCTGATTTAATCCTGAGTTCCTGATGTCCACATTTGCCTTTTTCTGTTTCACATTTTTCACTTTGGCTCTGGAAAGAGATCACAAATGAACCAATCTGACAACAGACATGATTCGGAAGGGTTTGGGGACATAAATGCCACGGGGAGCGACATTTCTGTTTAAATATCACATTGGGCACGCGGAGTAAAAAGAGAATTGGCTAATGCAGTCATGGGCGCCTCTGGAAATGGCAGAGTCCAGGCTGACCTGCCTCCTGGGGGCATCCTCAGAATGTTAGGATCATGGTTCTGTTCTCTTTCCATTTCTCCTAATGATGCTTCGAGAAAACACCCACTTCTGTGGGCTATGCCCCGTCCATTGGCATTGATGGGTCCACATGACCTTATGGCTGGACCCACATGAGCTCATCTGGGCTTTGCCTGTTGGCTATTTGCAGGCGTAGGGAGTCCATGGGAGGCTGGTGCTTTTTCCCGTCCCTCCTCCCCGCCCCCCAGAGTGGCCAATGCACTGTATCTCAGCTCCAGCCTCTCACACGGCCCTTCTTCCCGACAGAACGATGTCAGAGGGAACAGAGCTGGATGAATGAACACTTTGCTTCGGGCACTGGGATCTCTCTGTCCCTCCGGTTTGGTTCAGCTTGTTTCCTTTCAGAATACTGTTCATTTTTAGTGGAGACAGGTTCAACAGGTGTTAAAACAAAACCACCACCTTTAGTTTAGTGCCAAAGAATCGAGGTCTGGGGGGAGCTCTGGAGGGGGAATCACATGTGTTAATGGCTCAGTTCAGTTGCAGTCTCTGCCCTGGGGAATCCTGGGGGGTGACTGCCTCCAGAGGGAGGCAAACTTCAGCCAAACTTGCTTCTTCTCCGGGCTCTTCAGCTCCTCCCACCACCTTGGTTATGTTCTTGACTGGGAAGCAGAACTCTGGCTTTGGGTGCATACATGTTTGTCCTCTAAGCTGCTGCTTTTAATGGCCATGTGCACAGGACCAGTGTGCATTTCCATCCGCTCCCCTGCTCCCTGCCCCTCCTGGGTGCCTGGCATCCCACACACAACCGTCCCCGGGGCTCCTGCAGATTTGGGGTCCGCTCCTCTCCCGTTCACACTGTCTTCTTGCTTGCCACTTCTGTCTGGCAGTCCATTCCTATCAGTCCTGGAATGCCTGTCTCCTCCATCAGGCTATGGCCACTGGTGGGAGGTCATGGTCATCTCTGTCCCCGTGTTTCCGGCCTGGCCATCCCCAGTCGGTCACGTGACTGTCCGGTAAATGTCTGTGGGACGAACAGACGCCAGGCCTGGATGCCACCAGAACCTGTATCATCAGCGTGCTGCTTTGGCATTGTCCTCTACAGTCATCAGGATGTACCTGTCGCTGTGTCCTCCCTTGCACCAACTACAAGCTGTTTTCCTTTACCACCTGTGGAATGGCATGGGATATACCTGCGTCAGACACCAGGGCTCGTGGGAAGCACTCACGGCTTCCATGCCTCCCTGTGGCCCTGGGGGGTGCGTGGAGCACTCAGTGACTCACCTCATGCTTGGCACAGGGAACCCTACGAGGCTGTCCCAGGCCCATCCCCCCCATCCCTCCCGCACCCTCTGCCCCAGACATTTCCCCTGATGCTGGGTCCCGCCAGACGCAGGGGCCCTGGCTCTTCCGACTTCTCGGAGGTCCATCTATGGGCTGGTATGCCCCAAACTCTGAGCCTCCTGGAGTCATGCAAAGGTTAGGGCCCCAGATTAGGGCCCATTGGTACCCACATTTTCTCTGCTTTCCTTCTTACTCTTTCTTCCCTCCAGATGGGAGGATGCTCCCTATTTGGCTTCCATATCTTCAGACTTGTGCCCTGGCCTAAACTTTTGAAATTCAAGGTCAAATATGGACTTTGATTCGGCCCAGGTCAGTTTTCCGCAGGAGCAATGAATGTTACAAGGACAGGAGCACCCAGGAGAGGGAAGAGCCTCAGATGATGACAGCACTGCCTGAGGGGCTCTTGCCTGGCTCCCGACCAGCCCTCTCAGCTGGTTTCTCAACAGCCCCTTGGCTTCATTTTCTTTTCTTTTGCAGCTATGTCATCCTTCCCACATTTCTGCCCGAAGAACTGGCCTTTAAGACCACTTAAAGCAAAGCAGAGGAGACCTCCTTTCTTCCCAAACTTCAAAACCATCCTCAATCCTAGGCGTGGGCCCTTCTCTCTTTCTTCATGCAGTTCATGTTGACCTGTGCAGCCGGGGGCTGTTTCCTTGACTCGAGAAACTTTTTGTTTTTATTATTTAGAAATGTTTAAAATTCTCAATTATTTAGAACTGTAGTAAGTCAGAGCTGCGTGGGACTCAGAAACTCCCCTTATTTCTTATCTCCACCTGCCTTATCTCCTCCCTTCCATGTTACAGCTAAGAAGATGCTGCCCAGAGAGGACGAAATAAGGTTGCACAGAGTGCTGAGAGCAAGAGGACCACAGAAGGTGGGTCTCTACATAGAGGACGGTTTCCTCCCATCCCTTCTTCCAGCAATTTTAGTTACAGCATATTTTTTTTTTAAAGATTTTATTTATTTATTTGAGACAGAGAGAATGAAAGAGAGAGAGAGAGCACATGAGAGGGGGAAGGGTCAGAGGGAGAAGCAGGCTCCCCACTGAGCAGGGAGCCCGATGCGGGACTCGATCCAGGGACTCCAGGATCATGACCTGAGCCGAAGGCAGTCGCCCAACCAACTGAGCCACCCAGGCGCCCAGTCACAGCGTATTTTAATAACAGTGCTGGCTTGGGCTTTCAAAAATTTTACTTATTAGCATTTATGGAACACCTGCTATCAGCTGGGTACTGTGGACAGCTCTCAAAATAGACTATCTCTGTCGCCCTCCTAATGCCCCCATGTCTTCACCATTTTACGGGTGAGGAAACTGAGTCTTGCCCAAGGACAGGCAACATGCACATGCTGGAGCTGGGACTCAAGACCTGGTCTGTGTGACTTCAGGGTTGGAGCTCTTCCCAGGAACATCACACAACAGCAATGACAAGACTGTATTGATCAGCCCCAAACATGGTTAGACCAAGAGTTGAGAGGAGATCATCTCTTGCTTGCCAAATTCATTACCTGGGGCACTAATAAGCTTACATTGCTAACACGTTCCTATTTTCCTTTCAAAATGCCTTCAGATAGACTCCAGCTAAACAGAGCACGTGTGCTGGGATGAGCACTGGGTGTTACACGCAACTGATGAATCGTTGAACACTACATCAAAAACTAATGATGTATTATATGCTGGCTGACTGATAATAATAAAAAAATTTAAAAAAAAAGAATAATTTCTTCTCAAATAAAATATTTAAAAAATAGAAATAAAATAAAAATGCCTTCAGTTCGACTGCAGCTAAACAAAGCATGGCTTTCTGATAATGACAGATATTTATGACCCCATTTGACAGATGAAGGAGCTAAAGGCGGGAGCAGCTAAGTGGCTTGTTCAAGGTTCTTGCAGCCAGTCAGTGGCAGATTGTGCACTTGAATCCAAGACTCTGGTCCCAAACAGAGTGAGCTAAAGGATGTAAAACACCTGTCCCTAGTTCCGGAACACACAGTAGGTGTTTGGCAAAGTTAGCTTCATTTCCTTTTGCCTCTTTTTCCCTCACCATTGTTTCCAAGGGCTGAACAGAAACTTACAGCTAAAGCAATCTACATTCATCTGTGTTGTTTTACGGCAATGAAAAAAATGTGAAGCCATCCATCCACTTCGCTGCTGTTGAGAAATAATAACTGGATGTTGTTCCCCTTGGCAGCTGTCTAGGCCTGGTATTTAAGCGGCATCCAGTTCCAAAGAACTGCCCTTTAAAAAGAGATTAGAATTGCACATCCACTGGGTATGAGCTGAAAGATAAACAAATGCTCTTTTCTACCCAAATATTTCCAGCTTTCACTTTAAGGTTTTGCTCATGGCTGGAGCCCAACATGTTGTTTATGCAGAAGTGGAAGAGCTTAAGCTCAAACTGTGAGCTGTGGACAGTGCTAAGGCATGTGTTCCAGACTTAGCATCACCTTTGGTTCCTGCACTAGCCTTTCAGTTGCAAATGACTCAAACCAAGCAAGTAACAAAAAGGGATTTTTATTGCCTCACTAATTGAAAATCTGGAAGTAGACTCAGCTTCAGGTATAGCTGGATCTAGGGTAGAAAATGGATGCTTGGCAGGCAAAACAATAGATGGCCACTACAACTAGATTCCTTACGTCTAAGAGAATGCAGATAATTCAAGGAAATATTTTGCTGACTTCTTTTTCTTATCAAGAAAATCCATGTGTGGAAATTCAAGGAGATAGAACAAGGAGATAGAAGAGAAAGCCTGGTGCCAGTTAGAAAAATAGGATTGAGGGTGGGGGAAGGAAAGGAACTGAGAGGTAAGAATTGATTCCTTGGGCTTACCCCTCCCCCACCCCACCTTGGAAATATACAAGCAAGCTCAATTGTGCTCACTCTCAAGAACTTATGGCTGGGAACAGAGTCAGAGCCGCAAACATGGAAGACAAAACACCCTGATACAACAAAATCACTTTAACATCAGTCCCACTCTCATTAGTCCTTTATTCAGCAAATGTGCGTTGAGAGTCGACCATGTGCCCAGGTGCTATTTAGGCCCTGGAGATACCAGGTGAAGACAGACAGATGAAAGCAGACAAGATTCCTGTTTATGGAGCTTACGCTCTAGTTGGGAGATATAAAACAAGTAAGTGACCCCAATTCATGAGCAGAGGCACTTCATATATATGTGACAACTGCCTGCAAGAAAATAAAGCAGAACATGTGTAACAGAGGACTGGAGGTGGGAGAGGGACCCCTTTGGATAGATAGTAAGACATCAAGAGACAGAAATGGCTGAGACCAAAGAACAAAGAACCATGAAGATCCCATGGGGATGAGGGCTCCAGGCAAAGTCCCTGAGGCAGGAATAGACTTGGTATGGCTGAGCGCCAGAAAGAGGGTTGGTGGACTGGAGCACAGTGCATGAGGGGGGCGGGAGAACAGAAAGCCAGATCCTGTACTGAGGGTTCTCACTCTTCTGAACTTCCCAAGTGCTTTATTGATGGGCATGTCTTCTTTCGCCATGCAGTGGGGATGAGAGCCAGCTCCAGGTCTGATTCCTACATGTCCACACTCTGCCCCCACCCACCTCTCCTACCACATTCACAGTGCCTTGCGTAGGTCAGATATTCAGTAAGTATTCTCACTGACCATATTCTCCACTATAGTCCAGTAGAAACAATTGGTTTGGAATCCCAGTTCTGCCACCTTGAGGCTGAGGAACATTGGACCCATCATTTAAATTCACTGGGCCTCTCTGAAAGTAAGATAACCTAGGTCTCTTAGGGTATTTTAAAGATTAAGCAAGCTCATGCAGGAGAATGTTCATAGTGCAAATCCATTCATTAAATGTTAGTTTTCTTCCTGATTTCGTTGGCAAGGGAGGAAATTATGGCCTGGGGTCAGATGGATTTGGGCAAAAAAATCCATCTTTCTACACAAACCATAGGAGATTCACAATGATAGAGAACAAACTGAGGGTTGATGGAGGGAGGTGGGTGGGGGATGGGCTAAAAGGATGATGGGTATTAAGGAGGGCATTTGTTATGATGAACCCTGGGTATTATATTTAAGTGATGAACCACTGAATTCTATTCCTGAAACCAGTATTGCACTGTATGTGCAATAAAAAATAAAAAAATAAAAAATTTTGGAAAATTTTGAAATAAAAAATTTGAAAAGAAGAAAAAAACGTCTTTCTAATTTTTGTTCATTCTAGAAGACTGGACACACGAGGACCAGGGTTTGGAACTGTGGTAGAGTGTAGAATGAAAGGATAAGAAGTGGTACAGATACCACACAAATGATGGCAATAGCAAAGGCAGTAATTATCATATTTTTAGCTCACACTGTGAGCCACAGGCCAGGCTAAGTCTTTTGCATATGTCATCTGATATAATCCATCAACATGAAACAATGACCCTAATCCAACATCAACCTTTTCCGGAGGGGTTTGATTTATTCATCTTATTTTATGAATGAGATTCAGGAGGGAGGCATAGGAAGATGAAGTCACTAGTTAAGACCATACAACCAGTAAGGGGTTGACCCCACACTTTTACCACTATTACCCTGACCGCCTTGCTGGAATTATTAGTACAGCCACAGATCCTTGATATCCTTTTGCAATTTTTTCTGGCGGGGGGGGGCTCCGATAGTTCTTACTATGCAAAAACCCTGCTGTCCTCTGACTTCAAATGATTAAATGTGTAGCATCTTCAAATGAGGAAATTAATGATACTGAACTCAGAAACTGTTTTTTTTTTTCTTAGAAATTAAAGACACCCCTAAGAATGGTCTCCTAATTGTAGCAACCTGCTACATTAATGCTGAAAAACTCATTTACAATTCAGCTATTAAATGACGAACCATTAGCACCACTTTTATTGCTTTATATTCCCCTAACAAATTTATTATGTAATTACCCTGTATAACAGCATCATTTTAGAATGTAAAGTTGAAATAATGTTGCTATTTTAAAATGCTTACTATTATATGTTTTCAATATATAGTTTATATAAAATATCCAGCAATGATAATCAAGTTTTCTCTTTTGTTAACCAGGGCTCAATAAATAGGTTTGCGATCCCTTATTTCATAAATCTGATCCTCTTTCTGCCCTCCACTACACGTTAGAAAGAGGGAAAAACCAGACCTAGAGATTGCCCATTCTTTAGCGTGCTGACTCATTAGTTGAAAATGCTTGAGCCTACAACACAAGCTTGTGGAGTTTTATGATTGGGGATTATGAAAGTGACTTCTATTCCCCCGCCACCCAGTGAGTCTGGGCCCAGGTTTAAACAGAAGCATATCAACAAAAGAATGGGGATTTATGGGTAACTGGAGAAATTTCTCCCCAGTGCTGCTTTCGACTGTGGGAGTCAGAGAAACCTCCCAGACAAAGAGAGGAGGGGGAATGCTAACACAGACGTATAAGACCGTAAGATAGACAATGCCCAAAGGAGAAGCCAGAACACACCGAAACTCCTTTTCCTAAAGGCAGAAGAAATCAGACTTGTTTCCAAGGGAAAGGGGCAAAGGAGTGTGCCTGGAGACATCCCCAAGCAGGCTGGTATTCTCATCGCTGTGCACAAGGAGATGGGGGGAATCAAACTATAAAGAGATCTTTTCTAAGGAAACTCAATCATATGTGATATTTTAGAGGTTTTGTACCCTGGGCTGATTAGGAAGACAACCCAGGGAGGGGACTGTGTACCAAAACTGCCTACTTTTTAATCTCAAGAAAGAGAATTCTGTTGCTTTTCTCAGTGGGGGAGAAGACTGTGCCTGATTACCTGTGTAACGTGTCCTCAGAAGAGGATAGTCTCAGTTGTCAGATGCGAATAAACTTGTCCCTCTTTGCAAGGCAATCTGCTGTTTGACTTTATCTCCATTTTAATTTCCCTCATAAACCCAGCGAGGTGGAATCTGGGCAGCGAATAGCTCTTATGTGACCTTGGGTATGACCCTGCACTTCTCTGGGGCTGTTTTGTTGCCTGAGAAATTAGGGGCTTGGGGCTGACTGGTACTCAGTATGCCTTTCTTGAGTCAACGATTCATAACATGCTGATGGTCTGATGTCCTGAATCTTCCTATGCGGCCTAATTCAGTGGTTCTCGAATGGAGTTCTCAATTCACCCAGGAGACATCTGGCAATGTCTGAAGGCATTTTTGAGTTGTCACACTGGGTGGAGAATGCTCCTGACATCCTGTAGGTAGAGGCCAGGGATGCTGCTAAGCATCCGACAACACGCACGACAGTGCCCTGACAACAAAGAATTATCTGGCCCCAAATGTCGATAGTGTGGAGGCTGAGAAACTCTGCCTTAAACCATCAATTAGACACAAACTCACATTGTCCCTCCAAGTCAACATGCAGCCAGAGATGTCTTAGATAAACTTCCTCCTCGTGCCCCCTGAACACACGGCAAGTCATCCTAAGTGCTTCCTCTGTGTGAATTCCTAGGGAGAAGGACACCCAGTGAATCTGGTAGCATCTGAGATGGAAGTTGATGTCAACATGCATTTGCACCCAGAGGGGAAAAAAAGCAGCATGCCCTCCACGTTTTCTCCGGGAGGAGAACTCCATCTTGACCTCCCTGGCCACCCCCCAGAAAAATTCTGTGGTCTCCTCCAGCTGCCTGAGTTATGCAGAGAGGATAAGCAGCTTTGTTTCAGTCTTCAGAATTCTAATGTTTAAACTAATGCATTTATTTATGCTGAATGTAGCCTTCCACCCAGAACATTATGAATTCTTCTTCAGGAGGCCCGAGTGAAATCAACCTCCCCCAGTCTGGCTTTTAATACGTGATTGTCGAAGCTGCTGATTTCCACTCCCTACATGAACAAGACCTGACTTTGTGGATCATTTAATATTTATCCAAAATATTTGATACATATATAATGACATAATCACTCAGTTCCTTAGCCTGACATGGCTGTGTAAGCACCTACCAGCTTTGAAAATCTACATTTTTCAGAATAGGTTGTCAGTTAGAATAATGTATTCTGGAGCATAGATTTCTTGCCAAAATAATTCCGCCCGGTGAATGATAAATGTGTTGTGATTATTTCTTCAGCCTTTGTGAAAGCATACAGTAGGGATAGTGTCTTGGAATCAGCGCAGAGACTAGAGGAACACAGTGCTTCTTTGTTTGGTTCTGCCATATTTAGAATTTGTTCCCTAAACTCTTTCCCCAAACTCTCTTTTACTAGTTTCTGCTCCCTGAAGTGATTGGTGCTGGCAATGGAAGGCTGTGTTCAGTTAATAAGTTCTTCTTGGCTCCAGGATGGGGCTCTCTTAGTTAAGCCCACAAGAACTTAATGAACTGTGGTGTCTCTCCTGGGTAAAGGTCATGGTAGCTCAGGTTTTAAAGTAACCTCATCTTTCAAAACTGGCTTAACAAATGGAAATATCCAGAGACCCAGATGTCTGCTATTTCTGGCTTCTACCAGAGTGAATGGAATGAATATCCCATGCAGTATAGACACTGGGATTCCCCCAAAGAACTCTAAGCTACATAAGGTTTGATTAAAAATATCAATGGTCAACTCACAGAGTGTTGGCCAAGGCTAGAAAGGGGGACCACCAAAGAGCACCAAAATCATCATGTGTCCTCACCACCAAAGATGCTTCTTGGGTTAGTTACGTCAATTTGTGTACCTAAGAAGCTTCCTTGGGCATAAAAAGCAGATGATGGTCTGCTCTGTAGCTAATACTCATCCTTGATCTGTAATTCCTCTCCCTCCAAACCTCCCCATCCATCACCTCTGATGCATGTCCCAAATCAGTTTACTTCTCTCCAAGCTTGCAGCTACCCCTAAGGCAAAGCGCCACCCACCTTTTGCCCAAATGTCTACAGAAACTCTCTCTTGCTGCTTCTCCTGTTCTCCCACAATTCATATTCCACACTGCAGCCAGAGTAAGTTTTTAAAAGTGTCAATCAGTTCACGTCACTCCTTGCTTCAAGCACTTCGATGACCTCCCATTGTTCTTAGACTTGAGTGCTCACTAGGTAGGGTTGCTCGATTTAGCAAATAGAAATGCAGAATGCCTAGTTACATTTGAATTTCAGAGAAACAATGCACTCTGACAACAACCATACACAATAATACTTGGGACATACTTAGACCAAAAAAGTGTTTGTTGCTTTTCTGAAACTCACTGTAATTGGATATCCTGGCTTTCATTTGGCAACCCTACTTACAAGACTTGCTCCTTTTCTAGCTTCATCTCATACCTCCTCACTCTCTCACTCAGCCCAGCAACTGTGGCCTCCAATATTCCAAGCCTTTTCCAACTTCTGGTCTTGGCACTAAATGACTCCCTCTGTCTGCAGTGTCCTTCCTTCAGCTCTTTGTGTGGCTTGCTCCTTTTCATTCTCAGCTCAAGTATCCCCTCCGCAAAAAAAAGCCTTTTTTGATCACCCTATCCAAAAAGGACCCTTTCCCCATCCCTTAGAGTTCTTTATCATAGCATCTTGTTTCATTTTCTTCATAAGGTGACTGTCTATTTATTTTTCATCTGCTTGCGTGCTGTTTGCCTGCCTCTTCTAGCAGAAGGGCAAGTCTGGCTTTGTCAGTCTCATTTCCAGAGTCTGGCACAGGTCTGGTGCATGGTGGAAGCTCAAGGAATAATCGAAAAATGAACAAATGAGCTTTTGATCTTAGAATGAAATCCAGTCTTTCCCATGCCTACAAGGCTCCATGCCTTTCTTTCGAATGTCAACTCAGATGGAACCTTTTCTTTTCTTTTTTTTTTTTTTAAGATTTTATTTATTTATTTGAGAGAGAGAATGAGAGAGAGAGAACATGAGAAGGGGGAGGAGATGGAGCCTTTTCTAAGGAAGCCTAGGATGTGTAAAGTCCATGGTGGTTCCATCCATTTGGTGAGCTGGGTCATATCTAACATCCACCATAAACATGCCACATTGGTTGGCGGAAAGACTGTGAGCTTGGGTGATAGAAAGATCTGCTTTTGAATCCCAACTTTGACTTTGGCTAGTCACTTCTTCTTTGAGTTGCGATTTCCTTATCTACATTACAGGGGCAGCCAGACCTTATTTGTAGGAATAGAGTAAAAAATTAAATGCACTGATATGTGTAAGCCACCAGTCCAGGGCCTGGTGCACAGCTGGCCTTTAATAAGTATTTGCTGAATTTATCCATCGTGAAGGTCTCTCTCGAATACCTTGGGTGGCACGTTGTGCTTCAGAGGCCGTTAAAACCCTCTATACATATCATAGAATCTCCTGCTAGCACTCTACACCTCTCCTTTCTCACTGCCCTGTTAATCCTTGCACCAAATTTCCACTGCCTCCAATAAGCCATTAGCTCTGTTTGTACCGCTCTGTGTTGTCGAGTTTCTTAGAGGACAGAACAGGCAGGCGTTGATCCCAGAAAGACCCTTTCTAGTTTCCTGCATGCACCCAGGTTGGTACCCACTCCTGTCTGCTCCTTAAATATCCTCCAGGCTGGATCTGCTACAGATGTTGCTGTTGCCATGGTAACTATTATGGCTGAGATTTTTCTCGGACTACGAGGGAAGAACAGCAGAGGTCCAAAGAGCAAATGTAATTACTCTTATACTGGGCTCTGAGTGCTCCCCATAAGTGCTGGATGATGCATACCTGGACACTTGGGTCCCTTAAACCCTCTTCTTATGGTAAGCACTGACATCATAGGGATTTGCGGGCTAGTGGAGAGAACTTCCAATAAGTGGGTGATTTGCTAGGGTACCGTGAATGTCCCCTGTGTACCGTATGTAATGTACTGTTAGGCTGTGGTCAGAAACTACCATATCCATGTATTAGGGAGTTTTCTTTCAAAGTTTGAAATTGTTTTATTAAAGTCTTAAAGTACGTCTGTAGTTGATTATCATATTATTAACTTTGGCATGGCAATTTCAAAACATGCCCAGAAAATCTTACCCTCCTTTTCCTCAACCTGGGATCAGGTGAGTTTGGTAACTTACTTGAAACCAACAGGATAGAGTGGAAGTGACTGTGGTGGATTACCAGGCTCCATCATAAGAGGCCTTATTGCGCCTGTTTTGGGAGTCCTGATTGTCATGTCAATCTAACTACCCTGAGGCCACCATGCTGTGAGGGAGCCACTTGGAGAGATCACAGGTAGGTGCTTGGGTTGACAGCTACAGCTGAGGTCCCAGCTGACAGCCAGCATTAGCCATCTGACACGTGGCACCCCAAGATGTCTCCAACCCCCAGTCACCGAATCACCCAGCCACGCGTCACCCCCAGATGTTACATCTTCTCACCTAAGGCCCCAGACAGCCGAAGCAGAGACAAGCTGTTTCCACTGTGCCTTGCCCTGATTCCTGATCCACAGAACCTGTGAACCTAATAAAAAGATCCTTTTAAGCCACTAAGCTTGGGGATAATTTGTTACTTAGAAATAGCATCTGGAACAGATGGACTGGGTCTCATTGGTTGTCTTAAGGGCACCTGAAATTCCACCTGTCCAATGTGAAACCCATGACTTTGCGTCTCCTGGTGTAACCTGATGGCTTTGCATTAACACCCTTTGGCTCTCCTGGGACCGTATTTCCAATATCATATAAGCCAAGGTCCTTTGGGTCTCCGAGAATGATGGCAGAGAAGACAGGGAGGCAGGCAGCACTGTGGGACGCATGGTACTTGGGGCCACAGGAATTGGGTTCATTGGATAAGGACCTTGGGAACATTTTGCTCTGAGTGTGGGACTCCAAACCTTTATTAGGCCTTCAGAGCTTTTACTGGACACCAGAATGAAGTACCCATGGGTATAATTGTTTGACTGAATTCCATCAATGCACGATTCATTGCCCTGAGGCTTTCAATTAAGACAAGAAATGTGGTTTTTCAGTCTGGGACAGAAAAGACCGCCCTCCCTCATATTAATTCTGCTAGGTGGTGTCCATTTTAGCCAAAATTGTCTATGTGTTCTGTTCTACTCCCAAAAAGAATTCAGTTTTATTGGTACAACCCCTGGTGGATGCGTTCACTGTATATTTAGCATTTGATTCCTGGAATACAGGCTCTTGGAGCTTCTAGTCATCGCTCTGCGACTTTTGTTTCCATAGAAACTAATGTTTATGTTTATATCTATGCAGACTCTGTTTCTATCAGCTTTTACTTCTCAGAGCAGCTGTTGTAAGTCATTTCGCCAAGATGGACGATACTGATCGGGAACAAAGCCCCCATTCTACTGAAACGAGCGTTTTGTTCAGCATCATTATGGGCTCAAAAGTCAGGATGGCTCTAAATGAAAATAAAGGGGTTTGGGGAGGGACCTTCAGCAGCAGTGTGGTCTAGGAGGCCAGTGATCCAGTGCTGAGGACCCAGTCCACAATTAAAGCCTCATTCAGCAAATAAACAGGCGCTCTATCGACCTCCTTCCCTGGGGCAATCTAAACGCAACGTACATATTTAAGTGCCAATCTGCTCGTCGCAGCCAAAGGATATAGCAGCTAAGTGAAATGGGAATCTCTGCTCGGAGAGGGACATTCTGAGCACCTCAATTTATGCAGATGTACCACAGTGGGATGGCTATTTAACTTTCCCCAATGTCCTCACTAAAGCTCTGTCTACTATTTCCTGAACTGCCTCCAGAAGCAATATATTCACAGCCTCCTTTACAAAGCTGAAGCCACTGACAAGTTTAACAGGCAGCCAATGTACCTTTTCTTACTTAATCTTATTTCCATTTGTTTTGTCACGACTGACAGTTTATATGCACATACACACAGTTTTATTTGTTCCTTACTTTGTTCATCTATGCAACAAACACTGAGTTCCCACCGAGTCTCTGATGCTGGGTTTGACAGTGAGTGATAACAGTGAAAGTGAACATTTACTGAGCACTTGTGACGTACCAGCGACATGCACAATGGTTTTTGTGCGTTTTCCCATTTAATTTTCACGACAACCCTATAGGTAAATATGATAATGGTCCCCATTTCTACAGCTGAAGAGATGAAGGGAACAAAGTAATTTGCCCAAGATCACACAATGGGTGAGTGGCAGAGCTGGGGGCTTGGGGCTCTGGGCCTGCATTGTAACCTGCAACACTACACTGTTCTCATTGCCCTACTCTGGGAGGGACAAATGTATAAAAACAGTGATGGTACCTGATTTATAGTAACAGCATTATATGCCATTATATGCTGCCATGGAAACATAGAAACGATGTGATTAAGTCTGCCTGGGGGAGTGGAGCAAGGCTTAAGAGAGGAGGGTTTTATCATCTGGGTCTTGAAGAATGACTAAGAGTTCCCCAAGTAAAGAAGAAAAAAAATGCATCCTGAGCAAAGGGAATCATGAGTGATGTGAATGCATAGAAGCTATACATCTTGGGTGCCTGGGTGGCTCAGTTGGTTAAGCGACTGCCTTCGGCTCAGGTCATGAGCCTGGAGTCCCTGGATCGAGTCCCACATCGGGCTCCCTGCTCGGTAGGGAGTCTGTTTCTCCCTCTGACCCTCCTTCCCCCTCTCATTCTCTCTCTCAAATAAAGAAATAAAATCTTTAAAAATAAAAAAATAAAAAAAAAGAAGCTATACATCTTTGTGGTCTTCCCTTCATTGGTTCTCTAGCTAAACTTTTATTATTTTGGGAAATATATATATATATAAAACCACCACTGTAACCATTTTTAAGTGTATAGTTCAGTGGCATTAAGTACATTCACGTTGTTGTCCAATGATGGCCACCATCCCTTTCCAGAACTTTCTCATCATCCCAAACTGAGATTCTGTAGCTATTAAACAGTAACTCCCCACTTCCCCTCCCGCCCCCCACCACTATTCTACTTTCTGTCTCGTGAGTGTGACTACTCTAGCTGGAATCATACATTATTCGTCCTTTCGTGTCTGGCTCACTTGACTCAGAATAATGTCTTCAACTCTAGTTAATTTTGAGCATGCAGTTTCATGTTTTTATGGCTTTAGTCAGTATCGCCCTACAATTGTGGATGAAGTCACATGTCACAGAAGGAGGAAGTATGGACATCTACTGGCTTGTCCACCCAGGATTTGCCCCCCTTCCTCCTTTCATCCCCTTGCTTACAAGGGAGGAGCCACATTCAGACATACGTTCATGGCCAGAATGGATTGCATCAGGATGGCCTCTGATCTAAGCTGGACCCCCAGCCTCCTCTCTGGGAATTTGGAATTGGCACTGAAAGATTCCCATCAGTATGGCTATTCTTGGAAACAGGGGAGACTTCAACTGGGCAGCTACTTGAGGTGGCCATTGCTCACCAGGTAGACAGTGAAGCAGAGAAGTCATTTTATAGAGCGAGTGGCAGGAAAGGAATGAGGGGAAGGCATGAGGGTTCTTTACAGAGCTGTGGTTTTTGCTGATATTTCCTTCCTGAAGCTAAGCTTCTTGCTGCATTTGGGATCAAAAGGACACCCTGTAACCTTCCAATCAGATCTCCTGTCTGCTTGTGCTACCTCAAGTCATATTCTGTCACTTGCAGCCAAAAGAGTTCCAGTTAACACAGGAAGAATATAAAACCCCTGCTCCACTGACCTCCACCTGAGCCATTAGGGCGAAAGAAGAAGCTCATTTTACAGCTCTTTACGTGGGGGCAAAATTCTTGATGAATATTTGCAAAGAACTCTGGGATCTTTGAAAAGATGCTCCCGGAAAGTACTTACATTAGCTCAAAGCTTTGGCAGGAAGATGGCTTGTTGCTAGCATCTTCCCTCCACTGCCATTTACTGCTCGTCCTACAAACACTTCTCAGGTAACCCTCATGTCTCCTTGGGTCACCATCCCCTCATATCAGCTGCTTTCACTCCCTGTTACACCTTCTTCCAACTTCCCTTCCCGAATTCAGTTTTCCAACTAGGACTCACTTGTTGGAAATGCTTACTCAGTGGCTTCTTTCTCCACGAGCCAAACGCTTGGCATTAATCTTCATTATGCTGGTTTCACTTCTTTCCATAAATCCCCCTATCTTTTCTAACATTCTGTAGCATTTTAGCTTGAGGCCACTGGCTTTCTTCAAACTTCTCTCTCTTCCAGCTTTAAACTGATGGTGAATTTGGCCAGTGCTGGCCCCTGAATCATACCAGGCTCCATGCTGACTCTTACTTCCCTATCACCCTCCAGGGCTCTTTTCATGTTGTAATTGAAACACTGTCATTTTGTCAGCTACAAACACAAGCCATGATACTTTGTCCTCACTGTGACAAGGTCCTGGGGCTTCCTGAATCAAAGTATAGTCAGGGCTGGGATTAAGGAGAGATAAGCAAGGCAGCTGTGGGGGGGAGATGGGGCACAGATTCAAGGAGGCACTCAATTTGAGGTACCAGTCTTGCCCTTGCATGACCCCGAGAGTCAGTGCCTCCTTAAATTTTGTGTCCTGTGTAGCTCACATGTCTCACCCTCACTTTGGCTCAGCTGACAGTTCTTCACTATCCCCTGAAGTTGTTCAGCTGGTACCCTGTGACCAGGCCTTATGGATGAAAAATTTTCTTGAGAAGGAAGCTATTCCAAGTCCTGAGGAATGCAGTGGGTGATGGCTCTATGAGGAGGCAAATGGAACTAACTCACCCTATCTGGTCTGCACCTTAGCGTGTGCAATCCTTGGATTTCTCATCTGTAAAGTGGGAAGAAAAACTCTTCTCTGCTTGCATGGAAGTTAGGTGGGTTGGATGTGGGGGCTGGAACATGTCCAGCATCACGTCAGACATTTGGTAAGGCAATCAGATAGATCCACTGTAATTACTATTAGGTCTGTGTGGTTTGATGAGGGATCACAACTATTATTTATTGATCATCTAGCATAGCCAAACCCTGCTCTAAGGACCTTATACATATCGGTTCATTTAACTATAACAATACCCCCTCTAGACTGGAATTGCTATTGACGCATTTCCCAGGGGAGGGAATGGAGGCAAGGGCACCGAACTGGTAGGTGCAGGAGCCAGAACTCTGAACCAGCAGTGTTCTGTGTACCTGCCCCTGGACCCAAGAGGCTGCACTAGAAACTCACTCCTTTGGATCTATAAGTCTTTCGGGTATTCTGAAGGCAGAACCCAGAAGATAGTGCAGAAGAGAATGCTCACGGGCTCTGGAGCCAGGCAGAGCTGAGGTGAAAACTCATTAACTGTGTCATTGGGCAACACTCTCTGAAAGGTGTCTATAAAATAGGAACCATAAAGTTACAGAGAGAAGGGAATGAGATGATGCTTATAAAAGCCCTGTGCAGTATCTGGCACATAGTCAACGTTCTGTTGACACTGACCATTTAGTTTTGCTCTGGCTGGAGGGTGTGATCATGGCACTGTGCCTGGAGCATACTGGGGGCTCAACCAGTATTCGAGGTCTTCTCTTCACCTTTCAAGTGTCCCCAGCTAAAATTCAGGAAGCACCAGAAAGGTAAACATTGTAAGCTGACCTTTTTCTGATAGGTGACATTTTGATAGGCACCTAGGGGGAGGTCTACCAGATACCTGAACTGAGGGATCTAAAGAAAAACAAGCTAATTGTTTCTCTATCGGCACTCCCACCCTCACCCTATAAGAGGATGGCCTAAAAAAACAAAACACTGAAATTCAGACTTAAGTTTCCAGGGGGTATGAACTAAATGGTAAATTCTCTGAGGGCAGGGGACCAGGTCTGCCCTGTTGATGTCTGTATCTGTAGCGTCTAGCACAGAGCGTGATACCGAGTTGGCATTAATATGCGGTAAATGAATGAATGAGCATGCCAAGATTCCTCATTCCAAAAAGATGTATTGTTAGCAGAGAAAAGTCACAAAGTGGAGGGAGAGATGGGCACAAATTTCATCCAGTCAGGAACAGACTTATGAGGGCATTCCTAGTGGTGCTTGCCAGGGGATGTCTTAAAATAGAACCACTTTATTGTTATTTACCATCAAACTCACCCCTTTAAAAGCATACCATTTAGTGGCTTTTAGTATATTCACAGAGTTGTGCAACCATCACTAGTATATCATTTCAGTACTTTTTCATCACCCCAAAAGAAACACTGTACCCATGAGTAGTCACTTTCCTGTCTCCCATGTCCCAGCCCCTGGCAACCTCTCGTCTACTTTCTATTGCTATGGTTTACCTATTCTGGACCTTTCATGTTTATGGAATCCTACTATATATCCTAGGCCATTGTGTCTGGCTTCTTTCACTTAGCATCATGTTTTCAAGGTTCATCCATATTGCAATAGGTGTCAGTGTTCATTCCGTTTTATGGCCAAATGGTATTCCATTGTGTAGACTGATTATAGCTGGGATTTTGGAAGAGGTTGTGTTCAATTTGTAGATAAGTTTGGGGAGTACTGTCATCTTAACACTATGGCGTCTTCTGACCTGTAATCAAGGGAGAACATTTATGTTTATCCAGTCTTCTTTAATTTCTTTCAACATGTTTTGTAATGTTTTGTGTAGAAGACTTGCATGTCTTTTGCTAAATTTATTCATAAGTATTTTATTCTTTTTGATTCTATCATAAAATAAATTGTTTTCTTAACTTCATTTCTGGATTGTTCATTGCTAGGTGTAGAGTAGAAATGTGATTGATTTTCATATATCGATCTTATAACCTGCAATGGTTCTGAACTCACTTATTAATTCGAATAGGTGTGCATATTTTTAGAATTTCCTGTATCTGAGATCATGACATTTGAAATAGATTTATCTTTCCAATCCAGAAGCTTTATGTTTTCTTCCTGCCTAATTGCCCTGGCTAGAACCTCTAGTACAATGCTCAATAGAAATGGTGAGAGCCGACATCCTTGTCTTGTTGCTGATCTTGGAGGGAAAACGTTCAGCCTTTCACCATGAAGTACAATGTTGACTGAGTTTCTGGTAGATGATCAATTTGTAGACATTACCTTCCATTTCTGATTTGTTGAGTGTTTCGATCATGATAGGGTGTTGGATTTATCTCAAATGCTTTTTTTGGCATCTCTTGAGATGATTGTGTGGCTTTGACCATTCATTCTATTAATATAGTGGATTAGACTGATTGATATTTGTATGTTGAACCAAACTTGCATTCTTGGGTTAAATCCCATTTAGTCATAATGTATAGTCTTTTGATATATTACTGGATTCAGTTTGCTAGTATTTTGCTGAGGATATCTATGTTGAAATTCACAAGGGATATTGGTCTATAGTTCGCTTGTGATGTTTTTATCTGGTTTGGGTATCAGGGTAGGGTAATACTGGCCTCACAGAATGAGTTGGGAAATGTTCTTTCATCTAATTTTTGGAGGAGTTTGTGAATCAATAATTGATTAGTAATTCCATCTCTTTCTTTGTTCTATAGGTCTGTTCAGGTATTTCTGCTTGAGTCCGTTTCCAGGGTGAGTCTTCCAGGAACATGTTCATCTCCTCTAGGCTCTATCACTTGTTGATGTACTATTATTTCTAGTATCCACTTATAATTCATTTTAGTTATAACCCATTTTATTTTTGTGAGGTGGGTAGTATTATCCACTCTTTCATTCCTAGTTTTAGTTATTTGAGTCTTCTCTCTTTCTTTCTTGGTCATCTATTAGAAGGTTTGTCAATTTTGCTTGTCTTCTCAAAGATCTTTTTTTAATCTTTTAAAAACTTTTCATTTTGTTGATTTTCTCAATTGTTTTTCTATTCTACCTTTCATTTATTTCTGCTTTAATCTCTATTATTTCCCTCTTTCCACTTGCTTTGGGTTTCGTTTACTCTTCTTTTTCTAATTTTCTTAAGGTGGAAGTTTAGGTTATTGATTTGAGATTGTGCTTCTTTGAAAATACAGGCATTTATAGCTCTAAATTTCCCAAGGGGCATTTAAAAAATAAATACAAGATTGTACTACTCAAGTTCTGAGAATTTTGGGGGCTCAAAAAGAGAAATAAAACAAAGTTTAGACTGGTGTTTCTCCAAGTAATCTGTGGTCAAGTGAGTTTGAAACTAGCTGGTTTAAACAAAGTGGAGTAGATTCCTTCACTGCAAGAGGGCTCTGGGACCTTTGATCTTTTAGAGTGTGATGGGACTCCCCCAAGGGAGGTGCAGCCTTGGGTTTCCCAGATTTTATTTGCCCGAGAAGTGTCTTCAGGACGAGCGTTCTGCAGAGCAGGGCAGCATTATGAGTTCTGAGGGCCCTAGGTACATTTGCCCTTGTCAGTCATTTCCTTCGTGGAAAATATTAAAAATTAAATTTTACAACCACATTGACATAAAGCAAGTATAATCCAGGCTGGATTTATTATTACATAGTCATCATTATTATATTCACTTTTTCTTCTGAGTTTAAATGAAATTAAACATAAAACAATTTCATGTGCCTTTCAGAGCACTGTGAGCCTACTGCAGAAGTCACTTAGGTGCAGAGCATCCCCAGGAAAGTGAGGGGCCCACACAGGTCAGATAGGGTTTCTGGATGGGCTGGCAAGGACAAGGGCTGAACTACAACTGTCTGAGGCCCAAGCCCCTTGGACCAAGCCACGGTCATTGCCAGGATTGGTGCTCTGAACCATTTTCAAAAAGCATTCAAAAAGAGATAAAAATGTATTTGGGCAGGAGCTTCAAGAGCATCTTCATATGAAATAAAATAACCTGTTTCTATCTCCCCCTCTCTCTTTAAAGGCTTTGGTTTGCTTTGGGAGGGAGGGAGCAGAAAGGGAGCACGGACTGTGTACCAGTTCTAACCCAGTTAGACTGCAGAACAATCGATAAGGAGACAATGGGCCATTGTTATTCAGAAATACCACCCTTGTGCAGGATCCCTAAGCCTATAGTCACCTCCTCACACAAAGAAAGGCAGGACAGCAATTGTCATGGGATCAATATCTTCTAGCTCAGGAGCAATCGATCTCATGCCAGAGCCTCAAGGCAGACTTCCTCCTACCTGAGACTGGGTGAATGGGTGGGGGGTGGGGGAGGAAGCTGAGCACCCATATCAAAAATGGAGTGTGCAAGAGAGATACACTTGGTAGTGGTGGGGATTACAGCAAGGGCCTTGGAGGTCTCTGCATCTAAGTTCCTTTTATATTTAGGAAAAGTTAGGGGAAAAGCAGAAGCTGTTACCACGTTACCATCCCCAGGCCTGGAGGGGCTAGGGGAGGGAGAGGCTCCTAGAATCCAGTGAGCTGGAGCTGTAAGGGAGGGGCTGCCCCACTGGAGCGGGGGTCTTACACAGAGGCTTATAACCTCTGCCAGCCCATGGCTCAGACGGGAGCCAGGGGACCACTTAACCCTTCTTTCTTCCCACCCTCCACCCTCATTTTTCATCTGTACCTTCCCATCTGGAAGACAGAGGACAGTGACCAATTTGGCATTTTTCGTTTTATAGAATATGTTCAACAGATCATGAGCCTAACCCAACTAGAAAGCCAGAGCAATGAGCCTGCGTGATGCTTCATCCCAGAGCCCAGAGCAGGGAGGAGAACGTGGAGACTATGTCTGCCTTGGCACATGGACGATATCCAGAACTGCGCAACAGATATGGAGATGCAGAAGCCAGTCCTTTGGGCCAAGACTTGTGATCGAGTCAGGGGAAATGAAAGTACACTGAGAATTAGCCTCATCAACTCCAGATGCCATGGGAATGTGGGAGAAGAAAACCAAAGAAGGGGTCTGTGAGAGAAAGCAGGGAAGTTTCCACAGAAAGAAACTTGAACTGAGTCCTGGACAATGAATATCATTAGGTGAAGGAGAAGGAGCTTCTAAAAGTGCAGACACGGGAGACTAAGAACCAATCGGAAGAAACAGGTGCCAGGCTGCAAAGTTTAAGCTTTAACCAGAAGGTCCACAGGCAAGGGACTGACAAGACTCCCTTCTAATGGTGGGTTTTGGTCCCTCTGCCTTTTCTTCCACACAGGGGCTACTCTGTTCCCTCACACATTGTGTCAGCCACCCCGAAGCTCCCAAGTGATCACTCAACAGCCCGTGCATTCGTCCAGAGGCTGTACGGGAACCCAAACCTGAGCCCTCTAAGGGTTCTAGATCCTCAGTTCCCCTTGGCAATCCAGTTATCCAAATAATACATCTTCACAGGCTGAATGGGATAAGCAGCCCACGACAGGCAGCGTTAAATTCCCTACCTATTTTACTCTGTTCTAAATTCTCTACTCATTCATATGGTCCACTCCAAACTCACATAAATTATTGTTCTGGTGACTATATTCATTCCGAAGTTGAAAACCTCCCAAAAGTAACAGAAATTCAAGTTCTCAGGTAGTGAAGTAACTGATTTACTTTTGCGAAATGTTTCCCTTTGAAAATGACTTATTATGGTTTGCTACTATCCACATCTCTTTAGGTTTTTACAGCTAATTTTTTTTAAAGATTTTTTTCTTTCCTAACAGAATTAGGTAAAACATGAAAAAGGAACAAACTATAAGTGCAGTAAAACACCCATTCCCTTCTATCTCTCATAATTGAGATTCAATTTCCCTTTCTCCTCTGTCTCTGCGTATTAGTCAGAATCCCAGAGTGAAAAAGGGTGGAGTTGGTGTTTTATTGCGATCAGACTTGGAGAGAGAATGAGGCTTATGGGGTTTTCTGTACCTTCTTTGTGCATGCTCTGTAATTGCCCAGCGTTCTTTTGGTGGATATTCAATACCAGTAGATTGAATCTTGGCAGAGTTGGAAAATAAAACACAATGTTGCATTCAAGTATATGTAATACTTGAGTCTAAGCAAAAAGAATGATAAAGATGTATTTCTCAGTTGTCAAGTCGCAAGATCAATGCAAGGAAACAGGGACAGCAGCTGTATGGATCCACACAAAGTTGTTTCTGCAGCTTCCTCCTCGCTCCTGGATTGGAATTCCAGCCCTTTAGCTAAGCCTTTAAAATGCTGATTCTACATGTTCTGCTAGGAATAGCATGCATGTGAATGACATGCTTTGCACTCAGGCACATGCTCCTTTTCACATATGTCTCATTGCCAAAAAGATGCTTCAGCATGATTTAGAGTCATTGCCAAGCTGTTTTAGAGCTGAAAATTTCAAGGGAATAGGAAATTAGGTGTCTCTTTTCTTTGTCACTGTTCCTCATCTATCATTTTTAACAAATGTATTCAAAAGTGATCACAGACCTTTTAAAGGGCAATAATAATTAAAGTCTTTCAAGAAGCTTCTCCTGTCTCCAAAGGAAACACTTACTTTTCTCTGGCCTTTACAAAAATAAAAATATCAAGGATTATATAAAATCCCTTGCCTCCTAACACCTCATTTACTAGTTTATGAATATCAGTCTGAAGAATGTATTCATAGGCATAAGCACCCCTCAACAATACATGATTGATTTCCTTCCCCCATAGAATTTTCACAGTCCTTAAGGCATTTTCTGTATAGTTTCAAACGTTTCTTGTTTCCATTTTGATTCCTGATAAGCAAGGAGGAAAGATTCAGAGTCTTTTTCCTCATTAGATTCACAGCAGGGCCATATATATATATATATATATATATATATATATATATATATATGGAAACTACAGCAGAGTTTGATTGTGTGAAAGCAGCTCCTCTAAAGCCTAATTTATTAAATACACACACACACACACACACACGGCAACAAGGATCTCCTTCCTTCATTCTCTTGACTCGGTGAAAAGTGAGTCTGTGAAAATAAATAGCAAGTCTTGGGAAAATCCTGTCTAAGAAACTCAAAGTGCTGGATCAGGTAAAACATACTTTTATAAAAAGTCCTGGACTATTAAGAAAAGAGAGATATAATATTTCACTCCTAAGATCCCACAATTCAAAGAAAAAATGTTACTTCCATTGACTCCCTGAAGACAAATGATGGAGAAAGGAAAGCCCCTTTCCTTCAAATGTGATAATTCCCAGATGCATTTTGCAAGCACTTGAATCAGTCTGCAAGACCTGAAGGCAATTTTATTTTCTAGAAACCCTCTTCAACCCTAATTTCCTAACCAAGTCAATGGTGGATCTCTGAGCTACGTGTTCTTGGGCATCTCATTTCCTCCTGATTTCCCGAGGCTACCTCTAATAAAGAAAGAGAGATAGAGAGACCCAGAGACTCACAAGGCACTGAATATAATCACTTCTGTCAAACTAAAATTTTGACTCATACTAATTCACTGTGACCGATCACTGGGAATTCAAGAAATAAGCTGGATCTACACTGTTAATTTAAATTATTCCAATGTGCCCCATCTACCAGAAAAGAACCGAACATGAGTTTCTAATCTTTGCCTGGGGGTGTGGGCTAAACCATCTGGCTCAAGCGGGGAGTTAATAGGCACCGAGGTGAGAGGTTTGATGGAAAATAGGGCCTGGAGCCCCTGCCCTGATCTGCGGTTGCAGCCTTCATCTGCTCCTTTCCAGTTCTAAAGAAAGGTCTGATTGAACCAAAATGATTACTGTCACAGGATTTCTTTATGGTTTTCTTTTAATCACCGAGCCTGGATAAAATTGCCTATTGACTGACCTTAAATGAAAACTACTTTAACCTGGGAATGCCATTAAAAAAATAATGCAAGAGAGCAGCTCACTACCAGCCTGTGATTAACTTGGCTGCCTGGGATCAGTGATGCATACCATTTTGGGGAGACTCCTAATTCCTTCCCAGCTTAAATATTTATCTGAACTCCTTGAAACTTTGTTGTGTCCTCCTATTCCACTAGCATACATTTCATTTCTTCTTTCCTTCTCACAGGAAAGAATTTTTGTTTTCCCTTCCTTACAATCAGATTCACTGGTGCTCATTGAGCCCCAAATTCTAGTGGGTCTGCTGGGATGGGCAGTTGCTTGACATGCCTGCCTTTCTACATCACCCCGGGCTGTCTCAACCAATGACCAGAGGGCACCAGAAATGCACCATACTTTCTGCAGTTTCCTTTAACACTGTACCAAATACATTTTAGTAGCTACTGGAAGGGGTCATCATTAGGAAGAAATTGTCCACTGGGGATTTATTGACTCCTGAAGAGTCCTAGAAACAAGGGCTGCTGGAGATTTTTCGCTTTGCGTGGAGAATACAGATTGGTTCAGGATGTCAGAGAGCAAGGGGGCAGAGGATCTTATCCAATGTCAGTAAAGAGGCACAGTAAGAATATGTGCCTCTCCACACTAGAGACTGGACCAGACATTGTGGATATCAACCTGTCATCTGCCTCATTTGTCTGAGAGGAGATATGAATGACACCAGAATGGACAATGAGAAGAACTAAAAGGAATTCAATGTTCCATCTGTTACTACACAAGAAGCCTGTATCAATCATGTCTCATTGGGAGAGACCAAGCAAAGTAAGGGGGTAAAAACCCAAACTCAATGACACAGACTATAAGAAAAAACAATACTTCAGAAAAAAAAAAAAAGAAAGAAAGAAAAAAGAAGAAGGTAGCATCTAACCCTCCTTCCATCTCTGCTGTAGACAACATTGTGTACTCTGATATCACCCCACATGTGTCCTATCCATGGCACTTTTCATATTAATTAAAATTTCTTGTATAATTGTTTAGTTTCCCCATTCAACTTTACCATCTGTGGGGACAGAGACTTGCTGGCCGTGGATTGCCTCCAGAGGCCTAGTTCAGTACTAGGTACTGGAGAGACAGTCAATACATTTCATTGTTGAATGAATGAAAGAAATACCCATAATGTTCAGAGGAAATGTATGCTTCTGAAGATGATTTACTCTAGGAATCAGAAGAAACATTTAGAGAGGTTAAGAAGACATGACCTGTGGAGAAAAGGAGTAGGAAGTCCTGGGAGGGAAGGAGAGGAGGATGAAGAATGTCTCAGGCACAAATGTGACCTGGAGACAGGACTGGGGAGACAAGGAAGTCTTGAAACAGTGTTGCCCTAGTAGAATGAATGTTCACCCTTGGGGTGGGGGGGGGAGGACAGATTTGACACTGCACAAAACCAAATCAATGACCTTGATGTGAATTTGAGAAGCTCTCCCAGAATGCAGAACAAGATAAAAATCTATAAAGAAAGAAGGTACAAGAAGATAATACAGAAGGCACCTTCCTGGAACTGGAGAAGTTCCTGGAAACTTAGGGAACAGATGAAAATCTTATATCATGTTTCAGGCAAAATTAATGAAAAGTGTAGCATTTCCAGACAAAGTAAGTTGTGGAAAAACTTACTATTATAAGGATAAAGATGAAAATTATACAAGTGGGAGTCTGAAACAAGAGAGACAAAATGCATTGCGGGGAAGGAAGGCTACTCCCCATCCTTCTTCTCCCACCCTGCACCCCTCCCCAAGGCTGTGAAGCAAGTTAACTGAGGAGTGAGCTAGGAGATGAAGGAGGCCTGAGTAGCTTGGCCCTTTCACCCTCCCCCTGTCTTTGGGATCTGCCTACCTGCAGAGTTTACCCTCCCCCCCATCCAAATCATTCTCCAGCACCTTCACCCCCTGTGCCATATACTACTTTCCTCATCCATTCGTTCAGCAAATACTCATTGAGTATCTACTTTGTGCTGATCTCTGTTCCCTGTGCTTATTCTTTAGAGAAAGTTCTTGCCCTTAAGTTGCTCACCATTAGGTAGCAAGATAAACAATAAACAAAGACACAGATAAATACACACACAAAAGGGTCAGGCTGTGCTAAGAGCTAAGAGGCAGAACAAAGCAAGACAAGGGGGGTGATTGAGTGGGAGGGAGGGGTCCTGTGTCATGACGTGGAGAGGGTGGTCAGGGAAGGCCATATCGATGATGAAGTGACATTCAAACAGACCTGAAATAGATGGGTGGTGAACTAAGCAGACATCTGGGGGAAGAGCATCCAGGCAGAGGGAAGAGCCAGTGAGGAAGAAGCATGCCTGGCCTGTTTGAGGAGAGTTAATGAAATGTCTAACGGAACCGAGATGCTGAAAATCAATGGTACAGAAAGATTTAAAGTGGAGAGATAGGCAAGAGTAAACAAATACAAGCAAAAAGATTTTTTTAGAAAAGCCAGGTTGGTGATATCCATTTCAGACAAAGTAGAATTCAAGAGGGGAAGAGCATTAGTAAACAGAACAAAGAGGGACGTTTATACAGATAAAAGGTATAATCACAGCATTTATAAATAGCCTAGCACTGACGATGTATCGGATAACATTCGACACACACTCCTAATTAAAAGGGGGAGAAAACCTATTTGGGAGCTAGAAATGTAAGTCCACTTAATAAGTGTGATAAATACTGTCTAGCTCAAACCAGCAGCTACCACCATATTTAATGGTGAATACAGAAGGTATTTTCATTAAAATCAGGGGAAAGCCAAGTATCCCTGGTGATATCAAGAGATTCAGTTTTTAATCTCTTAAGAGTTAATCATTGTTTGATAAAGTGGATGGATTAAGTATAAAATAGAGAAACAGCAATAGCTTTACTTATTTCTGCAATAACCAGTTAGAATATCTAAGGAGGGAAAAACCCACTTTCTTAATTGCATTAGCAAACCCAAGATACCCTAGAAAAAAATACGATAAGAAATGAGTAAGATCACCTTTTATTCTGTATGACGAAAACTAGGAAAATCTTTTTGAGATACACAAAATAAGATATGAGAAATGCACATATTTATCTAGAAGAAAAAAATATACAAAGTTTGTGACAGTGTCAGTTTTCTTCAAATAAATATATAAACTTAGTATCTTCTCAATCATTTAAAAGGCAAACTGCTAAGGGAGAAAATTGTAACTAATGCAGGAAAAGGATACATTTTTTCCTTATATAAAGAGCTCTCAAAGATCAAAAAAAGGGCTTTTGCCCATTAGTAGAACAAAAGGGCAGAAGATATGAACAGACAGTTCACAAAGGAGTGGTAATCAAAGAAATTAACAAATCAAGTCACTGCCTTTTTATGCCAATCAAACTGTCCAAGTTAAAAAGATGGAAGGATGGAGAGGCTGAGAGTATCTACGTCTCCCTCCTCTGTGGCCGCTGGTGGCTTAAAGTGCTAGACTCTTTCTCAGAAGCAATTTGACAATAGATACCAAGGATTTAAAATGAGTTCACATCCTTTGACAAAGAAATTCCCTTCCCATGAAGTCTGTCCTAGAGAAAATAGATATGTGGGCAAAGATTTATACACAAAGACATTTATTCCTGGGAGAGATTAATATTAAAATCACATTTCGAATAAAATTTGAATTATGAGAAAGTTCTTCTGAAATAATGTTAATTTAAAAAAGGGATTTCAAAACAGTTTATTCAATTTGATCCCAATTTGTATAGGTATATAGGACATATATAGGTGTGCAGAATATATACACAGAGAACATACACGAACATAGAGAATAGACAAACAGAACAGATACGGATATATGGAATCCCAAAATACCACCAGTGCTTATCTCTAATGGGATTATGGGTAATTATTATTTTTGTTATATTCTTCTATTTGTTTTTTACTTTGCCAAATTTTCTACAATGAATAGAAATTACCTCAATAATAAGCAAATGACCTTGTTAGTTAAAAAAAAAACAAAAACAAAAACAAAAGAAAACATATCAGAACCAACAATTGCCAAAAAATTTGGCTCCCAAGGTGAGCATGGGACAGAAGTTAATTCTAGTGATATGTCTTTTCCTCTCTCTCTTTCAGCTCAATTCAGAAAAATGCAATTAAGACCACTGCAATAAATATTTACTGCAAGCCTTACTGTGTATAAGGTGCAAGGCTGAGGGCAGCGAAGCAGGACCCAGCAGACACAGATTCTGTCCCAAGTACAGAATTATCAAGTGAAGAAGATGGACTCCAACTTGCAAGGCCATAAAACCTGGCAGACTGGGCAAAGAGATAATGAGAAATCAAAGGACAGGACTAGAGGGGTAGAAGAAGCATTTCACACCTCTCATACCGCAGGACATGCAGTGAGTTGGAGAATGCCTTATTTTCTAGCAGCCTTTCTAGGGACAGCATTTTGAGGGGTTGGAAGGAAGATGTGCACGATGAAGCAAGCAGCCAACATTTGTGGAGTGCTTACCATGAGCCAGGTGCTCTGCTGAATGCTTTAGGTGTGCTATTTCATTTAACCCTCAGGCCCAGCTTATGAGGCTGGCACTATGATGAACCCCATGTTTTAGATGAGGACACAGAGGCCCAGCAGTTGAACAACGTGCCTGTGTCTACACAGCCAGCACATGTGGAGCGAGGATCTGAGTCCAAGCAGTTCTACCTCCAAACCCTTGCTCTTATTTTCTCTGCAGAGAACAGCTATGCGTATGTGGGCCGGAGCTGAATTGTTCAGGACCAGAGGGGGCAGGAATGTCACCCTTCTCTTTCTCAATATCCTGCTATCCTCCTTCCCTCTCTCCCACCTTAAGCAGCTTCGAGCCTCTCCTCTAAACAAGTGACTAACGAGCAGCTATTTAAAGAATATTGTGTTGAAGATGTGCCACGTTGTTAGTTTCTACATGACACTGAAGAGTCTTAGATCTGGGCTTTTGGAGAGCCTGGAAGGGAGAGAAGTTTCCTTCATGAAGGCTCTTCTATAATCCCCATTATCAGTTAATTTGATAAGCACTTCCTGAGCAGCTAATATGCTAGAACAGCATGCTAGGTGCTGGGGATGCCCTCACGTCTCCTTGGGTGGAATCTTTTGGTCTGCACCTGTCCTCTGAGCCGACAGCCCACATGAGCTCTATACTGGAAGAGTCATGGGGATGTGTCATCGTCAACACATCCCAAACAGAACCATGAGCTCTGTGACAACCCTCCTATTCCTTCAGTGATCTCTTTCCGGGCGATGTAGCTATCCAGATGCACAAGCTAGAACTATCTTCCCTACAGGATCCGATCCATCCCCAAATCTTTGGAGTCTAACCTCCAAAATATCTATTGCTTTCCACTTGCCCTGCCACCAGTTCAGTCCCAGCCACCACTACGTCTCTCTTGGACAATCAGAATAGCTTCCTGATAGCATTCCTGCATTCATTCAGTGCCACACAGAAAGACCTTATCACTCCCTCTCCTTAAACACCCCAGATTTTTCCTTTGCATTTGGACAAAGGCAAAATAAAAGTCTTCGGCTCCAGCCCCCATTTAGCATATTCCCTTGTCTCTCACTATTCTCCCCACCACCTGTTGAGTATGAAGACAGAGAAATACATGGACATCTCTATTCCAGGCTGTTAACATTGGTCACCTTGGGGTGTGTGAGGCTGGAGGTGGGTGGAGGCAGATTTCTTCAGATATAGAAACCGATATAATTGACATATAACCTCATATTAGTTTCAGGTGTCCCACATAATGATTCAGTATTTATATACATTGCCAAAAATGATCACCATCAATAAGTCTAGTTAACACCCATTGCCATACATTGTCACACATTTTTTTAAAGGTTATCAAAAGGTACAGCATTCTGGTTATAAAATAAATAAGTCCTAGGGATGTAATGTAACGCATGGTAACTCTAGATAATAATACTGTATTGTATACTTGAAAGTTGCTAAGAGAGTAGATCTTAGAAGTCCTCATTACAAGAAAAAATTTATAACTATCTCTTATATTTATGAGTTGTTTCACTGGTTGTTGTGCACACAAGTTAATTTTGTAATATCAGAAAATGGAATTAATAAAATATGTTTCCATATGGGCCATGACTCAGAGAATGATTATCTTTCGTCATATGGAAAACTTCATTGTAATGATATTTGCCTTCTCTTTCTCAGGTCAAACAAAACAGGAAATAAGGTGGTGGCCTCAGCACTCATATGAATGTTGGATCCAGAGCTTTCAACGAAGTGTAGTGGCAAATAGGAACCCTGTTGATTTAGCCCCAGAATTCTAACCTGCCATAAGAAAATTCACTCCTAGGGGCCTGGGTGGCTCAGTCGTTAAGCGTCTGCCTTCGGCTCAGGTCATGATCCCAGGGTCCCGGGAGCGAGCCCCGCGTCGGGCTCCCTGCTCTGCAGGAAGCCTGCTTCTCCCTCTCCCACTCCCCCTGCTTGTGTTCCCTCTCTCGTGGTGTCTCTGTCAAATGAATAAATAAAAAATCAAAAAAAAAAAAAAAAAAAAAGAAAATTCACTACTGTAGCTGTTAGCACTGATTTATGGAATCTCATTTTTAGCCTCACCAAAAAAAAAAAAAAAAATGGTCTCCCTGAATACACATGCAGATGGATCCTTCCATTTCAACTTGGCCACAAGCAAAACCACACTGAATGTGAATAATTGCTTCAGATAAAATGACAGAACCCATAATTTTTAGGAAGCTACCAATGGATTTAGGATAGAGGTCAAACTGATGGTCCATCAAGTGTAATATTATGCCTGGTGCTTCCCAGTGGTCAGTACTTTTGGATTTCAGCCAGGCAGTTCTGTGAACTGCACCACAAAATACAAAGGACAGAATTCTCTTCCCAAACCAGAAGGTATTAGAGGCATGGTGTCAACTCTTATTACCTGGTTACAAATTGATTATCAAAATGTCTATCTGCCAAGTCTATCTGACTCAACCATCTTCACTGCACATTATCTTTTATGGATCTTAAATGTACAAGCTATTAAAGTGGCCAGCTCCTCTTATAAAACAACACAGAGGAAAAGGAAGGATGTTTCCCAGATTGCTTCTACATGACACAGGCAGTGGTGGAACAATCAGCTACAATTCTCAATTTTCATCATGGAATTTTACTTTCCATCTTCAATTTATTTTCCTGGAATCTATAGTCAGCACCAGGATTTCGACCACAAGCTATGGTAAGCGGGGACAGAGAGTTCCACAGCATATATCATGTTCAAAATAATTTCATCTATGACCCACCCAGTGGGTCTTAACTGAGAACTGGTTGGATGGAAGGGGGGATGGTTCTCAAACTTTCGTCCCTTAATTGGAGTCAAATCTATCTGAAATGGAGAGAAATCTTAATTTCTTTAAAGTTATTTTTCATTATTTTTACATGGGTATATAATTCCTGGCATAGTAAGGTCTTAGAGCAGGATGGCTGGAAAACTGTCCTCTGAAGGCATATCTGGATTCATTCAAAGTAGGTGGGACTAGAAATGTTGACAGAGATTTTAAGATTATAAAGAGTGAGCTGTGAGACTTGGTGTTTCTTTGAATGCAAGAGGTCCACCAAGGGAAATGTCATGTAATATCCTCAAAGGTGCTTGTTTTGTGGGTGATTCTGGCTTTCCTTTCAGTAGATTTGGTTTCTCATCATTTTTCTCTCTCCTTTCCTGCAATCAGTGTTGGCAAATTATTTTGATTATGTGAGAAACTGGGCAGATGTACAGTAGATGAACAAGTCTATCCCTTCCAGGACTAAAACCTTTTGCTATGTAACTTTGCACTACCTCCTCATTGTATGTGTGTGTGTGTGGGGGGGGGTAAGTGGGTGGGGGTAGGTGGGTGGGTGGGTAGGTATTCTGTCCCGTCTCTTGACTTTGAGCTAAGTCATGACATTTGTTTTGGCCAAGGGAATGATAGCAAACGTGAGACAAGCAGAAACTTGATACATTTCTGCATTTCCACTCACTCTTTTGCTTTTGTTGTGGAAGCATGCCTGGGCTAGCCTGCTGGGGGATAAGATCCATGGAACAAAACTGAGACAACCCAACAGAGGCCCCAGACATGTGAGAGAGCCCTGCTAAGATGGCAAAACTGGTTTCCCTGCAGCTGACCCTGGATGTGGGAATGAGTCCTGCTGAGCCCAGCCTCAGATCAGCAGGGCCAGTCAGCCAGCCCACAGACCCATGAACCAAAGCAAATGTTTACCATATGCCACTGAGGCTTTGTGGTTGTTTGTTATACAGCATTATTGGAATAATAGTTACTGATACAAGTTGTAAGTTACTTTTCCCTCATATTTGGCGTAAGGAAGAAATACAAGCACAGAGTACCTCCCACAGACAAGTTGTTCTTTCATTCCTTCTTGGACAGGTTGATGTCTTACGCCAGTGAGCACTCCCTGCTGCTGTGAGCCCCTGACTTTGGGTTGTGGGCAGCCCTGCTGATGTTTTTGCTTCTTTCTGAAGTGCAAGTGAGGTATCTGCCTGGGTGCATGACAAATGGAGGGCACCCCCCCCCGCCCCCGCAGCTTCACGTGAATATTGGTGGGTTTTTTTTTTTTAAAGGAATTTGTCTTTTTTATTTTATTTTATTTTATTAATTTATTTATTTGAGAGAGACAGAATGAGAGACAGAGAGCACGAGAGGGAAGAGGGTCAGAGGGAGAAGCAGACTCCCCGCCGAGCAGGGAGCCCGATGCGGGACTCGATCCCGGGACCCCAGGATCATGACCTGAGCCGAAGGCAGTCGCTTAACCGACTGAGCCACCCAGGCGCCCCAATATTGGTGGTTTTAATATTCTTACTTTGATGGGAAATGGCCTGGAGTTTGGATGGGTTTTATTGTTGGAAGAGATATCATATTTGAGATCCTGAGGGATTCTAGCAGCCGAAGTGTGAACTTGGATGGAAACAAAATCAGAGTAACAGTAGCTAATGTTTATGGTGTGCTTCAGTATGCCAGAAAGGAAGGCTTAGAGAAGCTCTTCGCTTATGTTCATTCAAGCCTCTGGATAACTTTTTTCAAATAAGAACTAGTATTAGCCCCATTTTATAGGTGAGACTAGCCCAAGGATACACGCCCAGTTAGTAAGTAAGATAAATCCAGGTTGTGGGACGCCAGAGCCCATGATCTTGACCACAAAACTGTGCCCAGCTTGGAGCCCATGGGGACCCCTGCCTAATGCATATAAATCCATTCTTCTGCCCTCTCAGCAGGCCAGCGAGGTTCCACCATGTGCTGGCTAAGAGAGATTCTCCTGAATCTTTACCACCAGAACTAACAGCAACTCCATGCAGACCCCTCCAACCACCCTTGCCCCAAGACCCCTCCCTAACTCCTTCCCTTCTAATGATGATATTAACCTACATATATTGAATGCCTAGCATGAAACAAGCCCTCAAGTTTCTATTTAACACATACAGTCTCTGAGTAGGTATTAGAACTATGTCCATTTTACAGATGAGCAAATAGAGTAGCGAAGAAGTAAGGACCTGGTGAGTTCACAAGAGGTAGAGCAGTGACCAATCTTTCAGAACTCTAAACACCCACATTTTTTTAGGGGAGGGAGGCGCAGAGGGTGAGGGAGAGAGAGAATCTTTAGCAGTCTCCATGCCTGGCGTGAAGCCCAACACAGGGCTCAATCTCAGGACCCTGAGATCATGACCTGAGCCGAAATCAAGAGTTGGCTGCTTAACTGACTGAGCCACCCAGGTGCTCCGTAAACATCCACATTCTTAACCAAGAGTTCTATCTACTGTCTCCATACAGGGATTTCTGACTTTGTTTTTGTTCTGGGTGTCTACAAGAAATACAGCTTTGCATTTCTATACCTGAACCTACTTTGGGTCTTGGTTCCCCTGTGGTGTTAGAAATTTCATCTTGGTCTCCATCCTACCTGGTCTTTGGCCATCCATCCATGCTGGTCACTGTTGCATCCTCCCTGAGCCAGCAAGCATTGCATCAGGCCTGCTGGCTCTCAGGGCTGCATTAGTGCAGCTTTTGGGGAAGTGTTACACTGTCCCTGGTCACTCTGGGCTGGAGAAAGCCATGAGGATGCCTTGGGCCCAACTGTCTGGACACTCCATGCAGATACATACTTTGTTCCTGCACCCCTGGGCCTGTGGAGCTCTTGACTGACCTGCAGAACTCAAGTCCTCTACCTGGGGATGGGAGTTCCAGAACATTCCCATAGAAGCAGGGCCCAGGGCCCCTTCACAGGCATCCTCCAGGACCCTCCCTCCTCCATCACATTTTTAAGCATACCCGTTACTTAACATTCTCTCTCATCATAGTTTCTAGTTATCCTATGCATATACTCTCCATTTTCCCAAGGTGGTTGTATTTTTTTTCCCTAAAATAATCAAGAACCACAATAGATGCTCAGTAAATTATTAACTTCAAAAAATGCAGTGCCCTGCTACCTGAGGTACCAGGCAAAATTAATTTGCTAGTCTTACTCCTTGCCATCTGAAAACTTGGGATCAAAAATACATTCTTTAGGGGTCAAATATAGCTGTTCCTGCTGCCCTCTGAGGTTCAGGATGGAACTTAGAACCTGCCCTCTTACTTAATTAGACTAAGTTCTCATATTTCTTAGAATTTTCCAGAAAATCGGCACTAGCACCATGCCACAGTGTATATAATCTTAACAAAAGCACCAAAACCACTGATAATAATAGCTAGCCTTATTGAGGGCTTAATATGTGCTTTATTATTTATTTATTTTTTTAAGTTTTTTTTTTTTTTAAGATTTTATTTATTTGCGAGAGAGAGAATGAGAGACAGAGAGCATGAGAGGGAGGAGGGTCAGAGGGAGAAGCAGACTCCCTGCCGAGCAGGGAGCCCGATGCGGGACTCGATCCCGGGACTCCAGGATCATGACCTGAGCCGAAGGCAGTCCTTAACCAACTGAGCCACCCAGGCGCCCCTTTAAGATTTTTTTTTAGATTTGTTTTTTATTTTGAGATAGAGCGAGAGTGAGTGAGAGAGAGAGAGAGAGAGAGAGCACAAGCAGAGGGGAGGGGCAGAGGGAGAGGGAGGAGCAGACTCCCCACTGAGTAGGGAGCCTGATGCAGGGCTCAATCCCAGGACCCTCTGCAGGCAGATGCTCAACTGACTGAGCCACCCAGGTGCCCCTTCGTATGTGCTTTAAAATTACTTTCATCTACTCATTCATTTCACTGTCACAGAATTTAATGAAGAGGGTGCTATTATCATCCCCACTTTGCTGAAACTCTGTGGGCAGGTACATCACCCAAAATGATAAAGCACATAAGAGGCAGAGGTAGGATTTGAACTTCAGAGGTTGGACACTGCAGGCCTCCCTCTTAAACATTTGAGATTGATCTACTCGTTACACGCTTACTCAACTGAGTTAAAAAAGAAAGGAAAACAAAGGCTATGTGTAGGGAATACAAGACAGGAAATACACGGTGGAAAGGCAATGACTGAGTGTATATTCATTTATCCTGCAATAGTTTGTCAGTGCAAACACCCTCCAGGGCTCCCATCCTCCCTTGTACGTACATGCAACCTCTATGCATACTATGCTTTACATTATTTTCATGATACCATCCTGCTGCTGTGTTCCTCTGTGCCTACCTCCCTTGCTAGAGTGTATATGAACTGAGGGCAGAGATGGCTCCCCTTTGAGCCAGGGGCTCAGTAAACGTTTGCTATGGGCTGTGGCTACCTGTACATGGTACAGGAAATGGTCTCCTTTCCAGATTACAGGTGAATGTCTCCACTGGCTACCCTTGCCCCGGAGTGGATACCTGTCCATAAGCACAGAGGAAGACAGGGTGGCGCCCTCTGTGACACTTGAGGACTGGTATTGATAGTCTTATCTTGATTCACCTGTCTCTGTCCTTGTGTGTGACTCCCCAGCACTGGGCACACAGATGCCCTGAGGCATGTCAGGTATTTTTTTTTTTTAAATTTCATCTTATGTTGTGTTGAAAGCAGTGACTCCGCTCTTTGTGGCTGTCCAACAAATGTTTGTTCAATTGAATTTACTATCAGAGCTGTCACCTTCTTGATGGACACCTGGAAAAATGGTTTCTGCATCCTTTAACAATTGTGAACAGATGGTCCAGACTATTTGGATTGGGATCTAGTGACACAGAGAACCAAGATGCCTTGCATAATGTGGGCTCTGCTTCTCCTGGAAGACTCGGTCCTTTTAAGTTGCCAAGATCAGTAAGTCTACACTGAAGCATTTGTGTACACATCCAACAAGCCAGCCATTCAGCAATGCCTCCTGTGTTCTCTCTGGGAATTGGGGAAAACAAGAGGGCGAGGACCGTGTGCACCACTACGCCCAGTGAGTTCACTGTCTAAGTACTAGGGGAGGGGAAGCCCCTGAACCGGCAATAATTATTTTTAAAAAATGGTAGGGGCGATGATAGAAATATGGACAGGGTGCTAACTCTGCCTGGAATCGTCAGAAAAGTAATCTTGAAGGACCCGTGAGTCTAGAAAAGGAATGCAAATGGGAAAGGAATTTCAGGCAGAGGAGTCCTGGAGATGAGAGCCATGGATGATGCAAAGAGCAAACTAGGAGTAGGGAGTTATCATAAATGACATTGCAACAGAGGTAGAGTTGCTTTACAGAGGGTCTTAGGAGCTCGATTCAGAAAGCAGGACATCCTGTCCTAGGCTCAGGGAAGCCAACAGGGAGTCTAGCCACTGGGAGCCAGAGCTGTGCGTGCATTTTAGAGATCATGCTGTAGCAGAAGCCTCTAGAGCCCTGTGTCACATTCCTCAGTTGGCTTCTGATTTTAGCTGCAGCTGTGGTGGACAGTTCCACAGAAGCTCAAACCCACCTCTGGTCTGTGTGTCCTTTTCACTTTCTGTCCCAGAGCTTTTTCCGCCACCACAGGGGCCCAGCTGGCCTGCACAGAAGCACAGCCTGGAAGTATGAAGCAGTTAATGCCACCAGGGGCAATCCTGAACTGATGGGGTGGAAATTGGTGGATAAATCCTCCAGCTTCCCATCCTTCAGGAAGACAATTGTTGGAGGCATTCTAGATGCTTCCCAGGAGGTCCCGGTCGTGTCAAGCCCCTGTTGCCCATAGCTGCAACCTTGATAATACACCTTTATATTGACTGGCTTTTCCTTCTTGCTTGATTCATTTCCCTTCTTATTCACTCCTGTTTTCTAGGATGTCTTCCCAATAAACCACCTGCATCTAGGCCCTTGCCCCAGGCTCTGCTTTCAGAAGAACCAAAACTGGGACACAGTCCAACCAGGGCTGAGCCAGGATATGGCTGAAATTGGCAGGGAAGCCAGCTGGGTGGCTGGGGTACCAGTCCTGTGAGACATTACAAAGGCCTGAGTTAGAGCAGTAGCTGTAAGGCATAAGGTAAGCATGGAGGCTAGTGACCCATGGGAAGTAAAATGGGAAAGATGTATCGGTAGATTAGGCGATGGGTGAGGAGAATTAGTGGCTTGGGAAGGAAGAGTAAGAAGGAAGTAAAATGTTAAGGAAGAGAATGGTTATTATAGTTTTGGACATGTTGGGTTTGAGGCATGTGTAGGAACAGGTTGTCCAATGGGGAAAGACAAAAATAGTGACTTTTTTGATTTTTCATTCATCCCACTGGCCCTTGAGTACCTGAAATTGCCATCTGTCTATCCATCTGTCCATCCATCCATCCATCCATCCATCCATCCATCCATCCATCCATCCATCCATCCATCCTCTGTATATTGGGTGCTTTGTATGTACCAGGAAATGTTCCCAGTACTGGAGATTGCCTTGGCCCAGATTCTCTAGAAAACAAAGCTTGAAGCAAAGATTAAAATGCTTATGTTTCATTTGGGAGGTGCAAACTCAGGGTAGCAAGAATGACAGAAAAGAAGCGAGGTGAGTAAGAATGTGAGTGATGTGTTATTGTGCTAACTTTCACTTAATGAAGAGCCGTGGAGAGAGAAAAGGCTAGTCCCTCAGCAGATTCATCCACTTGGCATATGGACTTCTCTGAATGGCATGCAAGAAACCATGCCTCAGAGTAGTTTCTGGGAGCAAGAAAGGAGAGGTGACCTATCTGAAGACTCCCCCTGCCTCATTCATTTCCTCTTTCCCATTGGCCAGAGTTTGCCCCATGGAGAGTCAGCTCCACTGGATGTCCAGCCCTTCAGCTGGACTGCCCCTCTGATGGTTGATCAGGAAACCAGATCCCACACTCCCTGCACTGTGTGCTCTTTTCACACTGGGAAGTAGCAGAAACTCTGGGCATGTGACTTGTTAGTCTGATGCAGAAGGCAGACCCAAGTGGGCTCAAGTGGGCTTAGTAGAGCATGGTTGAGGCTGTGTGAACCAAGTCCTTGGCAGCTCCCAGGGAATCAGAGGAGATGCAAAAGATTTTGTCCAATGTAGGGGAGAGCAGAAACAAGACAAGACTTTGCCCCGATGAAAAGTACTTTAAGAGAGACAGAGAGAAAAAAAGATTACCTGTCTGGGTGAGATATCTTAGTTAGGCCTTTTCAGGCTGGTGACATTTGCATTGAAACATGAATGATGAAGAGGAGATGGCCAGATGCCAGTCTTTAGAAAGAACACTCCAGGCAGAGGGATCAGGAGGTGTAACGGCCTTGAGGTGCAAAGAAGATTGGTATAGTTGAAGAACAAAAAGAATGCCACCATAGCTACAGAAAAGCAAACAAGGGAGAGTGGAAGGAAGTAGGCAGAAACTGGGTCATGGAGAGTGTAGCAAAGAATTCGAAACTCCATTGCCAGTGCCATCATCATATATCCACGCATGCCTATAAGTCTTCCATCCAAAAGGGGGGTGATGGAGCTTTAGATAGGGATCAGGTTTGAAAGTTGGGTGGAGATGGTGGCATTCAAGAGCAAAGCTATAATCTTGAAGAGCTTTTAAGCAAACTGAATACATAATGTCAGAATTACACTGATACAGTAACTGTTACACTTTATAGGAAATTGTTATTATCAACAATTATAACTATATCAAGAAAAGTTATTACTAACAATTTTGGGAAGCCCTTGGCTGTAAACTGTTCATTCCCTATTGTTTGCTTTCTGATAGTAATTCCATGATGCTACAGAGCACTGGGTGGGGAAAACATATTTAATCTAATAAAGGTCACCCTCACATCTCTCCTGTTCTGTGACATGCCATTTACTGAATCATCCATTATTGCCCAAAGAACAAAGATGAGCTTCACTAAGCAACGGATGATAAAGTTCACTTGGAAATTGGGGAAGAAATTGCAAAACTATTTGAGGCCAAGGGCACCATCATGCACAAAAATCAATAGCTGTCAGGCAACGAGGAGGGAGGGGAATGAATAAACAGTAAATAATGCTGAGAAATGACTTGGTGCCAAGCAGCCAATCAAGGAGAAGTCTTGGAGCTTGGCTGAGAGCTCCAGTGCTGGAATCAGACCAGTCTGAGTGTGAATCTCTGCTCTATTTGGGCATGTCCGGTATCCTGTGAAAGCCTCAATTGACTCCTCTGCACAATGGGACAAGACATACACCAGCATCCTGGGGTGCTGGGAGTGCTACATGAGAGAGTGAATATGAAGCTCTCTACAGGTGTGAATGTTTAATGTTCAAACAGTGGCAACCGCCCCTGCCCTCCTCCTCTTCCTCCTTCAATCAAGGTTTATCAAGGCAACACAAAAGATAGGAGAGTACAGTGAGGAACCGTCCAAAGCCTACTTTCTCAGGCTGTCTGAGAAGAGAATAATAATAATAATAAAATCCCACAAAATTATTTAGTGTAAAAAAAAGATGCCTATTGGGTTTTCCTTTGGCTCACATCACTGACAGTGAAATGAGCTTCTTCCAAGTTATGTTCAAACTCAAAAAAGTTTAATTATTCAGACATATTCACAAGATCCCTCCCAATATTAAAAAACCATCAAAGGGAATTCAGGATTGTGAATAAAAAAACTGAAATACTGAATAGTTTATAACACTTCCCACACTGCATCATTTCTCCCTTTCATTAAAAAAAACTTTAAACGCTTGATACAAATGTTTTTGTTTGTGCTAAGTTTTGGTGCAGTCTGAGAGTCTGAACAGTTTGAAACTAAGTGTTAATAAGGGTGATGAAAAGACACTTGAATGTTACAAACTGATACACAAGATACTAGAGGTAAATAACAGTAACTACAGTGTTCTGGCACTGGTTTAATGAGTCACTAGACATTATCTCCTTTATTCCTCATGTCATTTTGATAATGTACATATTACTGTCCCATTTTTAGATAAAGAAAGTGAGGCTTAAAGTTGAGCTACTTCTTCAAGGTTGCTCTGCTTGTGAGGGTATAAGCCAGCTACGAGATTCAAAAGGAGATTGATTTAGGTCCAGAGTCTGGGATTTTAATCAGTATGTTCTACTTCCTCATCCATCTACCATCCATCCATCCACCCATCCATCTATCCATCCATCCAATCATCCATCCATCATCCATCCATCCAACTATCCATCCATCTACCCACTCATCCATCCATCCACCCATCCATCCATCCACCCATCCATCCATCCACCCATCAATCCAACCACTCATCCATCCATCCATCCATCCATCCATCCATCCATCCATCCATCCATCCATCCATCCATCAATCCATTCATCCATCTATCCATCCACCCACTCATCCATCTATCTATCCATCCATCCACTCATCCATCCATCCATCCACCCATCTATCGAACCACTCATCCATCCATCCATCCATCCATCCATCCATCCATCCATCCACTCACCCACTCATCCATCCAACCACCCATCCATCCATCTACCCACTTATCCATCCATCCATCCATCCATCC